>NC_138734.1:35785362-35853227 GCF_965113295.1 Leuciscus leuciscus
TTAGTATATATTATATATTTGAAATACAGAAATTCTATATTAATACATATATTTGAAATTGAAATTCATATTTATAAAAAAAAATATTCTGGTAATTATGTACAAAAAACTGAGAAGATCGCTCGAACTCTAATTGTATGAAGCAATTAGAACACTAAAATGCGAAAAACACTAAATAGTCGATATACCTGTGATCACACACACACACGCACACACACACTTCTAGAATGTAGTACATATAATATAATAGAGCCACTTGGTACTCACTGTACTACTATGGCCAGGTGCTTGCTCACACACAAATGAACAGACAGTGTGTCTCTGCTATCGGCTTTATAAAGTGCTCTTAGTCTGTCTACTGTCTGTATGGCTAAACGCAGACAGGGAGAGGAAATATTGAGGCTGATAGAAAGACATGGGACAGAGAAAAAGATGAGAAGGGGGTTAATAGAGAGAGAGGTGGAGCATGAATGAGAAAGAGAGAGTAAAGTTCTCAAAAGAGGAAGAGAGATTGTGAATGAGTATGAGAGAAAGAGAAAGAAAGAGAGAGAGAGAGAGAGGTGGTGGTGGGGGAGATAGCGAGCGCAGCTTTGCTCTTAGGACGCAAGTCTGTCCCTCTCTGCTCTGTTTTTAACACAAAATGAAAAATCACCTTTGCCGCTTGGTGCACTTTAGAGTAGCTTATTTTTAGACCTGCTTGACAGTCTTCCAATGGCCGGAGACTAGCAGATGGGCTGTCTTAAAGCTTCATATGCTCCCAGCTCTCACCTCCCAGAGACAGGAAACTCACTTGGGAGTGTGCTACAAATAAATGCCCCCCTGCCCTGCCCCTGGATTCCCTCATCCCTCCCCTCTTCCCACCTACTCACACCATTCTCCACCCAGAGAGTGCCTGTCCCTGAATTTAGCACCTTCCCTGCGACCACGTCTTGTTGTACTGAAGTGCACTACACCCACATCACTGTCCAACTGCTTTCCCCTTTCTGGCCTGACCAGGACTGGAGGCGTATTATGTGTGAATCACAATGAATAAAATGTAAACAAATATGCTTTTGACAGATGATCTAGTGATAAGCACCCATTGAGCCAAGGTGTTCATGTAGACGATGCAAGTTCGAATCAGGCAACATGTATAATTAATATAATATAATATAATATAATATAATATAATATAATATAATATAATATAATATAATATAATATAATATAATATAATATATAAACACCTGTTCACACTTTTATTTGCGGTCTATTTGGTTTCATAAATTTATGCCTTGAGCATAATGCCTCATGGAGAGAGAAATCCAGGTGATATCAGTCAAAATCAGTTTTGTCATTTTGTTCTCTTTGAAAGGAGCGGAGGGAGTGATTCCACTATGACTGACCTCATCTGACCTCCATGCTCCAGAGCAGCTTCTTCACATTCATCACTCACACACACACACACGCCCCCACCATCACACATGCTTTGTTTACACTCATACTGTACATTCTGTATATCTGACATTGTTACATCTCTGTCAAGCGCCAGGTTGCCAAATAAATACTAAATGTACAGGGGATTAATTATACAGTGATGATGTACATAAGCAACTGATGATGTAATCTTCAGCAACAGAGTAGAGCTGGTTCTAAAAGTCAACATATGCTGTCGGCTATGTTTAATATAACATTTGACATGTTCTCCAGGCATCAAATAGCAGCACATGACTGGCATACAGACAGACCCTTATCAAAATGTACCATCGCAACAACAATTTGTGGCCACAGGTGAAGCGAATATTGTCAATCATCTCCTAACAAGGCCTTACTAAGGTCTGGGTAGTTTAGATCCAAAGAAAATATCCAATTCTCGTAATCAAAGGCTATGTTCAGACTTCAGGTAAATAAGATTTGTGTGTCTAGACAACTAACCTATCTGCATGGGTTGCTTTGGTAAGGACGTATGTGTACCCACGTATGTGATGAGGCTTTTAAAACGGATGCAGGAAAAATCGAGCTGTCCAAATAAGCACCGTCGAGTCGTGGTGCAGAACTTCTCCGTCACACAAGAAAAACTGAGGAGAAAACTGAGGAAATATTTTGTGATATTACGTGCTGTAGTCACGGCCGGCTTCGCTGTACAACTAAGTATTAATTATATTTAATTATATATTTAATTATACAAATTACTGTTTCTGTTTTTCGATCAAATAAATGCAGCATAAGTGTCATTTATTTTTTCATGAGGCAATCAATTCCTGATGGATAAATTGTTGTCCAATGATTTTATCCTGTTATCATTTTCACTCAAAAAACATTGTATTACTAAAGTAAAATGAATTGAAAATACCATTTAATGTTAACAACTGTTGCTAAGCTCAATTTACCACAGTTCATATGGATTAACTATGATTAATATGTGTATTTTGACAAAACTATGGTTAACATGGTACATGTCCTTTTTTGTAAGTAGTCTAATATAATATTTCACACATTCTGCAGGCATCAAACAACAATGTGCAGACATAAAGACAGGCTACGTTCAAAAAACAACACACGCATGCATGCACACACCCAGACGGACATGCACACACAGTTGTGCTTTCGTGAGATCTGTGGAGTGTGGAGGTTCGAATGTTAGATGAGCTCGGTGGCCTCAGTAGAGCCGTGTCATGGGTGATAGCACTGCGCTAGGCTAACACTAGGCTACGCTACGCTAGCTGTGTTCTGCCACTCAGAGATGCACTCAAAGTACACACACTCTCTTTCCATGTCATAGCCTCACTAAAACCCTCCCTGATTCCCCTCAGGGAGGAGGTTTTGACTCCAAAGCAGCCCTAAACTAAGACAGAGAGAGAAAACGCATTACGCGGTGAACGATGCGGCGTTCAGAGAGAAAGAGAGAGAGAAAGGGCTAGTGTGTGTTATCTACAGCCAGTCAATGTCAACACTTTGTTGTCACAACGATATGTGAGCCTAGCAGGCAGAGTGCGAGTGAGAGCGAGGAGGAAAAGAGAATAGGAGAGTGTGTGAGGTGTGCTGTCAGAGCTGTGTGATTTATAGAGTGTGCTGTCAGCTCCAGCTGCTGAACCAAAGTGTCAGGTTGAGAGAGACCCCTACCAGTTTCTGTGTGTTACGAGAGAGAGAAGAATGAGATGGAGAGAATAAGAGAGACAACTTTTTAAAGGCCATATTCTACACTTCTGTAGCATTGAAATGTTTTCCACCAGTGAAGTCCAATATTAGTGAAGCTTTCTTCAAACCAAAGAAGTTGCAATTTTGTCCTGTTCTGTCACAACAAACAATTTATATGTTCATATCGAACTCAAAAACAGGGTGTCATGTGACAATACACAGCCCATCAGAAAAGTTCTTTGTTTGGTTACTCCTTGTGGAAATTAAGGGATTTGTCATCTGATAATATATAATTTTCTAAACTATAATAAATAATATAAACTACTATATAATAAATAATATTCTAAACTTCCACAGTCAGTCTCTTCTCATTTATATTTGATGATTAATATACATTAAGGAGCATGACTTGGGATTTTAGCGCAACATGTCTGGTCAAAACATGGTAGAATTAAACAAACCATTTGACAATAAAGTCACATTAAAATTCTGGGATTAAATGTATCTCATTCAAACCTAATTGAAATCTACATTTAATTTAAACATGAAAATAAATGTACGAAAGTAAAAAGTAAGTGATTTTAAATAAATAAAAGATTCATATTTTTTAGGTTTTGCCTTAAATGGATAGTTCACCAAAATAATGAAAATTCGGTCATCATTTACTGAAGATTATGTCCTTCCAAACCTGTTTAAGTTTCTTTCTTCTGCAGAACACAAAATCAAAAATTTTGAAGAATGTTTTTCTCCATACAATGAAAGTCAATGGGGTCCAAAACAGTGAGTTTCATTGTGTGGACAAAAAACACTGAGATATTTTTCAAAATATCCTCTGTGTTCCTCCAAAAAATGTCCGAATTTTCATTTTTGGATAAACTATTACTTTAAAACTTATGAGAATGATGTCTAAAATTAAAAATCGTAAAAAAAATTATTTAACCCTGGAAATAAAGTTAAAGGACTTTGAAAAATCTAAATAAATGTATTGAAAAACACGAATTAAAAGTTTTGGCCTAAAATTATGTGCTCACCCTAATGTTGTTCCAAACCTGAATGACTTTCTTTATTCTGTGGAACAAAAAATAAGATATTTTGAAGAATGTTTTAGCTGATTTTGTCCAAAAATGAAAGTCAATGGGGTCTAAAACAGCATTGGTCTCTACTGATTCCATTGCACGGACAAAAAAAATATTGTTGTCATACAGTTTTGGAGCAGCATGAGGGAGTAAATAATGACAGAATCTTCCTTTCTGGGTGAAGTATTCCTTTAAGATCAAGTCTTCTCATCTGTTATGCTATGTTAATGAGCGAGGCAAACAGAGTGAAGTATCCACAGTTCCCAAACCCTCCAGATCACAGCTGCGCTCAGTGTGCATGCGCACGCGTGTGCGTCGAGCGTTGAGAGTGTCGAGCAGCGAGAGTCATCTCACCGACAGCGCTTAGACTCATACGTCACTGTCACAGCCACGACAGTTCCAGTCCCGAGCTGGCAACCCACACACGAGACAACAACACACACCACGCAGTGCAGAGCTGTAGCGCCACAGCACAACCCTGCTCAACTGTCATATCTGACTGGGGCATGTGCTGTACACACCCCCTCCTTCTTCTGTTGTCTTCACATTTTCATTTCAGCTCGCTTTCTCTCATGTTGCGTCTCAACATATCCTTCGCTCTGTCTGTGCGTTAAAGGAACAGGCTATCATGAGAGATGGATATGAGAAAACGCTTTATAGTGATCCCAGTGGACACATCTCTCTTTTTTTCCCCTCGCTCTTCCTTACCCCCCTCCCTCTCTCCCTTTCCATCTCCCTCTCATGCCAGTCCCCAAATTATTTAATTTAGCACAGACACCATATCTCCCTATGTGCCATCCCGCTGAAGTTCTCTCTCCCTCCACGTCCTCCTCCCTTCTTTCCTCCACTTTATAGATTGTTCCAAGCAGGGGTATTTCGTGACAGAATCAGGAGTGTGGGTGGGTTCACTGGAAAATTTGCAAAAAGGCATTTACTTCATTTTTATCTCAACATAAACACGCACGTGCACGCTCGCAGCCGAAACCGATGTCCCACGTTGTAATAAATGAATGCGAATGTGTTGATTTACTCTGAAGATTAGTGCCGCCCCATGGTGAGTGTTTTTGATTTGAATTCGCCAGGCCGGAGCTTTGTTTGAATCTTTGTCTCAGCAAGGGCAGAGCAACAAAACAAATGCAAACAGGTAAACAACTTAAACATGTTCTCTCCGATTCTAGTTTACTCCAACGTCCACCAGCCACCCACCGCCAGGAGAATTTCAATCAAAAACAGAGTGGCAATGTAAGTTTGTAACACCATGACACACTTCTTACATGCTCCTGTTTGGTATGCTAACTTCCTACATACTTAGATAACGGAATGCATTAGCAAGTGGTTTCATTAGTTCATTATTAACTCTTGGCTACATTTGTTATTTTTCGTGTTCTCATATCATGGCCCTAAGCCATTGGAGAGATCCGAGACGTGGGACTCTTCATGTCAGAAGGCTTGCGGATGTCGTGGTCTTCGAGAGGGAGCTGTTCTAAACACAGAGCTCATAGCTTTAGCTGGAGACACTACTGCAGTCCCCTGACAACCCCTCCACCAGCCAGCCAATCAGCAGCAGGTAAGGTGGATTTGAGGAGCTGTAGGCATGTGTGTGTGTGTGTTGGGGTTAGGGCTCTGAAGAGAGCCCTCCAGATCCCCATTCTAATAACGTACATTGCCACTCCAGACGCAAGGGCAGCTGGGACACGCACACACACTGGCACTAATAAAATTGAGCATCACAATAGAAACCTATATCAATATCTACAGCACACAAAACCAGATTCAAAGCACCCCAGACAAATTCTCCATGTACATTATGATTCTAATTTGACACATAATGGAACAGATTCTAT
Organism: Leuciscus leuciscus; assembly: GCF_965113295.1. Taxonomy (NCBI): domain Eukaryota; kingdom Metazoa; phylum Chordata; class Actinopteri; order Cypriniformes; family Leuciscidae; genus Leuciscus; species Leuciscus leuciscus. The sequence goes on from NC_138734.1 coordinate 35,791,400, forward strand.
GAATGTTTTTGGAGCTTCTACAATTCTTAACTCTCTGATTTGCTTAATGTGGGTTAGCCTATATGAGTAAAAATGTGCCCATTTAATCATATACTAATGTTAATTCTAGTTTAAGCCAGATTTTATGTATTCTGAAGAAAATGTCAGTGGTCCTAGCCCTTTGAATTTGCCTGAGTGTTTTTAGCACAATGCTAATGTTGCTTCTTTTATTAGCATATTGCTGTGCGTATTGCTTTTTATTTTGTCTATATTTTATATATACCACGGTTTAAAACTTTGGGGCTGGTACGATTTTTTTTATGTTTTTGAAAGAAGTCTCAACTTGCTTTAATATGTAATTTTCTTCTTGTGATGGCAAAGCTGAATTTTCTGACGCCATTACTCTTCAGTGTCACATGATCCTTCAGAAATCATTTTAATATGCTGATTTGGTGCTTAAGAAACATTTCTTCTTATTATCAATGTTGAAAACAGTTGTACTGCTTAATTTTTGTAAAAACTGATACATTGTTTTCAGGATTCTCTGATGAATAGAAAGTTCAAAAGAACGTAATTTATGAAATATAATCTTTTGCTAAAGTAAAAGTCTTTACTGTCACTTTTGATCAGTTTAATGAATTCTTGTTGAATAATAAAAGAAGAAAATTCTGACCCTAAAATTGAACAGTAGTTTATATATATATATATATATATATACAGTATATATATATATATAATAAGGGTTAGGGATTTGAACAAACCTGTAACCCTAAATATGACCAATAATAGTAGAGGTTGAGAAACGGTCTACCTCATCTCCAAAAAGTGCAATACAGAATATGAATTGTATATAAGCTGTCATATAAGCTCTTCCTCCACCTCTGTGAAAAATTGAAAGTGTGTGAGAAAGCGCGTGCATGTGCGCTCCAATGAAAGCAGCCTCCTTACATCACTCCACTTAGTGCTGTATGAAAACTCACAGCCCTCAAATATTCAACACTTTCGCAATGTCAAGGGGGGGGGGAGACAAGGAGGCATCAACAAACAAACAAGTGCAAAGACCCCCCTCCTTCCTTCCATTCACACACACACACACACACACACACACACACACAAACACCGATCCATCCAAACTGCTGAGTATGGTTAAATATTAACCAGCGCTAAAGGAAATACCATTCACCCACGTGTGCACACACATGCCAGCGGGGAAGGGATACAGGGCATGGGGGGAATGCGGCGCCCCCTGGAGGGCTCAATCAGAACCGGTAGTGTGTAAAAATGAGGCGCGCTGTCAGAGAGTGACAGCAGTGCCTATGGAAGGGCCGAAGGGTGGGCGGTTGGGAGTTCACCTGGGGAAACAAAATAACAACTGAAAGAAAATCTACACACACACACTTGCTCACACAAAAAGTCTCTGAAGTTTCTAACAAAGGAGTGGAGGATCCAGCAGAGTAGGTCTAGCTGCGCTGATCGGGGCGAAGCATCACTTATTTACCAGCTTACATTTGCACTATTTATGGGGCACCAGGGAGAGGCAGAAAGGAAAGAGGGAGACGGAGAGAGAGGGGTGGGTGGGGGCAACACAGAGGGGCTAAAATATGCATGGGGGCTGGCTCTTCTGGGAGCTAGAAAAAAGAAAATGGGAAAGGGAGAAAGAATGAGAGACATAAAAAGGCGAATGAGAGAGAGTTGGAAACAGTTTGAGGAAGGGAGGGAGTTGGTGGGAGTGCGAACGAGAGAAAGAATTAGAGACAAGATAAAGGATGGAAGCAAAGTTTGCCATAAGGGAGAGGGGGATGATACAGTAACGTGTCTTGCGAAGGCTCATGGGAAGGCGAGGATTAACTCAGAGTGGGACCGCACTGGGAGGGCATGCTGGGTAGGGCACACAGGCCATGCCCGTCCATTCCATTCAGTCTTGTTAACAACGTACAGACACGTTCAAGTCTCATTTCACCTGGGCAGGAGCATGGTAAAATCTGGACGTCGGAACGGAGGCTGACTGCTCTATTCCTCACCGCCGTCACCGCTCAGGTGGGCCTGGAGTGGATGCGGGGGGACGGAGCGGATGGGAGTGATGGGGCGCGCCCGCTGAGCCATGGGCTGGTGAAAGTATCTCGGTTGGCCGGCCTCAGGGTGAGGCAGACAGTGACCGACAGGGTCCAGTGCTCCCCCTGCTGCTAAATGGACTGACCGGCCATATGCCCAGCGCCGCCGGCCTTATATCACTGTCACGCCGCGGCCGGGGGCTCACGTGGAGGGGTGGGGTGTTTGAGCCATGCAGGAGATTTAGGTCACACCCCCCAAGCCCCTAAAATATTAAGTCATGGACCTGAGTAAGCTATTAACCTCACTCCCTGCTACTTATGAAGACCCACCCACCAACACACACAGGCGGGCGCTGGAGGGGGCTGCAGGAATGGTGGCCCATAGCTCACAAAGATGAATGTAACTTGGGCTAGGGCAGGATGCAGCTGACCCCAGCGGCCCCGTGGCAGCCACTGTGGGCTGAGTTATTCACAGTCCTCCCCCTACTCAATCTGTCTGCCCCATAATCAGCACAGAGAGAGAGGCCGATAGAGAAACAATCGCCTCCATATACTGCCACTGACCTAGCAACAGTATATTAACATTATTGTTAAGTTTTCAGCAGACATATTTTATATTTCATGTTTGGCCTTTATGTTTGCCACTTAAGGAGAGAAATACTATCGGAAAATGTTGAAAGATTCAAACTCACACCTAAAGCTCTGCTACCTAAGCCAAGCCTAAGAGGAATAGGAAAAATATCAGGTTTGGGTTAGTACATACTGTACAATTAGGGATGTACCAAGCCTGGGACGGTGTCCAGTGTGAGTTAGAGGACTCAGGGGCTCCCCCTCGGTCCGTTCGCTGCCTGGCTCCCTTAAAGGGTTACTTCACCGTTTTTTCATATTAAACTATGTTATTCCCTTAACTAAGACGAGTTGATACATACCTCTCTCGTCTCAGTACGTGCACTAAATCGCTGTCTTGCGGCGAAACTTTGTTAGCACTTAGCTTAGTCCAGTTCATTCAATATGGGCCAAGCAGAGAAGCTACCAAACACCTCCACGTTTTCCCTATTTAAATACAGTTACTCGCGTAGTGTAACTCGACCTAGGACGGTGACACAAAACAAGCTTGGAAGCACTTCGACTTCGGCGCAGTAATATCTTCACTAGAGGGAGCGGGGGCCGGTGAGAGGATTTTTCACGAGTGAAGATATTACTGCGCCGAAGTCGAAGTGCTTCCAAGCACTTGCTATGGTATTCCGCCATACAATATAGTTATCCATTTTACACGCTTAGAAAAGCGCAACGTTTTGTTTTGTGTCACCGTCCTAGGTCGAGTTACACTACGCGAGTAACTGTATTTAAATAGGGAAAACGTGGAGATGTTTGGTAGCTTCTCTGCTTGGCCCATATTGAATGAACTGGACTAAGCTAAGTGCTAACAAAGTTTCGCCGCAAGACAGAGCGATTTAGTGCACGCACTGAGACGAGAGAGGTATGTATCAACTCGTTTTAGTTAAGGGAATAACATAGTTTAATATGAAAAAACGGTGAAGTATCCCTTTAAGTGCAGGGCCCGGTGCAGTCGCACCAATTGCACTGCCCTAAGGACGGCCTTGCATACAATACAGAACTTCTGGTCTATATTTTTATAATACCTGAGTGAGAATCTAGCCAGTTGTGCACAATGAGTAATAAAAAAAAAAAAACTTTTGGTTACAGGTTATATATTTGCTTGGAAGAAATTTGCTGGAAGAGGGAATTATAAAGAGTTTAAATGATGTCAGGTACGCACCGGGTTTAGCATAAAACTAAAGCCTTGTACAGACCTTGTACAGAACCGCTAGGCTCCAACAGCAAAAACTTTCCTTTCTGACCAATGCAAACTACAAGCACCTGCAGAAGCAGCAGTACATTAAGATTACTGTTAATTTAGCACATTTTAGTTGTGGCATGTCGGCTAACTGCAAGGCTCCAACACCAACAATAAAGGCGCGGTCACATTATTGCAAAAAAGGTCCATTGTCTATTGTCTACATGGCAATTTCCTGTGAAAAACATTAAGAATCTGTGTGAGGAAATGTTTCATCCTTGTGCGAAATTCCAGATTGCGTGGAAGTGATTAGATTTTGCAGAGCAAAGGTATATATGACCACATTTTAATGCATATGAGAGTGCTCATAAGGCCACAATCACACTATGTATCTTAAACTACATTACATTTGGTCCACTCCAATACTCAATACTCCAATCCAAGAATATCTCCAAAAATGGTCATAAAAATCCTTCAACAATACTGAATAAAACGCTGATACTATCAGAGTGTTGCACCACTAAAGTCGAGTCCCTAAAGGGGAATTAACCGGTTAGCAGTAACTTTTTTAACCAGCACATTTAGTTCTAGCCCTTTAGAAGGGACTGAGTGGGAGGAAAGTGTGTGTGTGAGAGAGAGATTTAAATCCTGCCTGGCCCTTAGGCTTGGCTGAGATGTCTGCATTTGTGTTGGTGCTAAAATTGATACTATTTTTCACCTCATAGCTCTGTGATATCTCCAGCTAAACTTGAGTCAGCAGATGTGTCTCACTGCTCTGCCATGTCTGCTTCCTACGGGAATAATTACCACGGGCCAGGAACATCCAGAGGTGCTTAAAACCAACCATAGACAGTAGAATGTCTGTATTTCTATACAAAAAAACATCTTTTTGTTGGGCAATGAAGACACAAAACTCCTGACCAACAAAGAGCCAGACTGCATTGTGGTACCAAACAATGTCACTAAAGGCTGTTTATTTTTTAAAAGCATAATAAAAAATAAAAAAAAGAATTCTTAAAGTGTGTTAACATCAACAGCGATTAGCAGTGACAAACCGACTAGAAGTCAATAATTTTCAATAAGAAGTGGTTTGAGACAACATGAGCAATAGCGAACGTTGGCGATGGAACAAAGTTAAGGATTAAATCACTGTCAGTGTACGTCAAGGCATACAGTCATGGCAAAAGGAACGGGATGTTGGGTACCACAGTGTAAAAAAAACACCTGTAAGTTCTACCAAAAAGTGTACAGCACTTTGTAAACGTGTGTGGTAGTGCTTGCTCACTAAAGACTATATGTGTGTGTGTCAGTCTCAGAGTGGAGGGGTTCAGGGCCTCCCTCAGGGAACTCAGATAAAGGATTCAGTAAAAGAGAGAGAAAAGACTATACCTATCACAGTAGAAGAGACAGAAAGAGAAACAGATACAGAACAAAGACAAAAAAAAAAAAGAGAATGAAAAAGGGAAGAAAAAGAAACAAGAGACTCATCCGGAAAGGAATAATGTCAAGTGGACAAAGTGTGTTATTGTTACAGTAGCCAAACGGCTTTTGATGAGCTGTCAGACATCAGATTGTGCTGTGAACTTGAGCGTGAACCTGTAGGGCATACAGTTGTCTGTACAGTATCTCTAACTGCTCAAGGCCATCGGAACTGTGATTAGTGTACATTCCTTCATATATAGTGCTTAGTGATGCAGTGGTTCTTAACTGGTTTTGTTTGATTTTACACAAGATGTGATCCATCACAGTACCAAAAGAGTTCATTATAGTAAAACATTTAGAAAACAGAAAACCTTTCAAATAAAAATGATAAATGCATTAAAATACTTAGTTGCAATTTATTTATTTATTTGCATTTAACATTGTTTTTATTTCTAAACCGAGAGTTTCCACTATACTAGTTTCCACTGTCCTAATGTGTATGTATATTCACAATGTCTATGACAGTCTGTTTTTGTATATGCATTGCAAATGTAGCAAGAGTGGGCCTGGGACAGCATTCCCAGTTGTCTGCCCTGACGATGCGTGTGTGTGTGTGTGTGTGTGTGTGTGTGTAGATGAATGTGAGTTCCAGCAGTCACAGCAGGTGGTGTGATTGATTTGCAGAGTAATGGGTCTAATCGTTACTGGCTTGAGGATGCACCTTGTTTTCCCCTTTAATTCTCTTATTAGCTGTGATCTGTGTCACATCTGTGTCTATCAGGACTAACTGAGATTGACTACAGAATACAATATTACAAACGTCACAAAGCAGATACACATTTTGCTACTACAAGGAGATTCATTTCACATATGACATAAAATATGATTAGAAAACATTAAAACATGAACATCAGAAGGCTTCCTGGAATATTTAATTCTGACTGGTCTATCACGGCACAAATATTTTTCTTACATAGCCGTTTCTAGATTCAAGTTTTTCTTATCATTACAATTCAATTGGCTTTGGAAAGTAAAGAGTTACTTGTGAGTAAGTGTATTAGGAACTGTATCAATGCATAGTTTACATCGAATTGTAAGAGCAATATTTTGATACTTGCTGATAGTGAAGTGACGTGCGCATTAAGGAAAATATCTGTTACAGTTTGCCCTTCTTTTATCCACCATTTTTACCCAGAAGAAAATTTAGCATTTGAAGCTTTAGTAAAACAACCTTTTTGTTTATCCAGGACTCCATGCGGTGACACATGAAATATTGTTGACAGTGAATGAAAAAAAGGGGACATTTTTTTTTCATTTTGGAGTCATATTCCAGAAAGACATGCTTTTGTTGAACTGCCATGTGATTCTGCATTACTCACCTGGAGCTCAGTTTGGAAGAAGAACTTCTGCGGACACTGGGAGCAGTCGTATATCTTGTCCTCCTGTCCGTGGACGGCAAAGATGTGCTGCTGCAGCTTATTGGCCTGAACAAACACTGGGGGGAAAAGACAGAAGGGAAATAGCAGTCAGACGATTGGCTGAAACGCTTTACCCAAGAGTGTATGGCGAATTGACTGTGAAAATAGCTGATTCGATTAAGAACTAATCCTGAGTGAGAAATAAAAAAAAAAGAAAAATCCATGACTACCAACTTTCACGCTTTGGGTAGGAGAGGGAGAATAAAAATAATGAATTTTTTGGATTTGAGACGATGTGTCGACACTGAAGAAAGTGGAAGGGGGAGGGGACGTTCTCAAATGAAAAGCTCTCAAACTCTCTTTATCGGAGAGCAGGGGATGACAGCCGGAGATGGAGGGAGAGACAGAGACAGACTAAAGTATCCCCACCAGACCTTGTGATATTTATCAATAAATCATTCCTCTATCCTCGGGTTTTTAAATTCCGTTCGTGTATTTTTTTTGTTTTTTTTGTTTCAGTAAACTTAAGTTTGCTGTGTGTGGAGACTATGAATTATTGAGCGTCCCTGGAGGAGGAGGCATCCGCTTACTTATTCATGAGCCACACAGGAATAGTGTTAAAGTTTAAAAGAGGACTGCGTACCTGTAAGGGAGGAAAGGGGGAAGAGAACGTGGTGTAGCCAAACAACTCGGTAAAGGTGAAAGAAAAAAACGGAGAACTAATCCGCAAGGAGGAAGAGAGAGAGGGAGACAAAGGGACGGACAAGGCGAAAGAACAAACAATTTGATCAGAGGGGTGGAGAGAAGGATGAATAGAGGAGTGAATGTGAGTGTACGGTGAATATAGATGAAGATGGAACTGGAAGAGGAGAAATAAGGAATGGGTGAAGGAAGAAAGAGATGAATTTAATAAAAAAGAGTGCATAATTATCTGGAGATCGGTGTGTTGCAGTGCTGAGGACAATTTGGCCTCCAACACTGGTCTTTGATGTTGACAAGCTCAAGTAATGATTTCTGATTCCCAAAGGTTAGCTGACAAACATTTCAAAGTGACTTTCAAACTTAGTGTGAGGAGAAGCACACACACTGGGCCTGTTTAACTAAATGCACACGTACACGGAGGGTCCTACCCTGGAGAGTGAGAGCGGATTACACTGACTTTCTATAAACCTGCCCTTTATTCTCTGACCTCTCCTCTACTGAACACACACACTCACTCACCAATGGATCTTCTTACCTCAAAGACATTCAGCATGACAACTGGCCTACAGAAAAAGCTAGTAGTTCATATGAGATACTTTACAGTGTACAAAACGGCTGTTATGATTTGATGAAGCCAGTTAACAGCGGGCTCTTGTTTGTCTATTCTACTGCAGTGCCTTCTGGTCCAGTGAATGTGGGACGTCTGACAGGGGCTCGATCTGCCCAGGGGTCATGAGTCCCACCAGGCATCACAGCGGGGAGATCAGCTCTCATTAGCTTTAGCATCAGCTCAGCAGGATGTCTGCACCAACCGCAGCCTCCTGTCTTGGCCACGTTGAACTTTATTAACCATTCTGTGCTTCTGCATAAGAGTGTGTCATAATATCTCACTTCTATCTCAAGTCTAGAGAAACTGATATTGATTTACATAATAGTATGTATATACAGTATGTGTGTATATTTTGATCTTTATGAATTCTAGAAGTTGATCCGTGTTCTCAAAGCAAATCCATGCCTGGTCTTTCCTCTCTCTCACCAGGATGAACAATGAATTTAATAGTTAATTCAGTTCAATTAGCAGGACAAGGAGAAGAAATGGAGCAGAGGAATGGAGGGGGGATGGGGGGGGGGGGGGGGGGGTGTATGGTGGAGATGAGGATGAGATGGAGAGAAGGGGAAAAAAGAGAGAGAAGAGACGAGAAAAATAAAAAATAAAAGAAATGAGACAAGAGACAAAAGAGAAAGAAAGATGAAAAAGAAAGATGTGATAAAAAGATGACAAAAGTGAAAAGAAGAGAACAAAGAAATTAAGTAAAGAAATTAGATATGAGGAGAGAAAAACAGGCAAGAAAATGAGAGGATAATTTTTTTAAAGGAAATGAAGAAAAGAAAAGGAAATGGAACAAAAAGTGACAAGAAGAGAATTATTAGATGAGATAAAAACAGACAAGAGAAAGGTTGAAAAACGGAAAAATTAAACGAGACAAGAAGTGCAAACAGAAGACTAAAAAAGTAACAAAATAAAATAAATGAGACAAGAAAGTAAATGATATGGCAAAAGATGCAAAGAAACTAAAAGAAAGAATGAGACAAAAATACATAAAGAGAAGAGATTAGAAGGAATGAAAAACCAGGCAAGAAGGGGTGAGACAATATGAGAAAAGAGAATGAAAATGATGATGAAAAGAAAAAGAGATAAGACAAGTAGAGACAAAACGATAACAGGTTGAAAGACAAGAATAGAAAAGATGACAAAAATGTAAAGACGTGCTTCTGCATGTGATCCTACATAAGGGAATGTGCTAAATGGTGCTTATTTGAGTGCAGTTGGCCACATGCATGGCTATGTGACCGTACACACTGAGTGCAGTTACCCTGTCATCACTGGCAATGTGTATCCCCCACCTCCCCCCACTCTTTGACTGCCCCTGACCCTACGACCTCGACCCCACCAACCCCCCGGGCCGGACCCCTCACCTGTAAAGCAGACGGGACACTTGAAGGTGCCTCCCATGCCCTCGAAGCTGTGCTCGATCAGGTGACACAGGAGCTTGGCCGGAGAGTCAAACATCTGGTTACACAGCTTGCACTCATGATTGATGCCTTCCTCTGCAACACAAGATGACGATACAACAGGTTACACACATTGGAGGGGTCAGATAGAGAGAATGAGAAACAGAGAGACACAGACACATGCTGCCAAAAGACAAGGTACGACATTTTTACACATTAACTGTCTGCGAGGGCGTCTCGTAAGTGAACGGTCGAAGCCTTTTCAAGATCTCTCGAGCAAACGGGGTCATTTTTCTGTTTCTTTCTGTCCTTGCACATCATTTGTGGTCCCAGGCTTATAATCTTCAGCTCTGGACAGTATGACCACACGTCCCGTCCCTCCTCCCCCTCCTCTGCCCAGTGCCGTCTCTTTCCCGGCCGGTAATTGCCTGCTGCCCCCCCAGTGCTGCAGGCTCTGTGCCCTCCCTCTGCCCGCTGCTCTATTTTAAGCTTGCCTGAGTGACATCAGTGCCGCCCCCTGCTGGTGTGGGACAGATGAAAGGTGGGCGTTGTGTCCTGGCTGGACGCCTCTGCTCTCGTCTTATCACCCACCCGCCACACAGGCCTGAACCCAGCCCGCCTGCCTGCGCTCCATCAGACACCCACCGCCAGACTCCCACCCTGATCCCCCAAGCCCCTAACTGAGCCCTGGGGTATGGTAGACGCCAACACTGCGCCATCTCCCAGACCCCTGTTTTCTCAAAGCGTCCAGAACCCCGCTAGCACATGCAGACAGGCCCAAAGAGTCCTGCTGCTGAGCTACAGGGTGCGTGGAGGGTTAATAAAGTCTTCAATCATATATCCCCACCATCACCCTGACCTCCACCTCCCACCCCTCCCTTCCAAAAGCCACCTCTGCCGATTCCAATCTCTGCTCCGTCTCAAAGGCCCACACAAGGGTGCTCTAATCCCCGTTTGAAAGGAGCGGGAGGATAGGCGGAGGGGGCAGTGATAGTGGGGGGGGGGGGGGGGTGATTTGGCAAAGGCACCGCTTTGGTCTGTCCTCCCCCACTGCCTACTAAAAGACATTGCGTTCGGGAGGGGGGAGAGAATTCCTTTCGGGGAGAATGAAAGCAGCGGCAGACAGAGGTTATGACTGAGTTTAATATGTCACATGCCTTTTAGAGGAAAATCTGCTCTAGTTTGGGGGCCATGGTTTGAAACGGAACCAGATCATCTCGAGATTCAAGATGAGATCCGTTCTTTGGATGCAAACCGAACGAACAAGAATAGGGATGAGAAGGATGCAACACCAAGTGAAATATCTATTCCTTATGACTGGGTTAAGTGTGTCAAAATCTGAAATACAGTAGTTAAGGGAATGTTTTGTACTAGACGAGCTCCAGTCCACGGCTGTGAATAAACCTCATACTTTACACACAAATAGAGACCAGAGGGAAGCAAGACCAAAGTGAATGCACGGCAAAAAAGAAAGAAAGAAAAAACTATCCTTAGTGAGCATTTTTTGTCTTATTTTTTATGATTCTTATGATTTTACTTGGATCTTGTCTTATACAAAACATTTCCCAAACCAGTGAAGATTTTTCTTTAAAAGGCGTTGGACATGCTAAAGCTAGTCACATTGCACATAAAAAAAGTAATAAAACTTAACCAGTTTTTAATTAGTGGTTTTCCAGTTAAAGTATGTACAAATTCTTGTTACAAGCAACACTGCATAATATATTAAGAATATAAGTGTATTTTGTCTTAATGCACTGGCAGTATTATAATTTTTTTATTAAAAAAAAGTATTAAAATACTGACTAAACATTCCTTAAAAAATTAAAAACACCTTTTTTTGCATGGGGACTAGCTTTAGTATGTCAAATGCCTTTTGAAGAAGAATCACCACTAGTTTTGGGGAACTTTTTGCACGAGACCAATGCATGGATGAAGATGATCTGAATGAATCCTCTTTGAGACACTACAAAACGAGACAACATCTGTTCCGTAAATAAGAACGGATCAAAGGATATGTACATGCACAGAAACGAGAGGGAAGCGAGACCAAAGTGAAAAATTGGGGAAAATGAGAGAAGGAGAGTTAGAGGAAGAGAATTCTGCTAAAGAAAGCAGAAAGCAAAGGGATAATTGGGCTGTCCAACACAAAGTAATGGTAGCCAAGGGGCCTGTGAGCATGTGTGTTTCCGCATGCGTGTGTGTGCAGTAAAAGTAAGCCTCTCTCTGAGAGAACTGCAGTTGATCAGTAAGTACAGAACATGCTCCATCATCTATTTTCCAGTCTGCGCAAAAACACTAAGCTCTCCACTTCATTGTCTGTGTGTGTGTGTTTGTGTGTCTATATGAGAGAGTGATGGGGCTACGTTGGGATTACCGTTGCTTGTTACTGCAAACCAGACTAGTGCTGTCAGGGAGAGCATTTGATCAGTGAGGCTGACACAAAGGTCTCAGAGAGGGGGACTGCAGTGTGCTAGGGGAGCCATCACACCACTAAAGAGGAGAAGACAGACGTGTAGAGTGCAGCAGAGGGCCTAGGAAGTGCATGACAACAACACGCTCTTTCATAACTGAAACTAACTGGGGGTTAAAAAAAGAACAAAAGGACTTTACAAGCACTGCGACACATCGTGAAAAGCAAACCGAAGAGATTTCAGAATTCCTTCCCTTCATCTCGGAAAGCATTGATGCTTGGCATGTTGTTTATATATATATATACTTACAGTGTTGTTTGCATGTCACTATGTAAAAAGGTTGATTGAAAGCAACCAATTTCTTCCCTTTATATGTGGTTTTGTATCCGATTACGATATAGGTTAAACAATTTAATTGCCATCCACCCTTTGTCCTCAAAGAATTTCACCCCATATTCATTGCTTAATAGAGCCTGTGCTTAGTAAAGCAGGAAGGGAAGGAGGAACAGGAGGGAAAATAGAGATATAAGAGCAACTAGAGGCAGGGATGTGCGTCTGAGAGAATATTTAACTGGAATTGATATGGAAAAAAGAAAACTGGCCGCCTCTAAAGGTATGCAGCATCTTAATTGAGAAACGGCATGAAGCCTCCACACATTCGCAGAATCACTGATGAGGGCTTTCCAGGACATCGATAGAGGGAGGGAGGAAGAGAGGGAGTGCGAGAGAGAAATGGCAAGAGGATCGAATCAAGAAAACAGCGATCGCGCAAACAGATAGGTGGAAAGCAAATGAGTAAAGGACGTATTCATGTGAAATTCCAGGTTGTTATTCCACCGACTGAGCAGGCCGACTCTCTTTGCCGTTGCGCCTCTGCAGTGGATGCTGCTGCAAAGCTTGGCCAATGTGCTTCCAGCTAATTGACCAGGGGGAGCCAGGTGGCGCCCTGGCCTGCACCGCTCCTCTGGGACGGGCCCATCTATATGAGAGTGCCTCCCTCCTTCCATCTTGCTCTCTCTCTCCACCCATAACCCCCTGTAGCGTGCACTGGCACACAAATGAGCTGTGTAGATGGGAGCTGCACATCCCATGGGGCTCAGCACCTCTCGCCTGGCCCTGAGGCCCGCGGCCCCCGGATTGATGGCCTGAGCGGTAGAGAGGCAGAGCGGGAGAGCTGTGGGAGACGAGGGGAAGGAGGGGAGCGAGCTGGGGCGAAAGGGGGTGGAGGTAGCGGGCTTCTCTAGGGGGTGAGCTCAAGGTGTGTTGCCATGGCAACTCAGAGAGGGAGAGCAGGGAGAAGCGGCGGCGTGCTGAGCTTGACCCGTGCTGGTGGGGGTGGCAATGTGGGCCAAAACCGAGTGCACACACACACGCACACACTCCTACTGCAGGGCTAGGGGGGTCTCGAGAGCGCTTGCTTCCTACTCTTTCCTTTCTTTCTTTCTTACGCACAAACACCGAGTGCTGCATTGCTGAAACAATCCCAGGAGCCATCTCTCTACTTTCACACTATTCACGCACACATTGACTCAATCCTCAACGTCTCCTTTACACAAAACTTTCATTCATGCCCGAAAAGTTAAACCCAGCCCTCGTTGACTCAACAAAATATACATGTAGTCTGATGGCGATGCTGAGCGCAAAGTGGGGGACACGACTAACTCATCCATGTTCTTTCCTGGCTGTCGGTCTGATTCACACGTTTCCTATTATCTGCAGCAAATATTTCCGGAATGCTCTCTCTCACTCTCTCTCTTTATCTGGCTGCCAAACGAGATGGAGTCTCCGGCTTCGGATATTTTTGGCAAACGTGGACGGCATATGGAGTTGACCAGCTTGGAATCTCCTATCAGATTACATAACAGTAGGACGCTGGATCCCTCTACCCTGCAGAAACCGACCTTCATGCAAACAAGCAAACAAACAAACTCTCCATCCAACGCGCACGCCACCTCTTTGCTCGCCTACTTCCTTGGTCGTCGTTGTGCATGTCTAAACTCATGGTGCGTCCTTGCTTATTTGTCGCTGTCTACCTGCTGGTGTGGTTGTAGTGGTGACTCAGGCTGGTGTACGAATGTGGTAAATTTCTACCAACTGTGGCTATTGACTCAGAGCTTAAGCAAGCCATTGAGACCCATAGTCGTTTATAATGTGTTGAAACTGAAATTCACATTTGATTGTATACAGACTATATAAAAATAAACATACTGACATCCAAATTTGCAATATGTATAGGTGAATGTACAAAAACCCTGCAATTTGTATCTACTTGACATCCATACAAACCTCAGTACTCAAAAAGGTGACAAAAGTAACTACCAAATATCTGTACTTTAAATGGGACGTTTTTATTCATGTAGACATCTACAAACATGTCAAAAGTTTGATTGACTTTAACTTGCCAATCAAGGTTGTGTTTATTTGTTGCTTTGACCAGGGGTTTGAGCCAATCCGGATTGAACTGGGACTGAATTTGAAATAAGGTAGCAAACAAAAGGAAGTAGAATTAAAATTTATCGAACAATTCAAATAACTGTAATTAATTACAAAAGAAACTTTGCAACAAACTTGTTTGTTTAAAAGCCTTGAAATTAGAGGCTTTACAGACTTAGATAGATAGATAGATAGATAGATAGATAGATAGATAGACAGATAGACAGATAGATAGATAGATAGATAGATAGATAGATAGATAGATAGATAGATAGATAGATAGATAGATAGATAGATGGATAGATGGATAGATAGATAGATAAAGCTTGTGTAGTTAGAATCCACAGCATTCACTTGCATACAATGTGTTTCAGGATTAAGGGTAAATCTTAATGGGAGGTCTTGTCAATATCACACTCTTCATTATGACTGCTGCGTCAGGTCTCTGAACAGCACAGAATCAAATTAGCTATCCAAAGTCTTATTATGCCTTGTTACTACCAGGGTGCTCTCAACCAGAGAACTTCATTACCCATAATGCACAACATGATCAGCTGCACAAGTCTAACACTCTGTTTAGCTTATAAGCCAATGAAATGCCCCCTATAATAAACCAACCACATATTCTTCCAATCAAAGTGCTCTGTTCATAACAAGTGCCACCCTCCTAATTTCTATTCCACCAATCAGGATGTGTCAGCAGGTCTGACCCCCTGTGAGGCAGGCTGGTCTGGCTGCAGTGTTGATGGCCACCCAGTGCTCCCACTGAGGCAGCGCTCTCTCATTTCCAGCACACACAGATAAAAAGACAGCACACTGTGCTGCAGATAGAGTCTGCAATCAAAACAGAGCTCAAATGATGGATAAAACATGCATGTTTACTGCATACTTTACAGCGCTCTGACCTTGCAATGCCTGGAAAATGGTGCATGACTGTTTTGACCAAGGCTTTTTTATGATTTAAACACAAACTGAATTAACTGAATTATGAAAAATAATATGTGTGACTCTGTTGCCAGGGCAAATGATATGCGTGCCCATGCATACATACGCACACACGCACGCAAACAGTAACCCACCCACATCATCTTGTACATACAAACCACCCTCGACCTCACAGTCATACACACTTGAGGACCTGATTGTTAGCGTGTAATATATGCACAGCTATTTGTGTTTTGAATGTTAATTGAATGCTGGAAAGTGCCGGTGGGGGAATAGTTCTAATCAGCATACCAATAAACCCTTCACATGATAAAGTCTTTATAAGAAGCACTTACTCCCATGGCCTCCATATACCTTAACAGTCACTGTACACCTCCGCCTCTCTCCCTCACCCATTTCTTTCCTATCATCTGCTCTTCCTCGAACCTTCCTAGACAGCATGAACGTAAAACAGCCATGTTACAACCAAATCCGACATGTGTTAACATATGCTTCGGTGATTAAATAATAGTAAATCTACATCATAAAAATGAGGAAAAAGAGGCATGTGCGGCATTGAAGCAAAAGCGCAAGTCGCCATGACAACGCAAAAGCATGAATAAGCTCATTGAAGAATTATTACGTGTATAATAAACTCCTCAGAACAGCCAGGTGACTTGGCCAGGGCTTTGTTAAAAGCAAAAGAGACTAATCAACATGTAGAAGACGCCAATCCATACTTCAAGGTCAAAGCGAGCCGTAACTCCTTTGCCAATCTCAAACTTTTATTGGAAGTGGACACACACATGAGCTCGCCCGTGCTCGCACAGCCCCAGATTGCTAATTGCAGTATAGAGGGTAATTATGGCTCTGGTGAGTGGTCAGCAGAGTATGAGCTGGCCAGTGCTGTTGGCCGGACCTGGTCTTTGTGGGGTCTTATTGAATTTGAGGCCTGGTGCAGTGAATTTGGAGTTGGCTGAGCTGTTAGTCGGCTGCACACACACTGTCTCTAATGCTGCAATCTGCCACACGACTTTCCGAAGACATGACGGGTTGCTTTTGAACACAATAACTGCCAGAGGACGCAGCTGCCTTTACTATTACAAACACACAATGGTCACATTCAGCAAAGTGTGCTCAACAGTCCTTTATGGCTCTGTAAACAGTAAGCATTTATGCTCTGTGAGCGCATATGCGTATATACATATATATGCGTGTGCACGTGTGCATTTAATCCACACCCCTGGGTGCGCCTGGGGCTTTTTATCAACGCAAGATCTCCCAAATGCAGCTCAAAAGCAATATCCATGAACCATTCCACCACAATTGCTCATTGTTGATTTGGTCCTTAGGGATACGCCGAATTCCTGGGACTTCATTTCTGTCCTCCCCCCTCTCGTTCAACCCATTGAACCCACAACCATATCAGCTGTATGGAAAAACATTCTGCAAAAAAATACCTCTATCACATGGACATTCAAACCACATCCCACATCAGGTCGCCTGTGCCTACCCGCTTGCACGTTCCCTTAGCTTTCATCTCTTTCCTGTTTTTTTTCTTTTCTTTTCTTTCCTGTATTAGGACACGTCTACATCTTTGGTTGGCTGGTTGTGAATTATCTGCTCACTAAGGAAGGGGGAAAAAATCTGAGCAAATATGAGGAAGCAGCAGGATGCTAATAATGCACCTCCAGCTGTTCAAGTTAACCTGCAAATGTGTCCATCTGTACCTCCAGAGAAAGAGGGAGACAGAGAGAGAGAAAGATAAAATGCTATAGAGGATAGAGAGGGAGGGAGTTATACAAATGAAAAGAGATTGAAAGGATAAATGCGCTCACATGAAAAAAAAAAAAACTGATGGAGGTGGAAATAAAATGGTGGATATTCTGAAATAACTAAGAAAAAGGGGCAGAGTTAGACTGACGGGGAGAGAGAGAAAGGGTGGGGGGGTCCTGGCAGTAAGCCGGCTCTATTTGGATGATTGTGAGCAGTCGGAGTGACCTTGCTGCGTCTGGACCGTCCCCGCCCCCTGCCCTGCGTCCAACTGTGCCCTGCCTTTGGACCCTCACCCAGGGCCAAAACACACACTGCCCTCCTGCTGGGGCCTCTAGGGAACACAGGAACCGTGAACATATTATATTAACTAACACACACACATACTTAATATCACACTAAATAAAGCTCACACATATACACAAATCACACATTTAATGAAGACACTGCATCATTTGTAGGTCATGTGTAAGAACCTCTGCCAAAAACTCCCATGGACGCCCCCTCCTCTCCCTTCCATCACAATCTTTCCTCTCGCTGTTCTCAGTTGGTGCGTCTATAGACTCTTCCTCTGTAAATACTGTCATATCAAAGATCTTCAGTGGCTGTTTTATGTGGATGTTTACAAACTGATCTGAGACACATCATCAGCACTGATGATCAGAGAGTCGAGGCTGTTAGGGGAGTTCATTGAAAAGAGAAGAGCTGCGTATCTGTGGGGGAGAGATGGGATCGCGAGCGCAGCGACAAAGGGGAAGAATGGAGGACGGTGATGGAGAAGTGCAAAAATTCAGGTTATCAGAGCTGGCAAGAGTGTAATAAATGTATTTAAGGGATTGGATTAGTCATACCCGCTTGATGAGTGCTAACCTACAAGGGTGCAAAATCAAGTCTTTTTTGCAAGACGTTTTAATTAAAGGTGAACTGTGTTGTTTCTACATCACTAGCGGCACCGGCAAAATTGCAAAAATAAGAGTTTCCAAACAGGTTTTGCGAATAAAGTCCTGCCACCCCCTCTCTGCTGTCTGACATATGACAGATCTATCTGTCTGTTCATCTGTCCGGCATTTAAAAGCCCGTGAAATCTAAATGTAAGTTTTTTAGCTATTAGTATGAATATGTTAGCGTTAAGGCTATGAATAAGCTGGTGTGTTCCAAAACAATGACAAAATTCGCATTTAGGACATATAAGCATTCAAAACGTACACTTTTTCACTTCTGCTAAAATGGATCATGGATTTTTATGACATCACCACGGACTTCAGCTTCTCATCACATCTTCTGCCAATCAACTGCTCTCTAGAGTCTAAAGCGTCCCGCCCCCTATGCTCTAACTACCACCTGACCAAAGCGACCGCTGACAGACATGTCATGGAGAGGGAGGAGCCATTCAATATCTCCCGCCTTAGCTTCCTGTTTCAGTGGAAATTACGTCAACGCATCATACAAAGCTGCGCGTTCCAAGGGACTTCAATTGGCATTTAAACTTTCTAACTTTGTTTTTAAGCCTTTTAAACTATTCAGTTTCTTCTCAAGTTAAAAATTAGTAACATTAATATCTTAGAATTTCATTTTTAATTCTAATACCTTACATTCCAATTGCAAATGCAATAGTAATTCTGCATCCTGCTTTATACCTCAAATTTAATTAAAAATAAGGGACTGAATTCTCAAAAGTTAAATTTTTTCAGCTTTTGGTCACACAATGCAGCATTCTTGCCTCAAACTGTTACGTTCTTCCTATAAGATGCACAATTATCTTAGAAATCAATGTCACAGCATTTTCTGATGTAGGGTAAACTCTGGTCCTGCCCAAAATGCCATTGCTGGCTCAAATAGACAACAGAATGTTTTGAAAGCAATTGTTTAAACATTCGGTGATGTCAGCCTACAAACGGTTTACTTAGTTTTAGAATTTACTTTAGTTTTTAGTAGTTTTAGTTTACTTAATATTAAACTGGAATAGAAGTATTTTAACATCAAAAAATGATAGATGCACACCACCTTGTTCACTAACGTGCTTCCTAAAATCATGCGCAGGAGTTGCGTTTGCGTCTCAAATGACTGTTCTATCCCCTGTGCAGGGCGCTGCCTTTGATGTGACTTAATGGAAAGGTTTCTTTCTGCAGATTAGGGAATAGGGAACGACTGAGCAGTTTGAAAGAAGGCCCATCTTCCCTCAGGACTGCAACATGCTCTATGCCTGCATGATATCTTCTCTGCATGCCACTTCCTCTGAGCGTTCATCTCCCAACATGCTTTGCCCAGCTCCTCTGAGTCTAAATCTCCCAGCATGCTTCTCTTCCCTCCACCCCACCCACTGAGACTGGTCAGGCCATAGTGCACCTGTGAGTTACCATGGTTACCCGAACCTGTCTTTTGTGATGCTAGTACCACATACTTAAATACAAGCAAATCAATAAATAATGCTGTATTAATTATTCGAAGGTTAGGATTAAATATACATGTGTTTAGAGATTTGTTTGTACATTCATACAGCAGCAGGGCTTTTAAAACTGCCATCTTGGATACGACATTCCCAATTCGGACAATGACTCCCAGCTGACGTTGACGTACTTGCAAACACGGAAAACAAAAGCCCTCATTTCCTGGTGTTGGATAGAATTAGAGTGATGTTGAAGCTTAAAAAAAATAACAATAAGAATGAGTGGGAATTGTTTGGAAAGTGACAAAAAAATTTCATACACTATATCCCAAACGCTTCCTCACTATTTTGTATAGAATTAGTTTTCCAAATGCAATTACATTTATTTACAAAGGAAGTGTACTTAGTCCACTAAGATGGAAGTGACCACTTTCTGGCTATGGCCAGAAAGAAGGACCTGTGCATCACAAATCTTATAAAAAATATTTAAAAAAGCTACGGGAAAGAAATGAATTAAGATGTGGATCATACCTGATTCTGCTACTAAATTGGCGGTTCTGAGCACTCCAGACCCTCTGTATTGATGTAATTGTCTTTTTTAAATCAGATGGGTTGCCAGCAGTACTTGAACCACCAACTGTTCCCAGAAAGGTTTTGGCAAAAAGATCTACATTCATAATGAAGGTGCACCAGGCAGTGAAAAAAGAAATTTAGCTTTAGTAACATAATTAATTAGGCAAAAGTCAAAATAAACTAGGAAAAGTGTTATTAAAAAAAATAAAATAAAAAATAAAATATATATATATATATATATATACACCCCAGACATTTCTATCCAAATGGGATTCGATTTCTTATCAGTCCCCTGAGTTCTTATATTCTTACAGAGGTTGTCTGTAATTTTTCACAGACACGTTCAAATCAGGATTTAAATAAAACACAAATTTACCTGAGCTCCTCAGGGAAAACTAGTCCTGTCCAAATTGTTCTTTTATCGCTTTTCTTTCCTCGATATTTTTCCCTTTCTTTCTGGCATAATATCTGAGTCCATGCAACTCTCTTAAACTCTCTTTCTGCCGCAGACAGACTGTCTGAAGGTTAGCAGAAACAACTACAAAAAAAAAAAGCAACCACAAAGAAACACCAAATACTAATATTAATATCAGGGTGTCAAAGACTTGAGTTATTACAGATGACAAAGCATTAATCGGGTGTGCACAGGGCATGTTCCCCTGAGGGGTGGCACCAAACTGGATGTTCAAAGACCCCAGAAGAATAAAAATCAATATTAATGCGCACACATCCACAACAAAGGAAGTATGTCAGTGCTTCTGTTTAGAGGATGCTTTTTCATCCTAACTTTAATTTTTTTTCTTAAACCATCGTTCATTCCCCCACTGAGTGGACGGAGGGGGGTGTTTGTCCCCCTGGGAGAACTCATCTGTCCCACCTAAAGAGTCCTCAGTCAAATCAAAGCTCCCAGCAGCCCAAGCGCCCTAATTCAACATGTCACATCCACACTCACGGGAGTGAAATGAGAAGGACAGCACAGGAGGGGGTAAATACTCCACTTTTCCCCCCATCTCTTTCACTTTTCCTTTCCAGTTTTTATACCTTATGTTTATGGTCTTCATTCTTTTCTACTTTTTAAGGACCTGGACGTGGCAGACAGATGTTGATGAATCTTTTGTACAAGTCTAAACAAGATTTTAGCAAAAAATTATGCATCTTTATGAATTAGTGAACCAGACCATATATTTAAAAAATCTAGGTTATTGTGAATTCAAAGCGATATAATGTAATAAAATACTATACAATTTAATTTACTATTATTTATTTTCATTAGCTTAATTCATGTTTATTCATAATATTTAAACTAATGTTAACTTAACTTAAAAAGTTAACTTAAAAAAATGAACAGCATTTATATATATATATATATATATATATATATATATATATATATATATATATATATATTAAAAATGCTATTATTAATATATATATTTTAAAATATTAAAGATGAATTATTCTACAAAAAAATTATAATTAACCAAGCATTAATAAATAGTGTATTTATTTACACTAAGTTAAGTGTTAAGTATTTAATACTTACATGAAGTATTTTCAAGTTAGCCATTAACTAAATGTTAACAAATAGAGCTTAATTTACAGGAAAGTTTACCAAAATTCCACACCTCTCAAAGGTTTCAAATAAAATGATCTAGTCAAAAAGAGTTGAATTGTCTCTCCAGAAGCAGTGAACGAAACTCGCAACCTCAGAATGACACCAACAATTAAGCTGAGGATCAGCGGTCGGTCTAATTTCATTGGAGGTGCACAACAAATTTGTCGAACACATGCAAGATACACACACATTTAAACAGCGTGCACACACACACACAGATGCTCGCACACACACAGGCCAGATGGAGCAGGCGAAGCAGGGCCAAGTGCATGTGCACCTCATCCGTATGCCGCGTTTCCTCACTCCAGTGATGGCTCCTCAATCGTTACGTCTCAGGTTTGAACTCCTGATACGAGCAGCATTGTTGTTCTGTCATCTGCCCTCCCTCTCGCTCACACTCATCAAAATAACATCTGTTTACATCTATGCAGACACCTGACAGGCAGCTGATGCCCCTTTCTCTACTCTCTGCTATAACAAAAAGTAACAAAAAAACACAACAAAAAACAAATAAATAAAGGGAGGGAGGGCGAGTCTAAAACCGGAGCACATCTGGGTGTACAGCCACTGGCCTGATCCAGATGTGGGCCGCCAAGCTCTGCAGGCGAAAACACACCTGGACACATACAGCAGCAAAACAAAGGGAAAGGGGAAAACGAGGGGAAAACGAGGGGAAATGGGGGAAAACAGCCCCCCACCCCCCACTCCAGACTATTCTCATCCTCTCTCTCTCTCATTCGCTCTTTCTCTACATGTAAATCCAAAAGTGAGCATGGAATTGTCTTGTCCATGTATGGTGGCCACTTTCATCTACGAATTGAATGCACAAAATTAGCTTATTCGTGGGCTAATTCTATAACTGAAGAAGGGAAAAAAATGAGTGTGAAAGTCTCACAAATGGCTGTCTCCCTCAAACCCCCCATGGCTGCCCATGCTTAATCCCCCATGATGCACCGGGGCACTTTCAGAGCCACTGAGACCCACGCTGGCGCCGAGGGCTCACACACATACGGCCATCCAGATGCTATGGGTAATTAACCTACCTCTGTGAGTGAGCGAGTGTGTAAAAGTATGAGAGACAGACTTTGTGCACGCGATAGAATCGTTGCCATTATAAGACGACAAAAGAAAAAGGCACGATGGTCACGAATGTGCACTAGCCTGAAGAAACACATCAGTTGAGACAAAAACATGAGTGTGCACACACACCGCAGCAGTTGAAGAGTGAGATCAGGGATGAATGCATGCTGTGGCACAGGGGAGGCAGTTCTGGGCTTGGCTATGCCCAGGGTCTTAATGACTTAATTGAGGTAATTATTTGGATAAGAAGTCCAATCACCTGCCTCTTTTCCTCAAGGTCCTCATCAGAAGCTAATTAAAGAGCCGCTCCCAGCACGAGGCCGACCGGTGCTACGTCAGAGGGCTAAGAACTCAGTAAAGAAATAGTAAACTCTCCACGCACCCACATCCCACTCGTCTCGCCAACCTCCTGCTGACCTCTGCGGCATTATTTGAATATGTAGCTTTCTGGTTGTGTTAAAAATGTGAAAAAATTGTGTAGTATATAGAGGTAAGGAGGCATCAAGGAACTTTTGAATGCAATGTTTGCATAACATTGATACTTTCCATTTTCTCAGTATATGCTTCTGTTTCTACAGTGAAATATTGTAGTGCTATAGCCATTAAATATTGGTTTGGTTGTATCTAAAGCAGAGGTTTTCAACAGGAGGTCTGCAGCCCCTAGGTGGGCCATGGTGGTATTGCAGGGGGTCTGGAATTGCTGTTTGATCTCCAAGAAAATTTTGTGAAAATGTTTTAATTTGTATTAAACAACAAAAAAAAAACTATATTAAGGTTACCTTCAACCAAAGATGAATTTAAGATGTTTAATGTTTCATCGTCTCTCCTTCATTAAAAATGATTTAAGAAGTGAAGTTGAATGAGTTAAATGTATAAATATATGGCTCTGTGATTATTTTTAATGCTTTGCAATGTAAGCATCATAATAAAAGATGTCTTTGAAGCCAGTCTATTTAATGAATAGGTCACCCGATTATTCACCCTAATGTTGTTTCAGAAAAAAATTAGGCAAAATCACCATAAAAGTATCTTAAGTAACCTTTATGTACTATATACCAAGTCTTATGAAGCCATTTTATATTTTTAGGGTGAGAAATAGAGCAAAATTGACATACTGGATTCAGTGAGTCAGAAGGGAGTTGTACTTGAGAACCAAAACAGTCTGAATCATGAACAAATCATTTAGAATGAATTAGAGTCAAAAGAATGAATCATTCATGAATCAGATATCACTATTTGTGTCATAAATGCTCCAAGGAGAACACCGGGGAATGTCAAAATTATTAGTGAATAATGGGTTGGGATTTATCATATGGCTGTAGAAGACTTGAAATACAGTAAACACATGTCTTACAGACCACTTTCAATACATAATAAAAGAAAACAGGATATTCTTCAAAAAAGCACCTTGTTTTCTACAGAAGAAAGTCAGTCATAAAGGTTTGACACAACATGAGGGTGGGTTAATTTTTGGATGAACTATTCCTTTAAGACCTTGGTTTCAGCCTTGATCTTGTCTATCTGTCCTTCTTTCCAATCCTCCACATCCATTCACTTCTGTAATGCTCTAGAAACCGCCTGTCAGCGAATTCTCAAGTCGCTTTTCCCGCTCATATTTTCGATTTCTCCTTCCTTCGCGCATTCTTATCGTTTACCTCTCAAGTCTCACGATTTCCTGTCTCATCCTCGCCCGCTCCGCTCCTCACCTCTCTCTCTCTCTCTCTCTCTCTCTCTCTCTCTCTCTCTCTCTCTCTGGTGAGGTGGCGTGGAGTGAAGTGAGGCTGTGCTGGTTTAATTGCGACAGCACCCTCATGAGCGGCTGGAGCTAGGGCCGCCTCAACACCTCCGCAGAGTGTTCAAGGGTAACCAGCAGGGGTCTACCACCCCCCCCCCCACTCTGTCTCTCTCCCTCTCTTTCCTCTCTCGCACACACGTATACACACACAGACACACACATGAACGCAGTGGGCCCCTCAAACAGGCGCCCAGAGAGTAGCCGTCAAACACTCACTCCTCACATCTCATTAATCAGCTCCCAACATCAAACAGTAACTCTGCTGCTTCCCGGGGGCCTGCCCGTCCGCCCGCCTCACACTGTTGTGTCTGTCGTGGCAAATGCATTTCTGTTTCTATTGTGTATGTGCATGCGTGGAGCATACTGAGTGCGCCAAGTCTGTTTTGGCCAGTTTGTGTTGGATAATGAGCCGAGTTAAGACTGTTGAGCTGAGTTTAGAACTGTTGCCGGTGCCTGGGTCAGGTCGTTGTTTACGATAGTCCGCTCGCCTGTTGCAGAGGGTTTTATAAGCATCTACAGCGTGCTCTTCCCTACGGCTCTGTGAATAAAACTCCACACTGTCTCTCTTCTGACTGAGCTGGAGCGGATTGGCATTTGCAAAAGTTCTGTACTGGATGACGACGTACATCTTTAAAGGGATACTTCACCGTTTTTTCATATTAAACTATGTTATTCCCTTAACTAAAACGAGTTGATACATACCTCTCTCGTCTCAGTGCGTGCACTAAATCGCTCTGTCTTGCGGCGAAACTTTGTTAGCACTTAGCTTAGTCCAGTTCATTCAATATGGGCCAAGCAGAGAAGCTACCAAACATCTCCACGTTTTCCCTATTTAAATACAGTTACTCGCGTAGTGTAACTCGACCTAGGACGGTGACACAAAACAAAACGTTGCGCTTTTCTAAGCGTGTAAAATGGATAACTATATTGTATGGCGGAATACCATAGCAAGTGCTTGGAAGCACTTCGACTTCGGCGCAGTAATATCTTCACTAGAGGGAGCGGGGGCCGGTGAGAGGATTTTTCACGAGTGAAGATATTACGTCCTAGGTCGAGTTACACTACGCGAGTAACTGTATTTAAATAGGGAAAACGTGGAGATGTTTGGTAGCTTCTCTGCTTGGCCCATATTGAATGAACTGGACTAAGCTAAGTGCTAACAAAGTTTCGCCGCAAGACAGAGCGATTTAGTGCACGCACTGAGACGAGAGAGGTGTGTATCAACTCGTCTTAGTTAAGGGAATAACATAGTTTAATATGAAAAAACGGTGAAGTAACCCTTTAAACAAGTCACCAAATGTGTGTCATAATTGAGAGATTGATTTCTGATATTTTTTGCAGTGATTTAGATAAAATGGGTTGAAAATCAAATCCCTGTATTCGATTTGTATGCATTTTCTATTTTTATGAATTTGCCATGTTTGCAGAACATCCTTTCTACTAAGATACTGTCCAATTTTTCCAACATAAATAAGAAATAAGTCATTAAATATTTGTTCGGTCATATTTAAAGCAGAGAATTCAAATCTATCACCAAATTTGTCAAAATTGAGAGTGATTTGTGATATCTATGCTGTACATTATAGCTCTATAACTTTTATTTATTATTATTGTTATATTATTTATTTATATATCTAATAAATAATTTTTTACCTTGACAACAATGTGCAATAATTTATCAGGTTTTTGAGAAAATATATTATAAAAATATATGCATTCACAAAAATATTTATAATATACACTACAAAAATAAAATAATATCAATATAAATATAACAACAACAATAATTACATATTAAATAAATAAATAAATAAATATACTAATATATTTCTATGATACACAAAAATGTTGGTAAAATTTATAAATTTATGGCAGGCTAGTGAAAATTATGAAGGAGAGGAAACTTCCTCACCTTCTTACTTTTGAAGGTATGCTTGGTGTCAGTCACGCACTTGCACCTTAACACCATCCATTTCTAGTGGTAGTCACCTCTAAATGACACTAAAACATTCTTCCCTGCATTGACTTCTCCCTTTTATGAGTGTGGCACACAAACAGGGCGATTAGACAGCAGCTGAAGGTTCCATCAGCATTTGAGCAACGATTTGCCTCTCCCCAGCTGCAGCCCATTACAGGAGGGAATGAATTAATAAACCAGTGAGGGGAGGGGAAAAGCGAGAGAGAGAGGAAGAGAGAGTGAAAAGAGAAAGAGGAGAGACTCTAGAGTGAGTCTAGCCTCAGAGCTGGCCTGGCTGGAGAGCTCATCTGAATATGGACCTCGTTAGCAGGTATGGCTCACAGGCAGAGAGATAACACACACACACACACACACACACACACACACACACACACACACACACACACACACACACACACACACACACACACACACACACACACACACACACACACACACACACACACACACACACACACACACACACACACACACACACACACACACACACACACACACACACACACACACACACACACACACACACAAACACAAACACAAACACACACATGCAGAAAGAGAACAGCATAAATACAAAAGTCATAAAGTCTTGAAGTGCAAGGCTCAGTGTCTAGGGAAAGAAGCAAAGCAGAAGGACTTGGGGAATTTAGAAATAGAAGACGATTTTTATTATCTGCTGTGTCAAGATGCAACACTGTATCTCATAATGACTAGAAGAATATAATGTATTCAGAGCCTGATATATAGAGTTACTATAGATGAAAGCTATTAAGTGTGCTAGTTTACTGCACTGTAAGACCCTTAATATACTCTACGCTAGTACTGTATGTCAATGCAAATGATTCTAGCTTGTTTCTTATAATGCAATTAAGGTACATGGTGTATGTGCAGAATTGTCACATATGGCCATTTATCATGGCATCAACGGTTCAACTATTGTCATGGCGGAGCAACAGATTGAACAGTCTTGCTCAGCAAATTACTAAAACATGTTCATGGATTTCTATCTGAAAAAAAAAAAAAACACAGATGTGGTATGTACTGAATTTGACTGTACTTTTCGAACACTATTGAAGTAGTTATGTAGGTGTTAATATAACTATAGTCCCAGACATTATCGACCATGCTGGATATGTTGGCCTACAACGTACTAACATCTGTGAAAATAACTTCATAAGTAGTAAGTACACTTGTTTGGTGCTTACAGTGAGCAGACATTCTCACAATTTTTCCACCATTTTGTTTTTTTATTATTTTCTGAATCTGATTGCTGCTTAGCTTTTATGGCCGGGGTGCCCAATCCTGTTCCTGGAGATCTACCTTCCTGCAAAGTTCAGCTCCAACCAGCTAATGAAGATCTTTAGGAACAGGATTGAGCACCCCTGTTTTTTACGGCATACCAAAGTGTCCACTGCCTGTACACAATAGCATCTCATCGGATGCAGAAGACTTTTCCAATATTATCCGGCTCCTCCAGTATTATCCGGCTCCTGTTTCATGAATACTACTTATTCGGACATCTAACTCATTTGACGTGCATTTTGCATACTATGTGGCAGGACACTATACGTATTGAGTTGAGTGTGGCGTAGCTTAGCTTCCAGCAGTGTAATGCTGGTAATGGCATCCAGACGTTCGGCACACACTCTCACACACACACGCCTGGCAGCACAGAGGAAGTGCCAGCGCCACCCGTAACCTGATCTCCACCCACAGCTGTCCAAACACCACAGAGAGAGAGTGAGAGAGAGCGAGAGCGAGAGAGAGGAACCCTCTGGGGGTCTGGGGCAGGCTGGTGCTCCCCACAGTGAAGGGTGCATTCTTTCCTCTCCTCTCTCCATCCTCCCCCACTCTGTCATTCTCCTTCTCTTCCTCTTCTCTCTCTTCTTTTCCCCTGGCACCTCTTCCCCCTCCCTGCTAATACCACAGTCTGCTGTGCAGAGCTGGGCCAATCACTGGGGCATCTGGGACCTGGCTCAGGGTGGGGGGTGCAGAGACACATGATCATTGCCGCATGTGTGTGTGTGTGTGTGTGTGTGTGTATTGGAGCGGGGTTTAGGTTTTTCATGCCTGTTTATCCTTTTGTGTTTGCAGGGGACTAGAGGCAATCTGGGGGTCTGTTCACATTGTTTTGAGTGAGAGAAAGAATGTTCACCCATTTGTGCTTTTGAATGAATTTATGAGTGCAAATTTGCTTAAGGAGTATGTGTGTGTACTGTGTGTGTATAGTTTTGTCTTTAAAAGTGTACTAAATCTGACAAAACTTCCCTTTTGGAATAAATGATTTTATATCCAATAATTATACAATTCATAGGTTTTATGTATGCATAAGAAAAAGTGAACCAAAAAAAAATAAAATAATTTATATACATATAAAAATGCTAAATATCATTAATCACAAATAAATAGCCTATGGTATGTCCCCATTTAGATAGCTAAGTACACAATGTGTGTGTGTTTCAGGTATTCCTTATGTTATGGGGACAAAATGTCATTATTTCTTTTTTCCATGAGGAAATATGGCTTATAAATCATAAAAAAAAAATTGTTTGGGAAAATGTAAAAATGCAGAACATTTTCTGTGATAGGTAGGTTTAGGGCTAGGGAATTGAATATATATAGTTTGTATAGTATAAAAATAATTATGTCTATGGAAAGTCCCCATAAAACATGGAAACCAAACGTGTGTGTGTGTGTGTGTGTGTGTGTGTGTGTGTCTGATAATCTATTAAACTAAAATCTATAAAGATTACATGTTGTGGCATTCATGTACCACTGGGTGTTGTGTGTCTTGTGTTGAAGTGTAAGGGCTGGGGCTAAATTCTCTGTATTAATATATGTGTGTGCGTGTGCGCGCGCGTGTGTGTGATGCGAAGCTCTAATCTGGCTCCTGGATGCTGGTGTCAGTGTGTGCTCTCAGCTCTCTCTCCTGGGGTTGGTGACAGTAAAGTCTCTCTAATCCCCCCCCAGTCCCTGATACACAACACACCTCCTGCTGCATGCTGATGAGCCTTTCTCAACCCGCACATGCTCGCACACCACGTGCATACATATGCAAACACGTATGCAAACGTCAAAAGTTTCTCTAACTGTGAGAAAATGGGAAGTCACTTACAGACAATGGCTACTCCATATTTCGGTCTATTTCTGTTTACATATGCAATGAATTATTGTATTCTTTTCAAACAAGTGAATAAAGCACCTATCTATGTCACTCCTAAAAAAACACCAAGCAAAACATTTGCTGCATTCACAATCCCATACTTTTATGTTAAACTATGTCCAAACAAGGTGTAATGTGTTAAAATGACAAGCGATAAACTTTTT
Source organism: Leuciscus leuciscus (assembly GCF_965113295.1). NCBI lineage: Eukaryota > Metazoa > Chordata > Actinopteri > Cypriniformes > Leuciscidae > Leuciscus > Leuciscus leuciscus. The sequence goes on from NC_138734.1 coordinate 35,821,078, forward strand.
TAAAGCAAAAGTTTGCCCTAACCAGCTGCAACTACAACAAGTGACATGACGAGACATTCTTGTTTACTTGTTTCTTTTTTGTCCCATCACACTACTGTTAAACATTAAACAAAAACAAAAAATGTCTGATTGGCTTCAATTAAAGAGCGAGAGAGAAATGGAGGAAGAAGAGACAGAAATTAAGTAAGAAGAAAAGAGAGCAATGAGGGTTGAAGAAGAAAGAGAGAAAGCAAAGAGGGAGCATGAGAGCGGCCCCTGAGCATGTCAGAGGCCTATCAGTGAAAGACAATGCTCATTTGCAGCACAAGTCAGGACCCCGCAGACGACCCGGCCCGAAAATGAATGGAGAAGCAGGGGAGAGAAGGAGCCAGGAGAAATGAATCATCTAAGTCGGCCCCTCCTCTCCTCACGTCCATCTGAAAGAAAGGAGCAGGCCAGGACGAAGAGGAGGAGGGAAAGCTGGAAAAATGGGAACCAGTGGCTGGATGTCAGATCTGAGCCACCACACTCTGCTACTCGTGGCTCTAAGGAGCGGAATTTACACTCCCATGGTTGTAAGAGAGACAGAGACAGATGATATTATAGCAGGAAAGCAGAGGTCCAGAAGCAGAGAGAATCATTAATGGTTATCAGAGAGGAGCAGAAGTCCCCCATCCTTGACTGGGCTTGAGAGCTGTCTCCATTAGTATGAACAGACTCCTAGTCTGGTTATATCTAATTATGCCGCACCTCACTACAAACGTTAAACTCTACGGGGCCTTTTAGCGAGCGAGCACGCCACTCAAGGCTGGATGGGAAACAGAAGCACCTCAAGTCCACAGAAACAAGACCTGAGATCCAACACAGGTGCCGGGAGCACCTGCACCCCACGCCATCCATCAAAGCCAAACACCTGCCTTTAGCAAACACTTCTTCTCCCGACTAACCCGTTTTTTTTTTCCTGCCCTATCATCCCCCTTCCACCTCAGGAGCTCCACAGCCCAGCTGGATCGAGTCTTTCTCCACAAATCAAAAGAACGGCTTGTGTACAGTGCGTGTTGTCAGGCATTTGATTGGTCTTGGCTTCCCAGCAGGCAGTGCGCCGGGAGCCTTGGGGGGGGGGAGAGGCCACGTTGCCAGCCGAGCCAACCCGGTTCAGCCAGACCTGACACCCCTGACCCCATCTCACCCAGGACCTGCCGAAAGCCCCGTTTACCCCCCTCACCCTTCAAAATTTGAACGAAAACACAAATGTGCACATACCAATGAATTTTTATTGATGAGAGATGCCAAAGAGTTACATAAATACGACGACATCAGCACAGACCTTTGGAAAAAAAAGACATGCAGACATAAAAACACCCACAAATCTAAAACAAAGGAACCCATATCCCTAGGGTAGGTTGAGCTGTCTGTGTTGAAATGCAGTGTGGAGTGGACTAAGGGGAGAGAGGACATGTTTGTGCGAGGGAGTGTGTGTGTTTTGTTGTGTTTTCTCTGAACAACTGTCATTGTTCAATGCTTGTTGGTGAGGGCGTCTGCGTGACAAAGCCTCCCCAGTCGGCTTTACCACAGAGACCCACTGACTTCAGCCTTCTCAGCAAACCCAAGGCCTCCTGTGACTGTGCGTGTGTGTTTGTGAGAATCCGAAATTCCGGCAAACCAACTAAATATGTCAGAACATTGAGAGGAGTGTCAAATCGGTTTTTTCCCTTCTGTAATCCTCACTATATGTATGTGTGTGACAGACTGAGAGAGTGTGTTTTCACTTCAGACCTGGGTGCAGCTGTGCAGACTCCCTTCCACTCGATGAAGAAAAAAAAGCCTGCTTATCAGCTTATGTTAACAGCATAGCATTTGAATTCAAAATATTGAACTACTGCTATAATGAAACAAACACTGACGACACTCCCGCTGCTGTTATGTGCTCTGTGACCTTAAAAACGGATCTGGGCCCATCTCAGAGACAATAAATCCCTCACAAAGTAAAAAAAAACTTCTCAAAGGAATTCACTGAACATCTAAAATGTCTAGATGGTAACCCTGATGCTGATTACACAGGGTAGGACTGTGTGGTGTGACAGTATTTACTGTATTCTATACAGTATTTGTTATGAATAATCAGATATTTTGGTTTGTGATTTGGAAATAATCAAATGAGATGAAGTAAATTCTCTTATTATTTATATTTGTATACTGTATCTAAATACATTTAAAACAGTAAAATTGTAAAATACATATTATTAGATTTAAAAATAATTGTTTTCTATTTTAATACATTTGAAAAAGTAGTTTATTCCTGTAATGGCAACGCTGAATTTTCAGTGTCACATTATCCTACAGAATTTGTTCCAATATGCTGATTTGGTGCTTAAGAAACTTGAAAAAAAAAGTTTTATCAATTTTGAAAACAGATTTGCTGCTAAATTTTTGTGTGAAAACTGTGATACCTTTTTTAAGATTCTTTGACTAATAGAAAAGTTCAAAAGTACTGCATCTAATTGAGATAGAAACTTTATAAATGTCTTTACTGTCTCATTTGATTAACTGAATACATTTTTTATTGCATTCTTTGTGAATAAAAATGTTTTAATTCATAATAATAAATTTGTTTTTTAAACGTACTGACCCGAAACTTTTTTTAATGGTACCATACCATTATTGTGATACAAAACTACTCATATTATGACATAAGATTTGGTACTGTAGGAGAACTAAGCCTAACATGATGTTTAGGGTGAATCTTGTGAGCGTTTCGCAGCACGAGGGTTACCATCGTAAACTCTTCCATTCTTTGATCACATACACACACACAACCTCAGTAAACATTTGTTAGTTAGACCATCTCTCTAGCCCTGCAGCTCCTCTCCATTAATGTCCGTGCGCTGCCATGGAGGGGTGTGTGGGTGAACGGTGGAGCTCCTGGAGTTGGGTGAGAAAGTATGTGGAGGGTGACAGCTGCGTAGGCCCCTCCCCGCCTGCACCCGCTGGGGGTTCTGCTGTACTTCACTCTGTGGACGGGAGCTTCTTTTAATCTACCAGCGGGGCTCCACAGCTGCTGTAAGCTAGCCCAAAAACGTCTGCTTGTCTAAAAAACCCACGCTCCCCCATTCTCTGTAACCCTTACACAAACTGAGTCTTTCCCTCTTATCTTTTCCTCGCTCTCTAACTCCCTATCCTTCATTCCAGATTCACGCTGTCAGTCAATGAAGGGTGATCCGACCAAGCCAGAGGAGATAAAAACAAAAACTTCCTCTCTTGCACAACTAGTACAGAAAGATGCATTAGTAGCCCTCATTACAAACTTTACCAAAAAAGCAACCATGCTACATTTATGTTCATAAATATTACGATTATTATTTCGTCTTTATACTTCTTATTTAGTCTAGCTTCACGAAATCATTTAGTGCAGACTAAACCCACTACAGTGAAACTGACTGAGGGAGAGAGAAGTGTAAGGTTGAGTTTAAGTTACACTCTTTCCTCTTGGATGTTCTCTCCCTGTCTTTTCCAGAGAGTGAAGAAAGCCAGAGATCTGCAGCCTCACTCCCCTATTAACATTCCAGGTCAAATCTCCCACCAACAAGGGCAAGAGCGAGAGAGACAGAGGGAAAGTCAGGGGGAAAAAGGAGGAATGAAAGAGAATGAGAGCGAGCAAACACATTTCACCTGTTGTGCCCTCTTAACCAAAAATGGCAGTGTTGAGCACATCATGCAGGCAGATTGGTTTCATACCAATCATGTTAAAGGGAAATTTTATCAAAGAATGAAAATTATGTCCTCATTTACTCACCATCATGTATTTAAAACCTGTATGACTTCTTCGGTGGAGCACAAAACAAGGTATTTTGAAGAATGTTTTTGACCGTTTGTCCCAAAACAGCATTGGAACCCACTGACTTTCATACACTACTTGTATGAAAAAAAAAATTTTTTTGTGTGTGTTTCACAGAAAAAGTAAATCATACAGGTTTGGAATGACATGAGGCTGAGTAAAAAAAATAAAACATTTAAATGTAAAAGAAAATTCGGGTAATCTATCACACAGACCAGGGTAGATCCGCCCACATTAAAATCTCATTGGTCTGAAATTCTTCACATAGCTAGGCTATATTAAACATCAAATATATCCTGATTTTCGCTTTCAGAAAGCAGAGAAAAATGACTTAATCATGGCCATGTAAACATAATCTTGACATGTAAACACTCGATCATTACTTCTCTACCTTCTACATACAAACACACACGTGGGGGTATGACATGTTTCCACGTCTCCCTCACAAACCCTCCTGCCACATCTTTCCCAGCCTCAAACTCAATTAGTAAATTAGTTCCACACGACTGGGCAATAAACAGCGATCAGGGAGCTGATAAACACACACTCCACACCCCATTAAGAATCACCTCCACTCTGGAAACACACCTCTCCTGATTCACCCATACCACACACACACACCTAACTCTCCCAGGCATCGCCAACCACTGCGCGCTGTCTGCCTTTGCCTCGCTCTGCACTCGGAGCTAGCGATGCTACCTGGGACAGAAGCCAATTACACTCCAGAGACCAAACACAGGAAAGGGGTAAGATGAAAGGATGAGACATTAGTCCATCGATACCTCCTCTTTGTGTCACACATTAAATCCATTTCACAAATGAAGCGTCATGGCCGAATAGGATGCCGCTGCCGCTAATAGGCAGACCGCAGGCAGTCCGAGGGTGCGGGGGGCTGTCACTGAGGTACAACCCTCTGATGGAAGGAGCGAGAGAGGGAGGGGAGCCGACAGAAGCCACGGGAGATGCAAACAGGAGGAAACTTTTAAATTATGCGCTGTGAAAAATGCGTTCGACGGAACATCAAGTGCCATCACATCCTACTTCTGCTCGCACACACGTGGAGATAAGTCCCTCGCCCGCGAGAACGCTCAGGCACTCTCGTTCCCGCGGCCTGTGTAAACGAACAGTCCTGCGCACACAAATGCGACGCGTAAACGCACAAACAAACACTCTGGCATGCACGTATGCGCGCGTGTGTGTATTTTGACAGGGTTCAGAGAATAGAACAGTTTGCGATAACAGTGGTTAAAGCACTTAAGCTGCTGTAATTAGAGTGTGACTGAAGATCCGCATTTATCAGCCGTTTCAAAGAACAGCATGAGCAGGATCAACGGCAGAGACGAAACAGCCCTGCTCCCAACCAGGCTTTTATACTTCTACAGAAACACTCACACAGTACAGCAATCTATCCAGAATGACATGCTCTCAGCTCACGTCCTCTATCGTACGGCCGTCAGGAGTCGTGGGCAGGGAAGGATAGACTTCTTGGCCCAGGACGGAGAGCTCAGAGCCAGGGCACGGGGCGAGATATGGACCTGCGTATCTCTCCAATCCGACAGCCAGAGAGACGACAGGCTCTAGGCTTAACGCGGCGAGCCAGGCTGTACCCAAAGGCCTGCTCCAATGTTGGATACCAGCCTGCATTCTCTAATGGTAAAAGTACTCAGTCACTTCTAACTACACAGTCTTTGTCTTCCCCAGTAGAAAGGGAGAACATGATCCCTGCCATCCTGTCACAGCGAGGAGGAGGAAGAGAAAGACGGGTATGGGGCAGGAGAGAAGGTCACATGGATCTGAGAGTGTCTGTGTCCCTCAAAAAATCTTATTGGATATATATGTGTAAAGTGGTTCTAGCCATTTTTAATAAATTATGCATGGGTTCGGTGATGATATGTAGAATTGTCACAAGGGTGTATTTTTCATGTAATTTGTTCATTTAATAAATGTAATTAAATGCAAAAAAAAAAAAAATCTTATATATATATATATATAAAATACAAATAAAGTCAAATAAAACAAAACCTAAAAAAAATCAACTAAAAAAAAAAAAAAAAAAAAAAAAAAAAAAAAAATCTAAACATGATTATGGCAAACATGTATCACCTGTATAAGCATCACTGCTATATTTATTGGAGAGAATGTGTATGTATGTGTGTTTATAGCCTAAACCGTACCAAGCCCATTATAAAGTTGGTTGACAACATCAAAGAACTATAAATAAAAATCAAAGGAGGACAGGATATAGCATTGTGTAAACACAAAAAGGACAGTTTATCCTGACATGCCAATGGCCTACAATGAATAAAAAGAAAGAGACTTAAGCCCCTTTCACACAGAGATTCCGGAAAATACACGGATAATGTGTCCTGGGATTTGTCCCGTGATCGTTTGATTTTGGTTCATTCACACTGCCAGTGATTTTCCGGAATCTGTGAGTGCGTTCACACACATCCCGTAAAGATCCCGTAAAGACACGTGACGTCAGGATGTGATAACTCCTCTTCGCCGTTTCTACACGAAGACGAGTCCATACTCCCCAGTAGCGCCACTGGGTTTGCTGAGTGGCTCGTTCCCCATATGCCGTAGCATAGGTTGTAGAAAGGCCCGTGCGATGGCACGTGCGCCATCTCTACGACACACCCCTTACGGCATTGGTCCTGGCTTATGTTCACACAGGGTGCGTTCCGGGACTGATCCCGGCAATGTTACTAGGTCCCCATCCCGGCATCGATCCCGGCATCAATCCCGGGACGTGTTTGCATTCACACAGAAGGCACTCTAGCAATTTTACGACAATTTCCCGGGATCAACGCGGTGTGTGGAAGGGGCTCTAGTCTAGGGTCACAATGACACTAGACTGTGCCTTACAGTTTACCTGAGTAAACTGTCGCCATGGCTACAGGACACAGTGTGTGTGGAGATGACAGGTGGAGTGGGTGAATGTGGCAGGGCTCTTGGATGTGAAGGGCTCTCACTCCTCATACCCTCAACTCCTGTCTTCCCCTCTCTTCCTCTCTCCGCTCGCCTCGCCGGAGTCATTACTGTCTAATTAAGTGCATGGCTTGTAACACAAGCAAGGCATTAAACTGAAACATTTCGCCCTTGTAAACGATGAGAATGATTATCATGCTAATTCAGCCGCTCTGCCGAGGAAATGGGGCGGCAGGCAGCGTATCTGCTTCTGCTCGTCTGACAAAGCTCTCAGCCCTTTGATTCATTCCGTCGCATTTTTTTCCCCATATTGTTTGTGCTCTTTGTAGCTTCACCCTCCACTAATGAAGAACTAAAGAGTGTCTTTTCAGAAGAATGTTCTCGTTTGCATATATTTGTACACTTTGAGGAAGGGAGATGTAAGCGCACGAGAATGAAGGAGCTTCTAACAAGACATGCATTCTGACAAAACCTCATGAATTCAAACATATTTACTTACATGCACACAAAAATGCAATGACATATCTATACACTTAAATGCTGAGGTTTAATTAGGAGGTTTGTTCTCAAATGGTGGATTATCACCAATGCAACAAGTTTCTAGTGACAAATAATTCTAAACTAAAAGCGTTTTTTCGCTTTTAGTTTTGAATTATTTGTCACTGGAAACTTGTTGCATTGGAGATAATCCACCATTACAAGACAAGACAAATCAAAATGACAGCTACCTCGCTTTATGCCACTTATGCCTCTTCAAATGATCTAAAACATTATCTTTTTTAAAATAAAAAAATACTTTTATTTACACTACTGTTCAGAAATTAGATTTTTTTTTTAAAGAAAATGTATACTTTTATTCAGCTAGGATGCATCAAATTAGGATGCATGAAAAAAAAAATCTTTTGAACTTTCAATTTTACTTTCAAACAATTAAGCAATACATTTAAAATATATTAAAACAGTTATTTTACATTGTAATAATATTTCATAATATTACTGTTTATGATCAAATAAATGCAGCCTTTTTGAGCACTTAGAGAGACATATCATCTTTTCCCCAAACCTTTGAACTGTAATTTTTGTGTTTAAAGTGCTTCTAATTCTATAGAAGTTTTATAAACTTATATATGGGTTGAGGAGAATGTGTGGAGTGGTCACATGGGCATATTCATTCAGGGAGGTTGATATTTTTAAATATATGTATACAAAATAATTGCAATTATCAAATAAAATATATTTTTAAATAAAAAAAAATAATTTAAAAAATGTAGTTTGAAAATTAAAAGAATGTAACTCAGACAAACTGACTGAAAGTTCTACCCTGAGTTCTACCCAGAATTCCTTCTGCCCTGTCAACTCCTCCATCTCCAGGCACCCTCACGCAGAACCCCTGCTGTTGTAATTAAAGGTGTCCTTGACAGTGATATAGGTCCATTTTCACACTCCTGGACCCAAGATTTTTTTTCTTTTTATAATTTTCTCCCTTTTTTAACAAACCAACCTTCCACATCAGCAGCTTAGTGAGACACAGACACAGACACACACACACACACACACACACACACACACTCACACCCACCGGGGTGTGTGATGTAAGGTGTAGCTGAGACCTCCTCTTTCTCTCCGCTCTGACTTGATGGAGGTGCTAAAGTCTTGATGAGTCTGTGGGGACCTCACACAGAGTCGAGAATCAAACATGCTGCGATATTTGCATACTTTTATTCGTAACTGTGGGTATGTACGTGTGGGTGTGAGAAAGGAAAAGGAAGAAAAGGAAGACAAAGGGTAATGTGCATGGCCTATGTAGTAACCACAGCACTTTGATTTCCTTTTTGCCATTATATTCCGACCCCTCACTCTGCAGATGTCCATTTCCTCTTTGTAAAAGGTTTCTCAACACAGTACGTCAAAAACACTACTTTGTGTGGCAAAACAATACTAAAAATCCGCTACTGCTACTTGCGGTGCATTTTGCACATTTGCATTGAGCCCTTGCACAAGACTCAAGTCAGCATTTGTCAACGTTCTACGGAGTGACATGTCAAGCGAGAGTGTTACCCCGGGCCGGTATTAACACATACTGCTAGCCAATTAGCCCTTTTCCCTTCCTCAGCAACTTTTTTATGGGTTTATCGTCATTAAGGAAATTGCTTTATGGTGTATTTATTCTTAATCTTAATCTTTTCTGTTAAAGTCCTTTTAATTACATATCACATTATATTACTGAAGCTTAAAATTACACATTTTCTGTTTTTGTATTTTCATTTAACCTTTAATAAACAAGCTAATTTGCTTGGTTTACTAGCTTAGCATAATGCTAACTGTTGGCAAAAAAGTGCTAACTGTTTTCGAAACATTACAAACAGTTACCTCTTCTATCTAGGGGATAGAATTTTGCATGATCAGCACAAAAAAAAACAAAAAAACATGGAAGCGAGACTGAGCCAGTGCATATCTAAATTGTAAACAAAACGTTAAAGACATATCAAGACAAGCAGAGGAAAAATCGTCCTTCTAATTCTGAGTGTGATATATCAAAGCAAACATCAGGACTTTTGTTTCTGCAATAAGCTACTTTTTAGTGTGTTTTCACTATTTTCATGGTTATGGTGTACATTTTTCTTGCAACTTAACACCCTCGTAAAACCATCTGTGACAATGAAGCCCTGACACAAAGAGACTATAGCGAGAGTTGGTCTGAGTTTGCCCATACATGAACCCATTACACAGTTGGACTGCTCCTTCAGTGTTTGGACGACTACATAAAATTGGTACAGTTTCTGCCAGCAATGACTATGCACCCCTATCCTACTTGGACCAACAATCGAAAGTCACAGAAATAAATCCCACTAGCCGATGTCATATGGCCTTTAAAAAAAAAAAAAAAAAAAAATTCCAAAAAGACTCTCTTTATGTGTTAAATAGTTGACCAGCCCAACAGCAGGTCATTTTTACAAGGGTTGATAAGCTCCGTACACGCACACACTTGCGTGGATCAATGTTGTCTGGGTCAAGGCTGGATAAGGGATTGTGGCAGACTAGAGCAGGCCTCAGGGCACAAACCCCACACCTTTAATCTGCCCCTCCAGCTCTCATCCATTTACACTCAGAAAAGAGCAGAACCGCGTCATTATGCGCACGCACATACGTGTCAAGACAACATCTGCTAAAAGTTAGCACATCTAACTCTTTTTCAGTCTCACTCACACACACACACACACACACACACACACACACACACACACACACACACACACACACACACACACACACACACACACACACACACACACACACACACACACACACACACACACACTTAAATAGATACAAACTGTAATATGATTACTTCGCTACAGGGAAGGACACATTATGTGGAATTGAAAATGAAGAGAATACGAGATGAAGGCAGAAAATCTCCCATAATTATTCCACTCCTCTGCCTGTCATCCGATGTCTACAGAAACCTCAAGTCACAATGACATCCTCAGGGTGGTCTACTAACTCTCCACTCCATAACACATCTGTGTTCATCTCTGCCAGCTTCATCTCACTGGTTAGTTGGAAAGTAAATGGTCCCCCTTTTCAACCTTTATGCTCTGTTGAGATTGGCATAACTGTTTTTATGTTTGGGGTATGAGAGATACCAATGATATTTGTGTAAAATATTATGGAACATAATCCATCCCTCTGTTTTACCACAAAGTATTCATTCACTTTTTTTCCTTTTTTTACAAATGTGACCCTGTCAAATACCACAGGAGTTGTTGTTTAAACTAAAGAATTTTCAGTCATTGAAATAAAGCTGAAATAAAATATGAATATTATAAGAAAAACTTAAACTTAAAAAAACTAACCAAAATAAATTTAAGTACTAAAAGGACTAAATCTAAAACTGAAATAAAAAGTAATTAAAGCTTAAAAAAACATGAAACATGCTGTCTCGACGAAGCCTTGCTTCCCGCTCTAACTGCATTATATACAGTAGTAGGCTATATAATAATGTGGGAATGATAGCTACATTCATATTATGTTTGCGTGTGTGTGTCTATCGACAGTTACAAATAAGCCACAATAAGCTTGTGGAGGGAACTTGTCAATCATGTTGATGGATGACACAGAGGAAAATCAGTTTGAAATGTTGCCTTGAGAAAGCGAACCAAACCAAGAAGAAAATGCAGCATTGTAAAAAATTAAGTCCGTTTCGTAACAAAGCAAATGATCTACAGGTCTAAAAACACCCATAAAATGATCCTAGGGGGTCTCAGAGACACCAAACAGAAAAGAAGAGATAAACAAGCCAGCACAGCTGAAACTTCTTTATGAACCACAGCAGACGCTGCTTGGATTTACTTAATTTCTAAAAATAAAAGAGAGCCATTTTGTCAGTGTTTTAACATTTCTTCATGCAAGTAATATTTTTACCCTGATCTATTTTTAAATGCATAGTTTGGAGCCCATCTTTTTTAAATCAACAGTTACAGCACAGGTATGAGATTAATTACTGCAGGAGCGCTTTTAACATCTGCTTCAGTGTCATGTCTAGTGGGGCGAGTGTGTTCTCCGGCCTCGACGGAAGTGTGAAGGGTGCGAGTTAAAATAAGAACAGTGGCGTCTGGGAAGGTGGCTGACTGGGAGCCACAAAGACACGCAGAACGCTCCGTTTCCTTAGAAACACAGCCACACCATGGAAGTGCAGAGTGTGTGTGTCGATGATTGAGTGTGTGATGGTATGGGCGGGATGTTAGCGTGCTGTAAACACTGCAGGAGGCTGTTGTATTTGAGAATGTGTGTGATATGCGACTAATTGCATTGTAGTAAGCATTGTCAAAGAACGTACTAGATTACCAAAGCCAAGTTCTCAGGGTAGATTACGAGGGCTTGTGTATGTTTGTGCTTCGGTGGGTGTGTGTGCGTGCATACTAAGGAGAGATAGTGAAGATAATGACCAGCTAAGACTAAAAATCAACACTAAGAACTCCCCAGAAATGACTGCGGCCAGCATGTATTTGCATGCGCTGTTTCAGGGCGTGTAAGTATGTCAATCAGGTAGCGGTGCAAATGGATTCACAAAATCTGGAAAACGTAGGAATCTGATGCAGGTTTTTAGTGAGTTTGCCCAACAAGAACGTACTTTTAAGAGCATTCTTTGCTAATGATGGAAGCACAAATGCGTCCAAACTCCTCTGGATGTCCCTAAAGGTATCTACGGCTCCTCCACAGAGTGGGCGAGCGCGAGCCGTGGCCCCGCTCGCTCTGCCGGTCAGCGCCGCTGGTTGTGAATGCGGTGTTAAGAGCTGCAGGTAGCTAAAGGAGAGGAGAGGAGGGAAGGCGTAGGCTTCATGCTTTATGTTTTCAGTAATTAAAACAGCATTAGGCTATTTATTTTCTCTCCCCGTGCGTAGCTGATTGGGCATGAGGGAAATGTGGGACTCGCAAAGCCGAGAAAAGAGCACAATTACACGCCATCAGCAGACAACATTAACTCACTAATAGGAACACGGCAATAAAAGTTTATTATTATGGTGTAGCGATGATTGCCTGGTTTAAGCTAACATTTATAATACTTAGCGATGATTAGGAGGCGAGGGCGGGTGAGGGGGGAAGGGTCACGAAAGATAACGGAAGATGGAGCGGTAACCTTTTCCTCCTGCTTTCTCCTCGGCGCATTTGATCAGGGAGAGAGAGGGATAAGGCTGAGGGTCTGTTCCTGAGAGGATAGCACTCATTAGCCAGCCTTCCAGACCTCCATTATCTTCTTCTTCGCTAATGTTCTCTACCACTTATTCAAGATGGCTCACCTCCACACGGATCCCACGCTATTGGCTGCCACTATAATGAGCGAGAGATGCGGTCGGAATGGAGTAAGTGTGTTTAAAATGAGTTTGCTCTTCGAGCGCCCTTTCCCCGGAGAGGCAACAGCAAGATGTGTAACGCCTATGGATGTTGATCCTCTTCTTATGGAGGACCCTGCTCACCTCATAAACGCATACATACTGCTGAGTCTAGGCAAATACTACCCAGCAGCACCTGACATTGCGAGCGATTAATGTATGCAAAGCTACTTAAAAAAGAGAAGAGGGGCTGCTGGAGGAAAACTAAAAATATGATGATGAGAAAAGCATGAGAAAGAGAGGGGAAGATTTGTGTCAATAAGGAAGAGAAGCAGACAGGCTAAGAACATAGGGAATTAGGTGAGCGCATGGTGTAACGGGAGCTAAGTATGGTGGGCTATCTATCTCTTCAGACATTCAGTTTGTCTTGATCAAACTAGTTCTTTTAATTTATTTAAATGTCAATTCATTTCACTTCTTACATTTATTTAATAACCAGAATATAAAATAATAAAAGTTCAAATTAAATAGCAATTCCACATCCATATTCTGTTTGCAACCTCATTCAAATTCCGGAATAGAATTGGAATTTAAAAAGCTTTATTAATTAAATTCCTAATAATACTTGAGGGAAAATATATTTGAGATTGGTCCATTTAAAATAATAATGAATCCTTTTGAGTACATTTTTTCTTAAAATTTCTTTACTTTCTCTCATTTATCCTACTTTGACCGCCATCTTGTTTTTTTTTACAACAAAGTTGTTGCAATGCATTCTGGGATTACTTTCTCTGCAAATGCAATGTTGCCTTAGAATTTAGCAAAGATTAGGCATTTTAAGAGGCAGCATAATTACACTGCCTACCTTTTGGAACAGACTTCACAGCTATAATGCTTTAAAACGCTGCCTACGGAGGCAGCTCACTAGGTTTCGGAACGGAGCAGTGGAGTACGAGAGAGATAGGTCGGCTTTTCCTTCTTTGCAATTCTCTCCACGTCAGGGGGATAAATTATTCAGAGCCCAGGGAGACTCTGGCCTCATCGTGTAATGAGAAGGACACGCATTGATACCAAATATTGCTGTTGGGAAACTATCGATTGGAGAGCTATTTGTCCAGAGTTTGGTCTGGAAGCGAAAGCTGTCAGCGGCTTTTAATATGACTGACACTTACGTAGAAGCCCAACTCACAGTTCGCCCTCCTCCCTCCCCATGTATCCATCCATCCATCTCTACCATTCCCTCACGTCCCTCCAGTATAAAGGGGATTTACTAACAGAGGAAAGAGGGGGCTGAGGTGTGAGCGAGAGAAAATGTGCACAGTATGGAGAGCAAGAAACACTGTCAATAAGGTGCCAGCAGCACAATTAACGCCTGCAGGAAATGCAGCAAGTCAGCGCAACGGTTACCCTTTGACCTCTGACCTCACATCTAAAGGTCACCAAAGAGCGAAAACATGCCTGTCTTGTTCGCAACACTGAGATCTAACATAAAAGTGAGCCGAGAGTATCAAGTAGCTTTTATGCTCAACTTCCCCTCTGTCCTTGGGCGAAAACTGGCGTGTAACTGTGCCGTAGGATCTGGCCCAGGAGGGGAGAGGATGCTTGCTTTGGCCTGGAACTGAGAAGTTCTGGCTTTCCTATGGGGTGTAGGGTACGCAGAGGAGGCTTGTGGTTCCTCCAAGGTGGTCTGATGTCCCTGCCGAGTTTCAAATGGAAAATCTGAAGCTCTCTTCCTCACGCGGATGTCTTAGTGGATTGCATGAAAGTATTCTGGATGACATAAGGGCAAGAAATGAGTAAGTATATAAAAACAACACAATGGAATGCCAAATTGTGCACAAATATGCTCACAAACACATCCAAATCTCAAAGTGATTTCTCTAAATTATAAGTGCAGAAAAGGAATGTTTGAGTTTCTACCTTGCAGTTCAGTTAGTGCACATGCACTGGCATGTGTGGCACGCTAACGGCTGTCTACGACAGCGCGGTCGGTGGCCTGAGAGAACAGCGAACGGTAATAACCCTCCTCTTTCTCACACACACACACACACACCTACAATTACAACATCAATGTGTGGCAGAGACAAAAAAGAACCCAAAAACATCATTACAATTAGAGTCTCCAGACTATTCATAGAGGAGAGAGAAAAGGAGAGGAGGTAAAAGAGACGAGAAAGAAAAGAGACTTAATGAGGGGGAAAAACCTACAACAACAAATCCTCTGATTCAAAGCTAGCATTTTCAGATAACTTTGGCTCAATACTCAAATCAGGTCATTACAGTCTTAGTCTAGACTCTAGTTCATTTGCAGCTTATTCTGGCCACTAACCGTGCACTAGGTTTTGAAAATGTATATACATTTATATATACGCACATTACTGTTCTTAAGTTTGGGGTAGGTACGATTATTTTTTTTTTTTTTAAGACATACAGTATATAAATACATTAAAAACAGAAATATTATGAAACATCATTACAATTTAAAATAACTATTTTCTATTTTAATATATTTTAAAATGCAATTTTGGCAAAGCTGAATTTTTAGCAGGCGTTACTCCAGTCTTCAGTGTCACATGATCCTTCAGAAATAATTTTTATATGCTTTGGTGCTTAAGAATATTTCTTATTATTATAAATATTACAAACAGTTGGACTGCTTAAAATTTGTTGTTATGATTTTTTTTTTCAGGATTCTTTGATTAATAGAATGATTTTAATTAATGGTTGCGCAAAAAAGAAAAAAAATAGCACAAAATGTTTTGTAATAAAAAAATAAAAAGTATAATAATAATAATAATATTTGGCAATTTTGCAAAACCTTTTTAAAGCCCTAATTTTGTTCTGTTAAAAAAAAAGAAAAAAAATTTGGTAACTTAATTTCTAAACAGACTGCTAAAAGCCAAACTAATGCAAGTTGCCTAAAGTCAGCCAATTAGCGCCATAGAGAAGTGCATCACTCGGTCAGTGAACAGACGTATGTGGTCCATGGACAAGCCATCTGAGGTTACTACAGTCAAAAAAATGAGAAAGAATTCTAATGAGATTTAATCTTAAAATGGTGTTCCATCAAAATCCCCCCAAAAAAACACCTAAAATGAGTTTAAACCTATGTTTTATTGACTTTTTATTCACACATTGACATCTGTGCTTGCTATTCGCACTTAAGCCTACAAGCAAACTCTTACACAACAAATGAGTCTCAGAGAGATGTACAGATGGACCGGCGCCTTTAGAAGAGGCCAATGTCTCATTATTAACGTGCATTTGAAGTGTGCGCTACTTTGACAGTATATAAGTGTGTGTGTGTGTTGTAAGTGGGGGAATCTAGGCCCTGTTAAACCCGGTCTTCCTCAGGGACTGCTCAGCTGGTGAAGGGGGCTGGGGGGGTTGGCACAGGGGTCTGTAGCTCTAAGAAGTCAAATTACCTCTGAGCCCGACTCATCAGCTCCTCACACACCCACACGCCACACACTCATTAATGGTGTACTCACCAGAATATTAGCACATACAGGACTCGCAAACACGTACACGAACAGCACCAAAGTAACACTCGTGCTGCAAGCCATGGACATAAAACTCTCGGAGCAACTATCCACGCTTCGCTACACACTCGCACGCATAGACAACACGCAAACACACAAAGGGATGCGCGCAAATATCTTCAAATAAACGTAACACATTCTCTCACACACACACATACACACACACAGGGGCATTCTTGCGGGTCTCTAATGAAGCCCCAGTTGTGACGGCATGGAGGCGTCTGAGGCTCCGGCGGGATAATTATGCCGCTCCCTCGCAGCTGAGTTTGGCAGATGTAGGGGAGGGGTGCGAACGGCGCCGAGCACGGAATAACGAGCGCGGGGGAGCGGAGGTGGGATTCGGCACGGACCCTGCCATCCGCCATTAGCAGCTTGGCACCGTCACAAATGAGTGTTTTTCACCAGAGCACCGGGAAGGGCTGCGAAATTCCAACAAATTCTGAGCTCGCACTCTGTCGCAACACCCAGAGACGGCGAGAGAGAGATCGAGAGAGAGAAACACAAACAAAAGCAGGGTGGAAACAGAGGAAGATGGGAAGGGAGGGGGAAAAAGGTTCACGCCGCCATGACCGGATTTGTCACCTCTCTCAGCGCAGGGAGCGCAAAGCGTGGCACCATGGGAAATTACCAAATCAGAATGCATTGATTTTCTTCAGGGAGGAGGCAAAAACATTCCTGAAAAACTGACATGGTTGAGAATTAAGAAGGAGATTGTATCAGACCTTTGTATTATTGAGAGCAGAGAGTGGTAGACTTTTGTTTTGTGAGGATGCTGAATAAAAGCGCTCTATTGTACGCCTCTGGTACGCAGGGACCGTGTACGCGTCAGGCCAACTATTACATCTTTCTCTCTCTCTCGTTCCTCCTCGACTTCCATTTGTCTCTCTTTGTCCTCTTGTACTGTAATTACCATAGTGTCACCAAGGTAGGACCATGTGCTTCACTCCAAAGAATAACTTAAAGTAATTGTATAACTGTGCGTGTATGTGTGTGACAGAGCTATCATAAGTGTGAAGAAGTCCCACAGCAGTGGATGGAAAATAATCTCCAAATGTTGTGCTTTCTGCCAGCTTTCTCTCCCACACATTTCAAGTCCTTAACGGTCCTTTTCCCTGGTTTGGTCAGCTGAGTCATCCGCCGCAGGGAAGTTGACCTTGCAGGCCGCTGTCACAGGAAACCAAGCCGAAGCGCCTGCTGCCTTGACTGCGACTTCACCCCGTATCTGACGATACGCGGCATCTGCTACAGCTGTAGCATTTAACACTCGCCATTTCTGTCACTAGCTAAAGAACAGCTGCTTTTGTTTCACAGCTCTTTTACTAGGCACAACTCTGTTTCAAAATCTATGCCTGTTTCAAAAGCTGTTTCAAAAGCTGCCTCAATGCCGACCTTTCCAAGACAGCAACATAACCATCGTGGAATCTCAAGTAGGCCCACACGGAATCTGCTCTGGAAAAATTCCTTGAATTTCTCCAGAACTAGAACAACTGTTCCGTAGGAAGTTCTAAACATTTCAGTCATCACATTCTATCACATCTTATTAGTGAAACTGTGAAGATTTCCCCCTAAAATAAGTATAGACAATTGCTGAAAAATAAAAACAGAAGATTTAGAAAATTCTACACAGGCAGAAAAGTATGCCACACAAATAGAACTTCACCTGGGGATTTGGAATTGGATTTCAATAGAGTTTGCTAACAGACAACAAACATTGTACATAGCACAATGTTTTTAACTTTCAGTGCCTAATGAAATGTACATTTTTAAAATGGTTTCTCTTGGTGAAATTTTTTTTTTCACTGAGCTTATTTCAATGCATTATGGGATTGCATCTCTGCAAAGGATTTCAATAGCCTTAGAATTTGCCCAAAAAAGAGATCTTCAGATGCATAGAACAGTTTTCATGTCTGGAATGTGCATCACTAGGTTTGGGAACAGACTATATATAGTTAGTGTCACTCGTTCATTCACTCTACTCAGTCCGTCTTCGTCTCTCTGATGGTAAATGATCAATTTCAAGGTGACCCTGGCTGAATTACGGTGAGTGTTTTGTGTGTGCGGGCGGCTGCAGCCTGGACCCAGTAATTAACACCAGCGCCTAATGAAGTCCAGCTGCTCACCGTGCAGACTGAGAGGCTGCCAAAAACCAGGAGAGCCCCTGTCAGCCAGCCTCATCCTCTTCGCTCGCTCTCACTCACTTCCGAAGGTCAACCTCCCTCATCAGCACCCGGTCAGTTCATCTCTCTCTTTTTCTCCCTCCCTCTGTATCTATTCCTCCCGCAACATCTCTGTACCAAAAAGGGAGGGAAAGGCACTGATCATGCATTCCTCTCATCTCATCCCTAGTTCCTTGCCAAATCTCCCCCATTTCTCCTCTGACCCACGGATCCCTCCCCATTTCGGCCATTTGTCGCATCCCTCAATCTTTATGATGCTCAATAATCTTCTTCTAACATCATTCTCTTAATCTCTCCATTGGTTCGCCATCTGAAACTGTTGTACAAGCTTAAGGTGATATTTGGAAATTTTAGTGAGGATGAATAGCCAATGAGGGTACAGCATGATAAAAAAATTAGCCAATCACAGAGCTCCTTCTCCAACCCAAACTTCTGGATTAGGTCGTCTATACACATACAAAAACACAACACATTATAATTTACATTCTGTGCAAAGTTATTAGGTCCATAAAAAAGACATACTGTGTAGTATGGATGTAATGAGACTACAAAAGTTTAAGCCTCAACTCAACTCAACTCAACTCAACTCAACTCAACTCAACTCAACAGCCCGCTGAGTGTTTACTTGTGCACCAGGCGTAAAGCACAAGTTCAAACTAGGGATGGAAAAAATTACAATTTTGTCCGATACCAGTATTCTTTTTATTCATTATGATATGGTCGATAACGCTGAAATAGCTGATATAACCAACATTTCTATACAAATAAAATGAAAATAAAACCAAAAAAATTAAACACTAAACTGAACTACAATATTCACACCATTATAATGTACAGTAGTACAATGTACAGAAAGAAAATTAGCTATTCATTTTCAGATTTGCTAAAGATTACATTTAAGTGTTAAATGTTGAGTGTTATTACATTATTACTGTTTTAAAGGATTAACTAGATTACCTTTAAGTGAGCATTAGATGGCAAATGTTATCTAAATTTAAAATAGTAAACAAAATTACAATAATAAATACACAATATTTTATTACATAATATAATATGCACAATAAAACATGACATATGTATGTAATATATCTGTATGTATAACATGTATTACAATATAACAATTATTTTATTTTAAACAGATACAGTTTTTTAATCTCTAATATCTGATATGGTAACATATATTGTGCATCCTAAGTTCAAACTCTTAAAAGGCAACAGAATACCTTTCCTCAATAAATCGCATGATTTGAGATATCAGTCTATAGTCTAAATAAAGTTGGAAAAGTTGCAAGTTAAAGCTGAAAACTTATGAGCCATATACCTCTAATTAATGAAATGAATGCTCTAAATAAACCAGACGCAACTTAAAATGAGAATCATAAAAGACAGAATGCCTCTGAACGCAGAGATATACATAAAACAAAACAAGACAACAGACAAACAGCTGAGGCATGTTAGAGGCATACCCACAGGGTAAAAGTGAAGATTTAGAGTGAATCCTAAAAGAAGCCTAACAGGGGATAGGCCTATCATAGATCTAGCGTGTCCCACAACTACTATTTTTTTTATCTACAAGTCACACCTCTGAATTCCCTTCTGGATTCCTCCTTCCTGCCTTCCATCTCCTCTCCCACTCTGACTCCTATTCCGGATCAAAGCCAGGGTTCCTGTCATACAGGCACCTCTCACCGCTCCTCAGAGAGCGGCCTTTGAAGAGTCCGACCCCAGGTGGCCCCTTCTCCCACACATGGGCTTGAGCACATGCACACACTCTGAGGGGCCTCCACCCGTCTCTCTGGGACCTCCACCCCCGCCCTTCCATCGAGAGTGTGCCTTCCCCTGATTCCTGCGCATCTCACATAGAGCACTGATGAGCTGTGACATCCGCTTATTCCTTCCTCCCACACACACACACGTATATACTCACACACTGAGCTGATGTGCAGAGGCAAGATCACACCAGACAGCAGATGTTAATTATCAGTCAGTATTTAGGGGGCTTTATTTGCAGAGTTTACCTGGAACCGCTGTATCACCTGCTGTATCGCTCTGCTGCTCTGACATCAATTAGACAAGCTTGTGGTCAACTTGTGTTGATACAAGATCTATACCTTCTCCTCAACTCTACTCCTGTTAACACACACACCCCTATATACCTTGATTCACCTCCTTAAAGGGACAGTTCAACTCATGATGATCCAAAACCTATTTGACTTCTTTTTTTTTTTTTGGCCCAAAAAAGAGGTCATTTTATAATGCACTGGCCGCTCTTTTCCATGCAATTACCAAGAATGGGGATTGGAGCTTTCAAGCAAAAAGCATCATTAAAATGGTCCAAATGACTCATGCTCTACATTTTAAGTCTTCTTTAAATTTAGAACCAAATAAGTCTCAATGAATGAATCATTCAGACTGAATCAACAGAACAGAAAAGTTCTCAATTGACTGAATTGAAACTGAATTGAAAAGAATGATTCATTCACAACTGGATAATACTAGAGCTCTCATGAATTCTTATGATGGAAATTATCGTGGAGGAATTTTAACAATAGCAAAGTAGAATAATTTTATTCCTCACAACACCAAAAAAAAATAAAAAAGGCTTCAGAAGACTTGGAATATAGTGAATGAATCATATCATATTTTATGATATATATCTGTCCTCTTTGAATCTTTAAAGATTCAGTCAATGTATTGTACTTGCATGGAAAAGAACAGATAGAACTTTAAAAAATGCAACAAAGAATATTTATGTATGAACACTGACAAAATTGTAATATTTGGGTGAAATAACTATTTAACACTCCATCCTTATCACATTTTTCCCCCTCATCACGCATCCATTGTGTAACGTCATGTGCACGTAAGTCCTCCTCGCCAGCTACGACAGATGCCACTGTCACTCGAGAAAATAAATTCAGAATACTTAACGAATTAAGTGAGGAGCAAATTGCGGCTGGCCCCCTTTCATTATGCACAGATAGGCAGGCAGCTTGTTTGTCTTTTTAACAATTACCGCACGGCATGGAGAAGGGAGGGTTGGGAGAGTGACGAGCTCCTGATATTGCTGTTCCTTCCCCTCCACGGCAGCTGGCTGAGACACACCTGGACGGATCTGGGACGGTCGAGGAGGGGAAGTGGGGAAACGGGGCAGCTGCACCTCTACCAGATTTACCAGAGAAAGATATGTATACACATGCTGCTAACATACCAGCACGCCAAAGATTCATTCAGACCTAGCAACTTCCTGTGTTAAAGATTATGATGTATCAGTACACCAGATCAGCTAAAGACACATTTCCTATGCAGTCTTCCCTCTAAATACACCTGCAACCCACACCCATGCGATTTCGCAACGTCGGACGCAAATGTACCTCATTTTCCATTCTGTTCCCACACCTTTTGGAGGAGGCTCCCCCTGAGCAGTTCTCTTATAGATCTCCAAACAGCTTGTAATTACCTTTAATAAACAGCATAAGAAGCAAATCAAGCGCAAACGTGGCAAAATGAGCTCTCAGGGGGATCAGACATCACTCAGCCTTGCAAACAAACATTTCGGCAAAACATTGCTGCCTCACTCCCTTTTCAACATGACATTCTCTGTGGGGGCTATTCAAAGGAGGGAGGAAGGAAGAGAGAGAGAAGGTAAAGGAATTAAATCACTGGTGTTTGGTCATGGAGCAGATTAGGGGTCATGTGGCATGTTTGAGCTGTGAACGGTACAATAAGAACACATGATATATACTGTAAGCACTATACTGGTTATTCATTTTATTCATAAATAAAAAAAATTATCTTAAATGTTTCACGTTTATTTAAATTTATATGTATCTGTTATATACATTTAATTTTCAAAAACACTAATAATTAAATAGCACTGCTGAATGTAATATGTCATCTCGAAAATAAACCAACTTAGCATTTATAACAATTGATTATAGTTTTTATTTTTATTTTAAATGGAAAAGGTCAGTAAGATTTTTTTTTAAATAAATCAATACTTTTATTCAGCACGTATGCATTAAAATGATTAGAAGTGGCAGTTATAATGTTACAAATGATTTTTGTGCAACTTGAGCAACAAATCAGCATATTAGAATGATTTCTGAAGTATCATGTGACACTGAAGACTGGAATAATTCAGCTTTGCCATCACAGGAATACATTTAAAAATATATTAGAATAGAAAATAATTATTTTAAATTTGTAATTATTTCACAATATTACTGTTTTTATTACAAATAAACGGAGAATTGGTGAGCACAAAATACTAATTTCAAAAGCATTAAAGAAATCTTACTAACCCCAAACGTTTAAATGGTACAGTGTATACAGGTACACAATGATGTGTTCAATGTGTTTAAGGCAAGTTAGACGGTTGCCACCAACACCAGGACCCGTCGCAAAGTGTACCAAATAAATAAAATTGACATAAAATGATTTTGGATTACTTTATTATGTGGGTGAAATGAGAACACGGACTGCCACAAGAGACATAAAACTAGCACATCTATGTAGCAAATCGGTTACCAAATATTTTTTTTTATATGGCCAATTGGAATCAAGTATTCCAGAGACCTGTGTAGTAAAAGCCAAACATATACAGATGTGTATGAGTTTAACCATGCACGTGTGTTGCATAGATTTGGTCAAGCTCAACTCCCTCATACTTCTCTCTCTATTCACCTCTAGCAGCGCACCCTCCATCATCCCCCCTCAAACGTTGCCCGGCTCCTCTGAGGTTCCGCCTGGCTAGCTCCAGGTGGTCTATGATGTGCATGAGGGGCTGTCATCTGTTCCCATGCTCACGTACTTGCCACATGGGCTGCAGTAGAGAGCGCCACACCATTAACAAGCCATAAAAACCAACCCAACCCTTTTAAAA
The DNA here is from genome assembly GCF_965113295.1 of Leuciscus leuciscus. NCBI lineage: Eukaryota > Metazoa > Chordata > Actinopteri > Cypriniformes > Leuciscidae > Leuciscus > Leuciscus leuciscus. Next base: position 35,844,261 of record NC_138734.1, read on the forward strand.
CATCAGAACACTGAGGAATAACTGCTCTCACCAAAGCCACTCAACCTAACATCGGCTCGGCGCGCACAATAGAGACATCAGGGGCTGGATAACAGGGAGTGACATGCAATGTGAAGGAATGATGATTTCTTTTGCTCTCATAACTACAGAATGGAGGGGGCTGGAGTATGGCTACACACACAAACACACACACAAACACGGTGTGGCCCTAGGCTAGACACTGGCTTGCGAATACAGGCGCTCAGTGAAGTGAACCCTCATCCACATTATCTACATCCATTGACTCCTAAAGCTTCTTGTGTGCTGCCTCATTAAGTCTGCGCTGACACAGAGAGACCACGCCAGGTCTCCTTTAGTGGCCAGTCTCCATGTACGTGTATTTGAGTAAGTGTGTGTGTCTCTACAGCATGAGATGGGCATTACCTACAGCAAAATAAAAATGCGCTGCTCTATAGCATCACTCCCTGTAAAAAAAAAGAAAAGAAGAGCTCAAAAACAACACCCGTCATCTTCGACACGAAAACGGATTTTCGACAAATAATAGCTGTGATGTGACAAGACAAAGATTCAAATATGGAAAAGCACACCCACAGTTGAGACAAGAAGACTATTATGACATCACAGAGAACACCCTGGGGTCAAATGGCAAGCATCTATGTGGTGTTGCCTTGACAACACACGTGTGACTCGTGCTCCAGGCATCAGAATCACTTGGATGAATAACTAAGAATTAACGGTGACATTAGCAATACTCTCTGGAGAGCAGTCTCCTTCAGGTGTATGTGTGTTCATGCCCCTGGCCCAGCCCCATGCACAAATAACCACTATGGCAATGTGTGTGGGTGTACGTGTGTTTTTATGTGTGAACTGGCAGAGGGAATTGGATATGGAAATCAAATGACATACAGTATAACTAAGGTTGCACTCTTATGTTCATTTTTAGGGCTCATATTATGACATCATATTCTATATTTTTATATTCAATATTCTACTACTGAAAAAAAAAAAAGAAGAGTTTCATGTACTTTGTTTAATACAAATTGATTTTTAATCCAATATTTGAATGTATAGAAACAGAATGAATTCTAAAATTCCCATGTATTCTAAGAATGATGAATTTTATTAAGCTAAAAAGTCTTTGAAAGAATTGAAAAGGTTTCAACAGACAAACAGACAGAAAGATAGATAGACACAAAATGCTTCATTTAATTTAACAAAAGCTCAAAAAATATTTAGTTCCAAGCTCACTGACTATAGCACCACCGCCAACATTCAAAGTACATTGCAACAACTTCTATTCTCTATTAACAAGGAGGACGTAGGATAGATAGATAGACTATTATTTATAAACCGTAGTATGAACAATACCACCATAAAAGAAGATGCTGTTACTCCACTTGCTGTATAACTAATGGCAAGAGCAATATTTTGGGAAAGTCCACAAAGACATTATTGTTTTAATCTGTAACAATGCAATTCAGGCTTTGCGAAGACTGTTGCCGACGGATGGGGGCTCCTGAGTCATTTCTTATTTCACATGCGGCAAAAAAACTGCTCGTTTAATTCTGTGGGTCAAAAAGAGTATGGAAAATGAGCATGAAAAACTAAATTAAAAGGGCCTGAGGGAAAATAAATGAATGAAAAAAAAAAAAGTATGGAATGACCCCTTTATGTGACCAATCATGCACTGTTCTCTACTATAGCCCCGCTCCTTCTACTCAAGCAGTGAGAGATGTATGTGTGCCTGAAGGGGGGGTCATTCATTCAGGAAATCTAGCTAAGAATGGAGAGAGATAAGGGGGAACAAACCTTGCAGCTGGGCAGGCTCTCCTATGGGCCGTCCGACAGGCAGGGAGGGTGGAAAGAGAAGGCAGGGTGACAGTTAGTCAGCAGCACTATGATCACATGAGGGTTAGATGGTAGAGGAGGGTTCAGACATGGGGGTCATGGCTTACTCATGGTGACGTTATGGAGGGAGACTGGGCTGCCATGGTTTTGCATGTCTTAAATTGTCAAAATACACTACAACTACAAAATAAACCATTGGTAAGGGGTGAGTTCCATAATTTACTCATTCTCATTCCAAATCATTAAGACCACTTTAATTATATTTCTTTGTCATTTTGACATCTTGACAGCACACTTTTATTACTAGGAAAACACTAAACGTCTGCTAAACTACTCTTTTTGTGTTCCACAGAATAAAAAAAACATCATACATGCTTGGACCGACATGAGCCTCATGAATCCCAACGATTATTTGAGCATTCATTATCCCAACGTGCTTCCGGAATGATCGTCGTATACAAACTAACAAACTTAAATGGATAAACTAACAAACCAGAAATGCACTCAAACCCTCATTTCGTTCCAAACCTGTATGACTTTCTTTCTTCTGCGCAATACAGAAGAAGATATTTTGAAGAATGTTTCAAATGTTTTTGACCATATAATTAAAAGCCAATTGGGTCTAACACAACACTAGATCCCATTGATTTTTCACTGTATAGACAAAGAATAAAATAAAAAAAGTCCTACAGGTTCGGAACAACATGAGGGTGAGTAAATGATTGTGCATTACTGTGTGTGATGTACAACAGCATGTTCTCTAACGGTCAACCCTGAACCTATCACTGAGAAAGATCACAGTGGCACAAAAACTCAAGGCCTTGGGAAAGTGGAACAGAGAGAGAGAAAGAGAGAGAGAACCGATACAGCAGAGACGAGCAAGGGAGAATCAGGGTTGGACGGAGGGGGGTGAAGAGGCTGACTACAGCTCAATCCACTAATAAAGGCAGATGAAAGGGAGGTTAAACACAATATGCTAATTGAAATGTGTTGGCTGATTAAGGGCGATTGAGAGGAGAGTGGACGTGCTGTGAGTTCTGTACGCCGGTGATTAGTGCAACATTAGTGTCTGCATGCTTTTCCTTGCGACGTGCCCAAATGGACGGATGGAGATAGAGGTGTGTGTGGGGGGTGGGGGGATGGAGAGGTGAAATGAGTAAAGCCTCCTTCTGCTCGCCTCTCTTACTGTTCCTATACTCTCGCCCAACATGAAAAGCACAGGAAAACACAGAAAACTTCTCGAACCCCAAGGACTGCATTGAGGCCCAAAAAACAAACTTGCCTATGTGCGTCTAGCCTGCCTAGCAAAACACAAACATTATAAAACATCACACCTTATCACAAGGACTGTCAAGAACGTGTCAAGGAGGAAATGTGGAATACTAGGCCGAGCACCTCGCTGTAATGTCTGAGAGGCCTTGTACTTCGTGTCTGCTTGTTTGCTACTCAAGCTTATTTCCCCCTCTCTTGGCTTGCTTATCTGTCAGTCTGTCTGTATTTTTATTACTATTATTTTTCCGTGCAAAATCTTTTGTGCGTGAAGGTCTCTCAGGAGCACAGAGGATTTTTTTTTTTTTGCAGGCTTTATTGTTTTCCGCTGCGCAGCTGTAGATCCACGGGGTGCCCCCTGCAGGTGTGAGAGTGTGTATGTATGTATACGTGTGCATGATTTCGTGCGTTTGCTCTCAAGAGTACGCGTTTGCGTAAACTCTCCCCCTGCCAGCAGGGCGCGCCGCTACGCAGAGGTGATCATCAAGGGGTGCTGTGCTAAATGAAGACTAAAATTAAAAGCAGTGCACTGAGATGCCAATGACTATGCAGGCACGTCCTCATGAGGGTGGCCCAACGGTGGGACACAACATCTTTTTGCCCCCGAACTAACAGCCTTGGCTCAGAGGGGTTCTGTTATATTAATATGAATATAAACTCACTGAGCTGGATCGAGCTCCCCTTCTCATTTTCATCTGCATCCCTGTCAAGTCAAAATGGTGTACTTTTTTTGCTAGCACTGCCAAAGAGTGATTTTAGCCGAAGTCTTTTGCTTTATTAGGCAGATGCTGTAGAGAGTGACAGGAACTTTTATGATGCATCACCTACATAAGCATATATGCTAACTGCTGTATTCTGATAGCCTGGCAAGCCAGACGTACATCAAGATGTTTAGTCTGGCAACTCACCATAGACACGGTCAATCCGAGGGGCGGGATAAACGGCTGTCTTTCAAATTCCCTCTGCACACAATAGGACAGTGCTTCAACCAACCAGAGCGTTTTCCCAACAGCGGAGCTAACGTTAGTTGATAGATTCAACTTTTAAATCTGGCCGACAAAACTACGAACACATCTTCCTTTTTTTAAGAATGACTTAAGTGCCGTTCTTTGTTCTTTTCTCAAAGAAAAACTTAACTCCAAGTCCTCCAGAGTTGCGGCCAAAGCCGATTCGAAAGACCGCTGTTCTCCATCCGCAGCAGCCGTCATTCTTTGTATTCAAGTAGCAGGGAACCGTCACAACTCTGTCGTCATATAAGCCCGCCCCCGCCTACTCTATACACGACGTGATTGGCCTGACCCAATTTAGGTTTTTGCAGCAAAAAGGTCTATTGAGAGTTGCTAGACTGACCCTGGCTGCAAAATAATTTTGCTGCCGCTAGGGTGCGTCTAGATTTCTAGGCTAATATTCTGACCTATAATGGAGTGATTCAAAGGGTTAATTAACCCAACAATGAAGATTCTGTCATTATTTATTCCAGTGCGTTTTCAGTGTGTTTTTTTTTAATTATACATTTTATTTTTAACAACATATATAATTTATATATATATATATATATATATATACACTAAACATAATAAATAACTTTATATATATAACTATATACATATATAAATAACTATATACACACATACCCAGCTATATAAATTTACATGGTGACACCTTTCATTTAAATGAACAGAATTCTCATTCATATGACATTGTTGTTCAGCCATGTGAACTGTCATTGTGTGGCAAGTGCTGTGTAACAACTGCAATTGTCTATTTCTGTGTTAGACAGAAAAAAACCCAATATGGCATGAAAATATACAATATAGGCATGAGACAAAATGACACAAAAGTAAATAATGTAAATTTGTATTTTTTGGTGAACTGGGTGAAATATAACAGCACACATTACAAACTCTATTCATCAGCCTGTTTAGGCTCCCTCAACATCATCACAACACCAGTCACTCAACTAAATGCCACAACCCACCACAATTCTCAGCTTTATTCCTTCTTTCTTCACTTCAGTCGAGTCATCCTGTGTCATGTCTGAGACAGGTCTTGGTGTGGGGCAGTGAAATGTGTAAAGCAGTGTCTGTCTCCTCACAGGGGAAATGAAGGGGGTTACACCGGCTCTCACATTATTGAGTGTATGCTTTCAGATGCGTTGAAAAAATATTACTGTTATTGCCAGGATTCTGTTTCTCTTGGAAGTCAGAAAAAGTCCTTCACTAAAGTATTTCCAACAAATAGTCCTGTAGTGTGACAAGTTAATCAACCAAAAATCTGTATAGTCTGCCAATTAATATGAGGTCATAAAAACTGCATTTATAATAATTTAGTTTTAGTTTAGTAAAGTACTTACTACTTTTAGTAAAGTACTTTTAGATTAAGTATAGCACATTACAGGCTACTGCTGTCACAGATTGACACGTCATGTCAACTACACAGATACACAAAGAATATGCGTTTGTTGTGTTAATTTTTCATCTGGATCAGAGTGTGAAGTATTTGAAAAGATCATCATTTAATTTCATTAAAAAAAAAACAGTCAAGCTCTAACAGACCAATAGGATGCCTCCACTTTAAAAGGTGACAGAGTAACTAGCCAATGAGATCAGATGACCCTAAACAGAAGCTGAACAGACTATTACTGCAACATTAAACTAATGATAATGCAGTATAAAAACCACAGTAAATAAAAGTCTTCATGACCCTGTGCAGTCTGGAGCTGTCGGTTGTTTGATGAAATCAGGGCAGCGCTAATGAAATTCATTTTTCCCGTACACGCGGATTGCCGCCTCCGTGCTAAGGAAAATCGTTACGCGGTCTCTCTTCACAGAGACAAACGTCTACATTAAATAATCACACGGCTTCAATCAACAGGCAGGGAAAAATAAACCCACATTCCTCCAGGCTCACCGCCTCCTGGAGAACGGAGCTCTGATCGCATTCGCCTGCCTCACCAGTCGGATTAATTAAAACACTAGGCTTTTTCCACCCCTCCCATCTTGGTGTAATCAAGCTCTTTTGCAGCAAACCGCAGCAGCCCGAAATCTTTATCGATTCCCTCACCTATGCTCAATGCTGCTTACATACAAACGCAGGCGGCGAAGATTTGAAACGACACCAACATAATCTAAACCTAAATTAAAGATCAAGTCACAAAACCTCAAGGTGCCCTAACCACCTGAAGCATGCCTTAGGAAGCCTTCAGGTGTGTAAAACGAATGTTAAAGGTGTGTGAATTTTAATTTTTTTTATTTGTGGGAGGAATGTCTCTTGTGATTGGATTGTTCCTCTTGGGCTGTTGGCAGAGCAAAGTGACAGTACAGAAAATGACACAGGCAGCGTGCTCACGCAGTGGTGGGGCGCTCACAGGAAGGACACGAGAGAAAAGAGAAGAGGAGAGGAAGAGAGGGGAGCAGATGTTGCAAGTTTGAGGAGGTAAACTGATTGAGATGAGGTGTCACCTCAGCCTACTGGTGACTGTGAGAGCGAAAGAGGGGAGGGGGACAGAGCTGGAAAGAGTGAGAGGAAAGGAAGGTGGGGGGAGGCTAGGTGAGGTATGATCACACCTCGGCAAAAAGGTAGGATGACTGAAACAGGGAACTGAGTGTCTGTGTGTATCCACAAGCAGGGAGAATGTTGCAAAAAAGAAAAGAGCTGGAAGTTGACAGAATGTGTCTGTCTGTGTATGCAAGCTGTGTGTCAGATGTGTCAATCATATATAAGAGCAGGCATGTGTGGGTAGGAATGCACAGGGACTTCACATCTACTAAATTCACATCTTCAACATATATGCAACAACCACACTCTCACACACACCGTTGCTTTTGGCAGAGGAGCATGCATGAATATGCATAGTGAAAGCACTGATGAAACACAGAAGGCGAAGAGTTCAGATTTGTGCGATTTCCACAGCTGACAAACGGTGAGCAAAAAGCACAAAGCTAAATTGTTCTATTTAACACGGCAGGAGAAGAACATGTAGCCTACTAAATGCTCACTCAATTAGTAAGTTCCAGCCAAACAATTAGCAACAATAAAATGTCTGTTACAGTGAAACTACATTGACTCCATTTGCAGTCAAAATCAGCGATTTCAGTAATTGTTTGATCTTGACACAACCATCAGAAAGCACATAAATGAGGCCGTCTACAAAATGAAGGATTCCTAATTTGCTGCATGCAATCATAATGTGAAAGGACCATTCTTGACTAAACACATGATGAATTATAGTGAATTTCATTGCTTGAATATTAAGTAAGATATTTATATTTTTATGAATGCATTTGTGCATACATAACATACTTAAATTGACACTACATTGTTGTGGAAAATAAAAATAAAAAAAAACTTTTAAAATCTGACCAGCCCTTATGACTGTGATTAAAAATGGGGCTGGTTGTGGTTGTCGCTAACTATTTGGGGTGTAAAGGTTAAAAATACTCATGGTTCGGTTTGTCTCATGGTTTTAGGGTCACGGTGTTGGTACGGTTCGATATGCAAATATAATGCATGTAAATAAGAACAAATAATAAAAATGTATGTAAATAAGAACAAATAATCAAACTATAAGTAATAGCACAAATAAATACAATAGAGAAAGATACAAATGAAATAACCAGTGCTTCTTAGGTTTCAGGGTGGTCTTACAGTACTTTTCAGGTACAGAAACTGAATAAAGTAATCAAATTTAAAACAACTCACTGTATAAATTAAATATAGATTAATCCTTTCTTTGTCTTTTCTTGTTTGATTAACATTAAAAACACAGACTGCAGCAGATATATTAGGCTGCTCTCCCTTTAAGACATAATGCACGGATCAAATATACTAATACATGCATTGATTTCTCAACTGTTTATGTTCACTTAAGACATAAACGAGTGTTTACAAGGATACTCTCCAAGACAGGCATATTGACAATTTTGTGTGAATTTGTCAACCAAAGGGCAAGAAGACATGAAAGAGAACTCAATTAAGTACTTGCACGCAGTCTGAAATGCGACTTTCGGTGAGTGCGCTTCAGATGTGTGTGCACAATAAACTTCTCAACACAAAGTTCTCTCTCACGTCTACTTGTGCTTGAATGTTTAAATTGAAAAACACGCGAAACTGATCAACTTTCGTGGCGATGCAGCCCTGGCCCAATGAGGACAGTGACTGTTCCATCAACTATCACGAGCATCTTTCGTGCTGGCCCCGGCCATCGGACAGTCCTTACAGTCAAGCTCTGCCCAGATCTTCATTATTGTTTTGTGTCTGTTCGAGTAAGCACCTAGTACCTGTTTAAACATAGAAAGCAATGTGTGCTGTTTCGGTCTCACCTGCGCTCACGCACTATCAACACATGGGGGATGGCGACATAAAGTAACCAAGGTGCAAATGCGTGCCGAACCGCGGGTGGAGAACGGTAGTTAACTGAGAACTGTTAAACCCCTAGTAACTATACATCTAACATCTATAGATCTACATAGTCAAATAAAAATGAAGTATCATTCCTATTATCTGGACCATGTTCACTCCATTTTTTTTTTAAAGTGGTCACAGACCTGCATAATGTGAGTATCCCTATTGTACATATTTTTCATTATTTTTTTTATTTTTTTAAAAGAACAAGAAAAAAAACAATGTGCATGATGGCAAATTCCAGCATTAAAAAGGCGGGCTAAAATATCAAAGTCTTATAATAGCCTCACTAGTCATATATCAAAGCTGACAGATAGTGTAGCTTTTAATGATTGCTTCGTAATCTCAAAAAGAAAGAGGAAGACAGAGAGCAAAAGCGCTAAAACTAGAACTCCTTTGTGATCTCGCTTCAATTTTCTGGCGCCTAACGCAGAGTCTGATAAAGGT
>NC_138734.1:35853427-36120927 GCF_965113295.1 Leuciscus leuciscus
CCATGCTCATTTAATGAAGGAGAAAATGAACATGGAACCAAAGGGCCCTAGAATTAAACTCAAAATTCCACCCACATAAAATAAGGACAGACAAAAAGTGTAGATTGCAAACCCACATACACACACACACACACACACACACAAGTCTATGTGGTTAGGCACAATGTCCTTTTTAAAGACAGATGCGGCATGCTCACAAGGACTCTAAGAATATATCAGGTGGCTCCACTTTAGTATCGGCTGTCAGGATCGGAGAAGGCCAGGAAGTTGCTGAGGCTTAGAGCATTGCGCCGTTTGTTCTGTGAAATTACTCACAGGCCCAGCTCGTTAATCTACACTACAGTGTGCTGCAGCAGCAATTATTACTTAAAGAATAACAACACCAAGGGAGGAGGGCATATAAAACAACTACAAAGGAACTGTTCAGTTAAGCTCATATACTGCAGCCAGGGCCACTAGCCAAAGAAACAAGAAACATAGGATGGAAAATATCATCCACCAGGAGCCAACATTAAAAAGTGGCACCCAGCGCTCTATAGCATTATACAGTACGAGGAAACATATTCAAAACACTCCTATAACATAATTAGATAAGTCACAGAGCCCTTTATTAGTTCAGCTAACCTAACATAATTAGAATTCCAACATCGGTAAATAACACCCCCTCCACGTGGACATGTAGTTACTCTATTCGTAAAATATCTGCAACAAAGAGCAAAATCTGTGTAATTGTCCACGACAGACTACAGGAATTAAATGAAGTGGAATAAAATAGAACCTAATTGTTTGTTGGCCTTTGCTGAAGAAGCGAGACCTGCAGTCCTGGTCTCGGCTGCATGGTGAAGAGTTAACAGAGCAATCAGACCTGCAGCCGAGGCCTCAGCTGCGTAGTCAAGTGTTAAACAATGGAACAGCTGTTGAGAGCGATGTCTGCACTTCCAGAAATAGAGCTGTTCATTTCACCTGTCTGTCTCACACCTGTGTGCAGGGAGTGAGAGAGAGTGCTGGGGCAAGACTAAGGCAGCAAAAAAGGGTAGGAAAGCAGGAGTTGCGACTGGCAAGCATCCAAACGCACACGCGCACACACACGCGCGCGCACACACACACACACACAACCACACGTAAACACAGACAAACGCACGCTCACTAGCAGAGGAAACTATGGGGTCAACTTACCGATCATATGGTTGGCAACATGGATCTGGATCTCTCGTTCTGTCTCAAAGGTCATTTGGCATTTGATGCACTGATACGTCTTCTTCTACAAGGAAAGATACAGGATTGGAATTCACATTGAACAGGCTTTTTTAATCCTCCACACATTCACAAACACCCAACCTATCCCGTTGCAACAAGAGGGGAAAAGGCAGCGATTCTCCTATCTGTTACACTGATCTGAGACAAAAGCACAGGTAAAGATTGAGCGTCCCTGGAAGTTCACTGTCAATATCTAGTGAAGCGAACAGGCTGTACAATAGCCCAGCAGGATGAGGCTGCTGAACCCTCTGGGGCCAGTAGTAATGTAGCCATGAATTCACGCATCTCTCTTTGACTCAGAACACTTTGGGAACACAGGGAACTTATACACTAAAAATACTGCCAGAAAATGGTTTCTGGCAATGTCTCCCCTTTTCAAAAGAAATTGCATAAAATTATTTTTTGAACTGCCAAAAAGAAAAGAGATAATAGGAAAAGAAACACAAAAAGAGAAAAGGTAGAGAAAGAAAACAATTTGAGAACTAGAGGAAAACCTCAAATGACCTAAAAAAATACCCTAAGCAAATACAAAACCATTTAAAATAGAATATTTCTGTCAAAAGGCCCAGTGCTTGTGGACAATGGCTAAGAGTCATCTTTGATCTTGTTTCATATTGAACTATAAAATACTTTTAATATCCTTTCAGACGAAAGAAAATATAATTGAGACAGTTGTAGTATAAAGCATATCAGGTTATCATAGGGGTTAGGCTTTGACACTTACTTTAGGGACAGGTGAGGCATCCGTAACTTTCTTAGCTCCACTGGTCTCAGGGCTCATCTCAGGATGGTCCACCTGAACATGGCTTTCCAGGTCTTCCAGGGTCTCAAATTTAACAGCACACTCTGGGCAGCGCAGTCCAGTGGTGCCCTTCTCGCCTTCTTGTGGGGTAACAACAACAGTTGGGGACTGGCCATTTGTGCCCCGACTCATGCAGCCAGCACAAAGACCATAAGGCAGGCCGTTGACATCGATCTTGACCAGCTCTTGTTTATTCTTGAAGTCTTTGAGACAAAGGGCACATTTATAGAGTTTGTGAGCCTGCAGCTGGCCATTTGGAGATGATGAGGCTGATCCTCCTCCTCCGCCACTGACCCCAGAGGACGAGATCTTCTGCATGTGAAAAGTTCCATGGATCTTCAGTTCGAGTGTCGAGGTGACAGTTTGCATGCAAACAACACAGCGGAAGCCTGTGAGGGAGTTTCTCAGGTCAGGGTGCATCTGGCAGTGCTCGATAAACTCTTCCTCGCTCTGCAGGGGCATCTTGCAGATACGGCAGGTGCCTGTGTCCAGGCTCTTGCTGTGGGTGACCTTGTGTTCAGTGAGAGTAAGGAGTGAAGGGAAGCGTTCACCACAGATGGGACACATGTAGTGCTTCGCCGGGCCACGGTGCGTCTGGGCATGTTCCCTCAAGCCGTTCTCAGAAAAGAATGTCCGTGAGCAAACATTGCATTTGTGGTTACCCTTGATGAAGTCAGCCTTCTTTTTTCTTGAGCTTGCATCGTCATCACCAGGTCTGATATTGTGGTCTCGAAGGCGGTGGTTTTGGAGAAGAGACTCCATGGTATAGGCTGCACCACAGATGTCACAGGCATACATTGGCTCTGAGGCGTCCAGCTCCTCTTCACCACCGCTGGCTTCATGGCTGTTTACGGTTTCCTGACTTCCTCCTTTTAACAGCATGTTCTGCAAATCTGCTTGCTCAGCAGCTGCAGTTGATCCTGCTGTGGAACGCTTAGAGCTTTGAGTCACCCCGTTAGGCGTTCCATTTTGGCTGCCTCCATTTCCGTTGCCATTTCCTCCATCAAAAATGCAGTGCTTCTCTCTGAGATGTCTTTCCAACAAGACAATGGCATGGAAAGCCTTCCCACAGAGCCGGCAGTTATACTTTTTACTGTGAGTAGTGATGTGACACTGGAGCTCTACTTCTGTGCCAAATGTCTCCCCACAGAATATGCATTTGCGTGCTTTCCCAGATGCCCCTGTACTGGTAGGATGACCCAAATGACTGTGCTTCACGTGTAATTGCAGGTCACTTTCTTTGCGGAAGTCCCAAGCACAGGCCGTACAACGATACATTTTCTTCTCATTGCTGTGCTTGACGGCCAGGTGGACTTGTATAGAGACCTTTGAGTCAAAGACTTCCTGACACAGTGTGCAGTGGTACAGCACAAAGGTATGCATGTCTAGCAAGTGCTTTTGCAGATCATCTACAGAAGAGAACTGTTTGTCACAGCTCTCACAGACATACTGGGTGGAAGTGGTGGTGTAGTGAATGGTCAAGTGCTGAAGCAATGCCTCTTGAGAATCAAAGTCCTCTTTGTTGCATTGTGGGCAAGACTGTCTCCTCAGCAGCAGTTCCAGATGGGACTTGAGATGGGCTTGGAATCCCTCAAAGCTGCTGAATCGAAGGTCACACTGATTGCAGGGATAGTCTCCATTAGCAACTGCTGGAGTGCTGTCGCCAGTTACCCTATGGCGCTTAGGGGAGGATATCTCCACATCAGATGAGGCTGGGCTCAAGTCTGCCACTTTGACTTTGCGCTTGTTGTTGGCAAGAGGGATGTTCTTGTGATTTTCCTTAATGTGTTTAGTGAGTTTGAGGAGGGAACCAAAGATGGGAGAGTTGGTGCAGTAAGGGCAAGAATACACTTCCATGAAGGACTGTGAGGGCTGCAAGACTGGAGACTCCATCTTGGTCACACCACCCCCACTGCTGCAATGGGTCTGTTGGATGTGCTCGGTGAGTGAGGACTCTGTAAGGAAGCCCATGGAGCACTGGTTGCAGAAGAAAGCATGGTTGCCCTCCAAAGTGGTGGATCCAGCAACAACACCACCGGATAGGCAGTGAGAAACACGGATGTGCTCTTGCAGGCTATTGATGTCTGCAAACATGTCAGGACAGTAGTTGCAATGAAAGGCTGAAACATTACTGAACTGCAGAAGGGGAAAGTTTGAGGCAGAGCTCCCACTGGATCTATGTGCTTTGCGCACATGCTCATTAAGGTTATAGAGAGTAGGCAGGGTTTCCAGACACAACTGGCAAGTGTGGCTCTGCTGAGGTTTGTCTGCATGGATAGTCTTCAGATGAATCTCCAAGACAGCCAGACTGTTAAAATCTCTCTTGGAGCAATATGGACAACTGTAGGTCCCTTTGCCTGACCAGACTCCATCGTCATGGTCAGAAGAAGGTGCAAGCTTGCGTCTGTTCTGTCCAGGCTTGAGAGTAGAGTCTGGGGTTGATCCTCTCTCCAGGGAGGCACTGGAATCAGGCGTAGCACTGCTCATTGATGCCACACTTCCCAAGACCGGATCAGGACTGGCACTGTGGATGCTGGAGTCTGGCTGCCGGTGACTGTCAAGATGGCAATAGACATCCTCTACAGATGGGAACTGTTCTGCGCACATGGGACACTTGTGTTTCTTGTTGGCGTGCGTTCTATCAATATGGGTGAGTAGAGTGCCTTCATCGCTGAAGATTTCAGGGCAGTGGATGCATTGCAGCTCTGCACGGTCTGAGAGCTGGGGATGCTGCGTCAGCACGTGTTTCTCAAGTTCATCTGTCTGACTGAATGTCTCCTCACAGTAATCACACATATATAGGTCCTGGTCCTGGTCAGCTACGTCACTGCTAGATCCATCACGCTTACCCTGGTCTTTCTTTGCCAGGTGTTCCTTGTTCTTCCGATGGGCTTGCATGTGACTCTGTAGAGAGGATGTGGAAGAGAAGCCACGCTTACAAATGCTGCACTTGAATGGTTTGCTGGAACTGTGTGTTTTGAGGTGGATCTTGAGATGATCGCTGCGAGAAAATGCTGCCTCGCACTCCTGGCAACTGTACTTCTTGTCACCGGTGTGAAGCTTGACGTGACGATCACGACTGCGTTTGTGTTTGAACAAACGACTGCAGAAGGTACATTTGAAGGGCAGCTTGTCACTGTGGATCTGTTCGTGGCGCTTCAGGTAGCTGAGGCGACTGAAGGACTTGTCGCAGAACTGGCAGGGATAAGGCAGGCCAGAGCCCCCTTCTTCCTCCCCTGTGCCCATGCCCATATCGCAGCAGCCATCCCCTAGCATCTGTGACGGCGATGCCACGTCTTTGCTAGAGGGAGAGGACGCCACCCAGGAGAGCCCCGGGTCATCATCACCATCTGCAATGCAAAACACAGACAGAATTAAAATGTTAAAGAGGCAGAGAAAATATCAAAATAGAAGCAAAGAACTAAAGACAGCAAACCCCACAAGAGTAGAGAAATAAGGACAAAGATGTATTTTTTTATCCTCTTATCCTCCCTTAGCAAACAAGCTCATACCCATATCCCTCAGATTTGGATCTGCTTTATCATATTTTCATTATGGTCACCAGATTGAAAAGCTTCACAAAAGTGATTAGAGCACATTCAGAAAGGAAAGCCCTCTTACTGGACAATGCATACAAAATCATAGCACTGGATTATTTATGTTTTTCCGCTGTTTGTGCAAACACACGGCCAGTCTAGATTAATGCAGGCATACATTATACAAAGATATACAAATCGGGTTGCTCTTAATTCTCCTGCTTTGTGCAATCTGATGGGGCCTGACACAGTCCACACGTCATCTATTTAGCATCTCAACCAGCAGACTCTGAAGGAAAGCAATGGAGAGAGCTCATGACTTATTGAGCAGGGATGCTGCGAGCACAAAGTCCCACTGCGGCTCAGACAAACACAGAATTTTCTATCAGAGTACTGTTTGTTTGCTTTATTTTCTCTAAGTTGTATGTTCACTTTTAATGCGTTGAAAAAGCCTCTGGTATAACAGATTCAAAAAATGTATATTTACAGAGAATAACATCCCACATCCTCTAAAAGCTCAATCTGTACTCAATCCAAATGTAACAATGTCCTCCTATGCTTAGTTTTCTAATTAGAAAGGAAAAACACACTGGAACAGTCACAATCTACGACCTAATGCGACAGGAAAAGGAAAAAGGAAAAAAGAACAAAGAAAGTGCATCACCTCAGTGTGTATTGTATAAACTAATAACTTCAACTCCATATGGCAGTTGTAGGATTTTACTTCCGCCCACTACTCTCCCATTACACAAAGGTGAGCACAGCAGAATTTGTAGAAAATAAATTCAAGTGATGAATCGATCCACTTTAAAATGTAGGTGCTGTGCAGAACAAATAAATCTCCACGGGGGTTTGTGGGTAGAAATTTGTAAAACCATGAATTATGAATTTAGCTCTAAGCGAGAAATGAATTCAGAGCCGGAGTAAAGAAAAACTTAAAAATAGAGATATCAGTAAAGGAGTATAATAAGAGAAGAAAGTGTGACATTGTTTAGAAAATACTTATATAGAAAGGCAAATAAGAGCAAGGCAGCCAATAAATAAAGAGTTCAATCAATGAAATGAGTGCTTTTCTAAAATTAAAGTGATTTTTAAAGTACATTTTTATAAGATTCAGATTTATAATTTAAGTCTTAACAAATGGCATTGTAGCATCTCAAGCTAAATATATGTTGGTTTTTAATTCCCCTACTGTTAAACATAATAAAAAGGAAATGGTGATTTTAAAAGGACATTTTGACTTGTCTTTGAAAAGTTGAAAGGAAATCTTGAAAGTATGATGATGGCATGTTACTATGACACAGATTTTTGGTTTATTAATAATTGGTTTGTTAATTTTAATACTATTAAAAATATATATATATATGTTGTCTTTTAAATCAATCTATCAACCTAAAATCTAAAAAATAGAGAGAGAATAAAGAAACATTCCACTTTGTGCCACTTTCTTTTTTGTTTTAGCATCTCTTTCTCAGATTACATTTAGCGTAAGAAGAGGTGGCCCACCTCTCACACACCTCCTCTGCCTCTTTCGCCTCCTTCCTTCAAGTACAGTGCCCTCCCCCTGTTATGTTCTCATGCTTTTGTGCCCATGTCAGGATAAGAGCCATCCCAACACAACTTAAAACCCTTGCAACACGGGAGAGAAAGTGTTGCAGTGGCCCAATGAAAGAGCTCAGATGAAAAGCCCATAAGGGACTTAACCGTGGTGAATTCTTTGGCTGCACAATGAGACTGTGGCCCCTGACAGGCCATTCTCTGATCCAGCCACTGTGGAGGTGAGAGGGGGGCTGGTATAGTGGTGATGGTGGGGGTGCCGACTGACAGGTAGGCCGTCCTGCTGAGACACAGACATGTACCACAGTGCAAGAGATACAAAGAAACACTTGCTTGAGTTCAGAGCCAGAAAAAAGGAGGGGAAAAAAAGGCAGAGGAGAGGAAAAGAATGGAGCCTAAAAGAAAAAAAAAACTCCTGGCACATGTGGTCATTCTGGCGAATTATAAATCTATTAATGCTAATGCAATCCCTCTGACTGCGACAGAATGTGAGAAATCACTTTTGAGAAAGAGGGAGATTATAGTCATTAAATAGCTTTAATCCTCAGAAGTGTGGCTGTCGGAAAATGGAAGATCACATGGCTTTTAGGGGGCTTTTGTCATCTGTCCGCCGGGGGACTTGGCAAGAGCACTAAACAGGGTAAGAAATTTCAATGAAAAGTTAAATTAGAAAAGAAACAGAAAGAAAAAAGTGAGGGGGACGAGAGAGAGAGAGAGAGCAAGAGAGAGAAAAGAACCGGCGTCTGGAATGGGCATGAAAACATGGGGTTCATTCCATGCTCCTGTTCTTATACATTTACAGGCTCAATCGACCTTCCCATTGTTTTCAGATTCCTCTCTCCCTCTCTGACAGTTTGTTTCTCACTTGTTCCACATTCCATCCCCAAACTTTCTTTCATGTTGTGACTCATTACCGAATTAACAGGCTGCTCTGGTGGTTGCCCCTGGCGCTGGCCTTCTTCTCGCCAGCCTGTCCCATGTGGAGGGGTGGAGCACAGGATGGAAGGGTGTAGCGAGGGAGGGAAGAATTGGAAGACGGGACTGGCAGAAAGACACATTCTGATGTCCAGGGATGGGCCTGCCACCCCGCCTTGAACAGGGCCTGGTAATTGGGAGCATGATATCAGAAACACATGGTGATGGCGGCAGCCACCCCAGCATCTAATCTGCAGATAATTCTAGAAGATTCAAGACCAGACCCCCCCACACCCTGCGAAGACCCCCATGCCTCCACCGGACCGGGCTGGGCTGAACCACATCAGGCCAGTTAATGGGCTAGCCAAAGCACTGGCATGCAGGGCTGGAAGCGTGGTGGAAGACGGTAATGAAGACGTGCTCAGTCTGATGTCTGTCCTCTCTCCTCTTTATCAGATACAAGGACAGATAGAGGAGGGGGGAGAGGGGGGTATGGGGGGGTAAGCCAGATAGAGAAGGGAAAAAAAGAGATCCCCTCTATCTCTCCCAACACCAAAGCTGTGGATTTTGTGAATGCCCCTACCGACACGAGCCAATAGTCAAAGCCAAAACAGGCTAGTGTGTTCATTAGCGCTTGGAGGCATATACAGCAGACCCACACTTATGACATACAGCACTGCTGTTTCCCTTCTGGAACAACACACCATCCAAAAACAATACAGCCGTTCCACAATGATTAACACACTGAAATTTACACTACATAGGAGACGAGGTTAAATATGCCCACTTCGACAACAACCAAACTAATACTAAACCAGTTTAACATTCATTACAACATATTCTATTCAAATTTGACAAATGGAGGCAAACATTCTGGTTTTGGCCTGATTAATCTCATCCCCCATCTAGGTTAGATGCCACTACTAACATCTCGCTTTGTTCTAAAGCAGTTATTAACTATTAAATCATACTTTTGCTCCAGAAAGTCTCAAAGTGCCAGTAATAATTAATAATAAAAATAAAAAATAAAAAAATATATTCTTCCAAGTCCAGTCTTGGAAAGTCAATTTTTTACGATCAAAATGTTGTGTATTATTGCTAGAGAAGCTCAATATTTTCTGACAAAGGTTTAATTTCAGAACTACACCTAAAATGTAATCTAAAATGTGGGGAAAATGTTATCAGTGACCACAGACATCAACATGCTAATGCTGATAGCCTCAAGCTATGCTAATTAACATAGTAATGGACCTTAGTAAGGGTAGACACCATTTAATTTGACAAATATAAAAACAAGGTATAGTTTGTAAAAGGTTGTATTCAAAAAGTCCAAACAAACCAAAAAAATCCAAAAGACATAGGTTGTGAATATTTAGACATGACTTACGACCTAAAGACATTACAACCCATTGAACTGACTTCACATCTACGTCTCACAGCAAAGGTTTTATTTATGTCAATTTAAATGTGGTGCCTACCATAACTAAGATCCAAAGTAATCTTTGGATTACAATTATAACTACAGTACAAATACACAAACTAAGTAATAGTACATTAAAATAAAAAGTCACAGTACATTACACAAACTATAATAATGTAAATAAATGATTAACTAAACATAAACTCAATATTTGTGTGAAAATTATTTATATCATTTTTTTCTGTCCATATCAAAGTCTGTCAGATTACAACAGAGAACACCCAATTACAACTTCTTACGATCAGTACCAATTCACTTGCACACTAAATCTTTAATTGGTGTCCCACAACTCAGTCAGAAAAGTCAGAGCTTACAGAAAGTAACCAATTCACTACTAGTGAATTTTATGAGCACTAGTAAATACGATCATTCCGACATGATGGAACATAGGGAAAGCAAAATGGTAGAATCGTGGTCTAACTAAACCTGTGTCTTATTTCACCTAGTCACATTCCACATCCCTGACCTCTCACCCCTCCTCTACCCCCTCCACCTTTGAGCCTGGCCCCCTGCCCAAAACCTCCACCTTTCCCAGCAGCCCCCCTGCCCAGCTCACAGCCCCTTACCCCTGGCCCTCTGCCCACAGCCTGGGGCAGGAGAGACACACTGTAGGGGGCAGAAAAACAACTTCCACCCCGTGCTCCCACTGGGCAACCCAGCATGCCGGCCAGACAGGCCTGAAGCAAGAGCCAGGGGAAAACAACTTCCAGATAAACCCAGAGTATCTATAGGAGTTTTTACTAGTGGTTCATCTTAATTCTCTTCCATCATCTCTTCCGTTTCTTTTTCTTTTTCTGTGCTTCTCACAGAGACCTCCCTCTTCCATATCTTCCTTCCTTCCTCTCTCCCCTAGGCAACAGGGCCGTCATAACCAAATACAACAGAGGACAAAGCTATGTTGCTAAGAGGCTAGGAAAGAGTGGAAGAGTGAGGACAAGAAAGAAAAGAGAGAGACGAGAAGGGAGGGGGACGGCACACAAGAACTGACCACATGGCCGGCAGTCCTCTGGGAGCACAGTCTCTGAGACCAAACACCTGTTTATCGATACTAAAATACAAACACACACACACATCTATACACATATACACACAAGCAAACCGACTCCTGTATTTCCCCCCCAACTGTTCTGCAATGTTCCTTTGGGTTTCTATGCTGACACACTCTCTGCCTCTGCCGTAACCCACCGCTGCTCAAGGGAGACAGTCTGTCAGGGGCCTGGTCCTAGTGGACACACAAACACGCACATACACACAAACTCATGTTTGCCGTCCCTAACGGTCTCTGCTCCATCAAGCTGACACTCTCCAGTCTGTGCTCGTAGGACCCCTGGCATTGCTCTCGGTACCCTACAGGGGGCTCCAGGGACACAGTCTGTTAGGGGTCTTTTCCTAAAGGACACAAACACGCAAACATGCCAAGGTGATGTCATCATGTAGCCAGTCTGTCAGGGCCCATAATCCTGGAGGAGAACCATGTATTTACACTCATGTGTACCCTTGCACACACACACATATGCGTACTGCAGTGATGTCACAGGACGGACTGTCTGTCAGGGGCCGGAATCCTGGAGGACACACACTCTTGCTGCCCACAGCCCATATGGAGTTGTTGGCGCCCATAAGCGTCCGAGCAGCCGGACTCATTCCCAGGGCAGAAGGTGAGGAGCAGGGGGTTGGGAAGGCAAGGACAGCTGACAGCCTGCTCCCCATCTCCCCTCTAGCGACCCCCAGGTGAGGAAGAGAAATGGAACACCTTCTGGAGGCTGACCACTCACTCACCTCTAGAGACCACAGAGTGCTGTACAGATGGGTGCAGTGCTACTTGCTAACATGACAACAAGAGAGACTGGAGAGAGGACAGGAAATGATGGGCAGAAGACATGAGCAGAACTCTGACACCAATGTGACACCACAGGCCTTGGCAAAAATACTGATGATTTTCCAATTAATGGTGATCTTCATTTGAACAATCTTGATATCAATTCTTAAAATCTCATAATCTTTTACTCTATGTAAAAGATAATCATATGTAAGAAAAATTGACAAATATACGCAAATAAAATAAAATGAATCTCAATCTAATTAAAATCTAAACAAGATCTCAATCCTAACTTAATCGAAGATTTAAAACATTTACATGAATCGAATCAGGAACTCTATGTTGACACCCAGCACTAGTCAGGTCATAAACCCCCCAAAAAGTGCATCAAGGGCACATTATATTCTTAAAAGGGGGTGACCATGAGTGCCCTTATGAATCCAAAAATGACAGATCATACACCCTATAGTCTATGGATGCAAGTAAACATCAAGAACACCATTTGGGAAAGGGCCTTTGACTTTTGGTAATAAATTTACAAAATCTTTTTTCTTGTTCTGTGGGACAACAGAAGTCCATACCATATCGTACTGCCCCATATTGACTTTTTTTGTAAGTAAATTTCAGTTAGCACTTTGTTTGGCTTTACAAACTATGGGGCAAAATTATTTTCAATGGTAATTAAGAGCATGCCACAGATGTTGACGATAAAGCTTGCCTTCTATTTAACCTGAAACACTCCTTTAAACACTAACCAGACACAGATGAAATCACTTCTAAACAAACCATTTCTGCAGTAGATAAAGTTGCTGTAAACCCAATTAAAAGCCTTCAGCCATTAATAATGTTTAGATGCAGAAAAGCCAATGGCATTTTTAGAGAGGATGATTTACACGCTAAGCATTTTTAGGGGCGCAAAGGTGAAACATAAGTACTCGGTGTGTGCCTGATGGAGAGAGAGAAGGTGAGATGGAGGAGAGATAAAGACTGAGGGAGAGGTTGCGTGACGACAGGGGCACTGGCAGTGGTTAAGCTCCGTTTGACTCTTGTGTTGCTCAGTCTGCGCGAGCGGCGGGGGCCCGCACTGTTAAACAGCTGCAGATTAATTACATGTGAAGTGTACCAAAACAAGCCTCTTCACAACTCCAGCATCAGAGATGAGACGTTTGGCTTCTGCTGCTTTCTTTTCTCTCTTTTGCTTTTCTTCTTCAAAGTTTGGATCCCTTTACTTTACTTTCCACATTTGGTTAAACATAAACCCTTATGATGTCACTAAATGTACGAGAAAGTATGTTCTATTTGGCTTGTCATTTTGCAAATGATGAACATTGCCTGACTTTTTATAGAACAACAAGAGTAGCTCGAAGTGTGGAAACGCAACGGAAAATTGTGCCTCCGCTCATGTACATTACTGTGCTAAACTCATGCTACAAATTCTTACACAAACCTTCATCAAAAATATGGTAAAACAGTAATATTGTGAAATATTATTACAATTTAAAATAACTGTTTCTATGTTGATATATTTTATTTTTAAAATGTATTTAAAAATGTTATGCAATTTATTCCTGTGATGGTAAAGCTGAATTTTCAGCAGCCATTAGCTCAGTATTCAGTGTCACATGATCCTTCAGAAATCATTCACATATGCTGATTTGGTGTTTGTGAAACATATCTAATTATTTACTTTTGTAACATTACAACTGTCACTTTTGATCAATTCAATGCATCCTCGCTGAACAAAAGTGTAATTTAAATCTTAATTTAAATAATAGAATCTTTCTGACAAAACTTTCGAACAGTAGTGTAGTTCATTATATGAAAAAAAAAAAAAGTATATTTGGATGCAGTTCCAGACAATCTGTGCGCTTTACATGCACACGGTCTCAAATGATGAAAAAAAACTACTACTACAAGAGACAATTTGATGTCTCTATCAGTCGCTCATTTTGTCTTCTGTCTGGTAGTCATGTATGTCACAAGTTTTACTGGTTGGGAGTGTACAGTGAGTGCAGTCAGGTTCCCACTGTGTACCTAGTCAATGGGAAGCAGCTGCCTGCCTAGCCATGCAGGAAAGCGGTGCTAAACAAGCACTTTGTTCCCTTCTAGAGTCTCACACACACAAACATCTACCTCACATAACCTGGAACATGACCCTCCGTCACTGAGATGCGCACATTTGTGTGTTTGTATGTGTTTTGTGTGCGAGAGCATGTGCATAACAGATGGGAAAGAGGAGAGAGAGAAGGTGAACGTGTTTAAATGTGTCCCTGATCGTTTCTTCCATCACTTACTATACCCGTCTGTCTATTTCTTTCTCTCTATGATCTGTGCTCGGAGGCAGACAGGCCTCTAAACTGATCACACACTGTATTCTGCCTCTTGGCTCTCTTTGATCAAACTGATGTAGAAAAGGGTTTCGCTTAAAACTCACCTGCCCCCCCTGTTAACACAAAGTAACCCTTTAACCTCAGCATATCATCACAACATGCATACAACAAGTAGGGGCACATGTTCCTATATTTTTGTAGGGGCACTAAAGGAAGTCCAGTTTGTGCTGTGCTTACACATATACACACACACATATTTTTGAAAAATATACTTTTATGTATAAAAAGCCCTATTTGAACGGAGCTAGTTTTCATTGAGGATGTCTGAGAAATCCATGCGTCACAGGCATACTTTGTGATTTTAATCCTATCCGAATCTGCCATGTCTGTTTTTCTCACACAACCTCAGTAAAAATTAGTGCAAATTACCTACTTTTTTTTTGGCAAACTCAACAGTGTGAAAAATCGAATCCCGTCCGAATGCGAATGTCTGTGAATGCTGATATTGTATTTTGCTAATGCTTCTCATGTGTTTTTTTGTCCTACCTGAGCTACCGTTTGCACACCAGTCTTTCACATGGATGGTATCCGATGAAAAAGTTAAATTATTAAATTAATAAACCGAGCCAAATCGAGGAATCTGCGAAGACTGTCCATTTCAATATCAGTGTCAAGTAAGATACTTGTCAAGATGTCTCTGATCACTTATGTGGGTTTATTATAAACAGCCACTTATATAAACTCATGTGAAGTTTTAAATAGGGTTTTAATAATAAGTTAAAGTTATCAATATGATTAAGTAATTCATTAAAAAAAATACGCCATACGTGATGCACACAAACACATTAGAACTTCTGTCATGCCCACATCATGAAAACACACTTCCACCTCTGTAATAAACACAGAGATGTTAGTACCATCCGAATTGGTACATAAAATCACGTGGGGTGATAAAAACTGTAACTCAAACATTGTTTAGAAAACTAGCCCCGTCAGAATCGGGTTAAAGTCTACTTGCCTCAAAAATCTTTAGGAGTGTGTGTCTTTTGAAATTACAAAATTATGTGCCCCAAAAATCATGAACTGCCTTAAAAATTGTGGTCTAGTGAACATGCTTGATACAAACTACATGTGGCAATAATTTCTTTATTCCATCTGAAAGAAGTAAAAGCTAAAAAGAAAATCTGCCGGGTCCAGTCACTGACACTGAGACAGTATATGAAGAGGTTTTGCTGTCTACCATGTCTATCTCTGACCACCCCTCTTTTCCCTGAACTCAATCAGCCAAACCTCATTGTTAAAAATAGTCGACGTGCCCGCAGGCTCCTGCGCTACAGGAGGAGGCTAATGGAGAATGCTTCATGCTAACTACAATGAGAGCCCACACCACTAAACTTAGCATTACTTGTGCAAAAGGGTTTGAATAATTAGCTGTTAGCACACTGCCCAAATTCAGTGTAAAAATGGGTTTGACAGTAATAGCCATCACTCTTAGCTAAGCATATAACTGTCTCTGGGGCATGACAGGCTAAGCACTGTATTTCTGATGAGTGTTTAATCCACCTCAAGCCTTCAAACAAGTGCTCCCAGCTGACAAGTTGATGCTACAGTAATCCACTTACACCTGTACAAACTCACAGTGCAAGAGATGACCACTGGAGCAGTGTAGGACACTACAGAGCTAGGGCTAAATCTGAGAGAATCCAAAGCATTGTTTTATTCATAGGACAAAAGAGAGACAGGAAAGTTCATGGAGAAAAAGAGGGAACAGGATCGCAGGCTGGATCACTGACAGGTCTATGTGTCACATGCACAAGCGCTGCTCACTGTGTCATGATTTTAACCAGGAAGTGCATTTATTTAGAGCACTGTTTCTCACTCATGAGCTGAGTCAGGTGTATTTGATTAGGAAGAGATGTAAAATGTGCAGTATTGGAGGTTATCCGGGACCAGGGTTAGGAAACACTGGTGTAGGTCGGACATGTGTATCGCCCCCTACAGTCAGGTGAGGGGAAAACAGGTTTGCTGGTACGGTTCTAGTTATAATTTAATGATTCCTAGTTATTCGTTTTCAAAAGTGTATGTTTAACTACATGTTCTGATATGAACAACTAGTCAGTAATGATACTGATTTACACTTACATTACCATTCAAAAGTTTAGGGTCAATAAGATTTTTTTTTTCTTTTGAAATAAATTAATACTTTTATTCAGTAAGGATGCATTAAAATTCATGAAAGGTTACAGTAAAGACTTTTACATAATAATAAAAAAAAACTGGAGTAATGGCTGCTGAAAATTCAGCTTTGCCATCACAGGAATAAATAACATTTCAAGATATATTATGTTTTTTGTTAATTTGTCTGTTTTAATATTTTAAAATGTAATAATATTCCACAAGATAATGTATTTGTGATCACGCAAATGCAGCCTCTGTGATGGTAAGAGGGTAATTTAAGAACAGGAATGCAGTGAGTTCATTAACTGAAAGATTCATCTGACTGATTCATACTAAGTTTGTGAACGATTTATTAAAAGAACAGGCTCATATGAGTCATTCCTTCTTGAATCTGAGTACACTAATAGCGCTGTTTGTTTTAAAGTGCAGCAATAAAAGTCAACGCAATAGAAAGGCTTGTTTTCATGCCATTATTTTGCAGTACACTCTCTCTGTATTTCATCACATTCAATTCAGACATCAAAAATACAACATGAGCTAATGCATAGTATTGCACTTCAATATCTTAGATATAAGAGGACTATGGAGCTGAGAGTGGGGGGTTAAGGCTGGGGTCCTCATGAGGCTGCTGGGCCCAGGGGACCTTCCACACAGGCAGAGAGAGGCGGGTACCTCCTGCCCACGCTGCCACAGTGGGAGCCATCAGCACCTCAAGGGACCACCAGAACTGAGAGGAACACCTGGACCTGCCATTAGTCACACAGACTGTGAGAGCAGACAGACGGTAAGCTGGAGATCCGGAGAGAAAGACATCACATACACATATGTATGTAACCATACACACAGAAAAACTACACACACAAACACATGCTTTGACATTAATGTACAAACAGTTGAGTAAACAGGAACTAGCACACGCAGAACTGCGCATATAACATCCACACACAAAACATTTGACAGACACACACACACCCACCCACATGAGTTAATGAAAAGGTGTCATGAATATTAAGAGGCATAAAAATACAGGGCAGCAGCACTATAAAAAACACTAAAACACAAGTTCATGCGCTCAGATACACACACGCTGGGAGGCAGGGTGAAGGAGACACCTGGACGGCAATGTGGTGAATAAGGACAGGATAATTACTGTGGTATTAAACGGTGCACTCCCCAGGGTGACACCAGAGCACCCAGCCGGGGTTCAAGGACGCAGAGAGAGCTGCACCTCACCACTGTCATTACAGCAGCATGCACAGTCTCTCTCTGCCTGTCTGCTGCTCAACCTCTCTTTCTGTCTCTAACACATATAAACACAAACAGCTGCACCTCACCACTGTCATTACTGCTGCATGCACTGTCTCTCGCTCCTCTCACACACAATCACTTTCAACGCATATAAACTCAAACAGCTGCCCTTAAAGAGACAGTTCACACAAATGGAAATTTATGCCATGGATTACTCACTCTCATATAGTCCCAAACCTGTATGAATTTCTTACAAGGAATGGGAAAAAAAGCGATGAATATTCACATAACTCTTTTTTTATACCATAAAAGATGCCGTTGAGAGCCAAAAATGAAAAAAAGCAATCAAGTCAGAATCTGTCACTATTCATATATTTTGTTATTTAGTCACTGAAAATCTCTCAAGTCATATTCACAATTCTGCATATTAAAATGTTGGTGTTAAATAATGGGTTATGAGATGTGTAAGGAACACTGGCATTTTGTGCTGATGTCAAATCTGGTGTTTTTTATCAATTTCAATATAAAAACAATACGTTTTTTTAATTTTTTTATTAATTCACTCAAAATCTTTCATTTCATCATAGCTCTCAAATTTCATTAAAAGTTAAAACTTTTCAAAACAGAAAATTTGTTTCACACTAAAATTATGATATGGCTTAAGAAACATGTGTGTCATATGAAGTACTTTTATAGTATTTTATTGTGTTGTGCTTTTTTGGACTTTGACAGCATCCATTCTTACACATTTGCTGTATGGAAAAGAACAGCTTGGATATCTTGAGTAACATCTCTTTTTACATTTCACAGAAGAAAGTAAATCGTAGGGGTTTGGAACACCACCAGGGTAGGTAAATAATGACAGCATTTAAATTTTTGGCTTAACTGTTTCTTTAGCCGCTGGCATTTATCAGCGTACCAACAGAGAGGGAGAAAGAGAGAATCATCAATCAAAAAACAAGAACATAAAATCTGACAAAAATCACACACACAAACAAAATCTTTCAACAAACAAACAGCAAAGTCACTACAGATCACCTGTCTACGATCTGTTAACAAAAGCTGATCACTGGACCATACCCACACATGCTCTGATATGATGTGAGCCTTCTTAGAAACTTGCACTGGCCCTTTATTGTTGATGGAGCGCTATGTAGTGTGGCAATTAGTCCAAAAGAATAGCCACACCGAATAGCAAATCAACCCAACATTATGCTAACAATGCTATTACTTTACAAACAAACACAACCCCCATGTCCATGCATGCGGGAGGCTATGGATCAGCGCCCGGCGGGACATGCGCTAAACAACGGACAATGCGCGACCGCCAACAGGTGAGGACCGCTTATTCCCTTTGAACGGTTTTCATCAGTGGATTATTATTTTTGTTAAACCTATGCACTCCCTGAGACTCTCTCCTACACACACAACGGCAAGATCACACATTAAACTAAAACACGCATCTTGTTTCTTCACTGTTAATGAATCGCCAGGATGACCCAAAGAGTGGCCAGCCATTAGCTTTGTGAGTTTATTTGACTTTTAACTCAGTGACAGAGCGGGGGAAAAAGAGCACATTGCCTTTAATCAAGGTCATGAGGACCATAAAAACACAAAATAAAATAGCAAACAGGAAGGAAAAAAAATCTGTATCAAGTTCAATGTGGTTGTCAACAAAAAGAACCCAACTTTAAAACAAAATGGAGGGTGGCGAGAGAGAAAATTCTCTTTGTGTATTAAAGAGCTCAAACTGTCTCCATCAAAGGGGGCTCAGCTGGGGGAAAAGGAGCGGCAGAGAAAAGAAAGGGAGGACGAGACAAAGGTACAGCGAGTGGGAAAAAAAATCTGCCCGACATGAAACAGATCAAAGGCTGCGGTCGGGAGAAAGGGAAGCCAGGGGGTCCAGTAATTACGGCCTACATCCGCTAAAACATGGGGAGATGGAAAGAGAGGATGGAGGCAATGAGAAAACTTCTCCAATCCATTGGCTCCTGGGGTTGCCTTTGCACTAGTCCTTCACACACACACTCTAACCCCTACCAGGACGCACAAACGCTGCCAGATCCTGTCCTCGCCCTCCCCCTCTGCCGGTAAGGCCCCACCCCATGCGGGAAGCCCCCTTGCTGGCCCATGGGGGGGATAGCTGTCCACTGTGAGTGAACGACTTGGAAAAAAACAACAAAAAAAACTTTTTGTTGGAACTTCTGGCATCGCCCCAGGGGCTGTTCTCTGGGAAGGAGAAGCAAGCTGACCTCCAGACAGACGTGCATTCAAACATACAATGTGTATAGACATTCACACATATGTAAAGTACATGAATTGCACATGCAAACATGAATACAAATGTCTGCATATATATATATATATATATATATTAATAAAAAAGCCTGCTCATACACACAGACAAAATGAGGCACACAGTGTGGTAGAGGGCAGTGTGACGGCATGCAGTAGATCAATGGCGACCACTAGCTGCTCAGACTCCACAGCATAAAAAAGGATTGCAGTGGGACTAACAGTAAAAGTGCAGCCCATCCTCACATCAAATGCGGTCCCGCCACCACTTTTTAATAAACGTGGGTGAACAGAAACATGAAAATGGCTTCAACAATGATCTGGCTTTCATTTATGCCCTCTCTCATTCTCCCTACCCTATCCTATGGAAGAACTTCAGGGATGTGTGTTGCCTTCATCAATGGCACACTATCAAACTCAACCACTGGAAAGGTGTAGGTTTAATCATTAAAATCACTTACAACTACAGTTATACATTTTTAAAGCAAATGTGATGAGAAAAGTCCCTGCCATGATGCTGGGATGGTCTATGTAGGGTGCTCTGGGTGGTTGTGTAGTAGTACAAGTCAAAAAAGAAATAAAGTCCCTTCTTCAATGCAAGTCTATGGGTTTTTTATCATCCACTAAGGCAAAAAACTATACAAGGCTCAACAAAAAGGATGGCCCACTGGCCCCTAGGGTTTGGGGCTAGTTGATAAGATATTGTCCTATTGGGTTTCTTAGTGCTGTGTTGCCACAAAAAAAATACAGTTTTTATATATATAGTACAGTACTCTGCAAGTCTTAGGCCACTGTTAGATGTTGTTTTAGCAATGGTATAATGACCATATATGATTATTTCTCTTTATTAGAATATAACCAGAAAATACAGGAAACTTACATTTACATTTATGCATTTGGCAGACGCTTTTATCCAAAGCAACTTACATTGCATTTCGAGGTACACATTTATGGCTCGTTTTCACTAAGCGGTACCTGCCTGGAACAGCCTTTCCTCGGCTAGTCCTTCTGACGTTTGCCGCTGACTCTGACATCTCTGTAGTGGTTAAACATATAATTCGTCTTGTGAATATCTAACGGGCGATCTTTGGTTTCGTGAATCTATATTTTGTTCCCTGGCCAATCGTTTTGGCTGAGGGCAAAGTGAAATTTCATAACTTAATATTTAGGCTATTTAACTTTACCGTTGTAACGTTAGACTAGAGCGCTGACTTTGTATATTTGACTGAATTCTTTGCTTTATTTCTTATTGTATAGCTTCTTGTACCTTTTACTTATACTTTTATAATGGCTATTATTGATAAAACTGAAATTTAACAAAAAGAGACAGGGTTGAGTTTTGTCATTTTTAATTTTATTACAGTGAAGATGAGTCCAAATCCACATATTGCCTGCACCATATTAATACGTTTAATTTTTATTTATTTTTTTAAACAAAAAGAGGCAGGGTTGTGTTTTATATTTCGTTTTGTTATAAATAGGCTAACGTTATACATGCAGTGAATATAATCAATACGCGTTGCCTGAACCACATTTGTGTGGCTATAATGTTTAACATTTCTTTAAATGAAAACGAAAAGAGGCAGTGTGGTGTTTTATAACATATTTCGTTTTATTGTTGCCTAAAATATACGTACAGGGATAACCGGAGTAGCAGAGCGTGCTGAGTGACGCTTTCAAGAACGCGCTATTCTATTTGCAGAATTACCGGACTCGCGTCCTCATGAGTCATTCTCCTGCGTACTTGGTATTGAGAAACGCCTAACGTCGGTGCTAGTCTTCTTGTGACAAACATGCAGAGAAGCAAGAACAAGATCTGCTGTGTGTCATCCATTGTTGTTTACTATTGCTTTCTTCTTCGCGCGAAAATTACATCAATTGCTTCTTTTCGGCATAGGCTACCCCACGCCTATCAAGTAAGGGTACTGTTGGCGGTGGAAACGCTAGCCGGATCAGGGTTTACCGTCCCGAATCGTACTGTACCATACCGTACCGTACCGCTCAGTGAAAACGAGCCATTACATTCTTATCAGTTCTTGCTTTCCCTGGGAATCGAACCCATGACCTTGGCGTTGCAAGTGCCAATGCTCTACTGTTTGAGCTACAGGAAAGCCCAGGAAATGTACATGCAGTATTATCTGAGGGGAAAAAACTGCTTCTTTAGACTAAAGGGGCAAGTATTTACTAGTGACCTCCCCTTACACTTGAGCAATAGCAGGAACCTGGCTCTCTTAAACCTAAATCCAATCCAATCCTTTGGAATGGAAAAGGATTGGAAGGCCAAGAAAACTTTCAAAATATGTTGAGAAGTTTCTCAGAGTTTCTTCTTTGAGAAACTGGAAGTCAAGGAGGTCACTCTAAAAAAAATGTGCTTAAAGAAACCATTTTGTTCAGATTTTTTTTTTTTTATATTGTGTGTACATATTTCCTGTATTTTCTGTTTGTATCTAAGTAAAGAGACCGAAAAATACATATGGATGGTCATTAAAACATTGCTAAAACAACAAAGCTGGTGGTGGCCTAAGACTTTTGTATATATAATCAGGGGTCCACATACTGTAACTGGTGCGCAGGTGCGCATGCGTGGTAAAAACGATGCGCAGCAGAGACGTGGAGGGAAGCGCTTTTAAGTACCAACATTTTTGGGGACAGCGACACGTTTACTTACTGGAGTAGGATTTTTCTCTGGTAAGATAGCAATCATGATGATAAGTGTGTTCATTATTTATTAGTTGTTAATAAGGATGCAACGGATCACAGTTGATCCATGATCCATACGGACCAGGCTACACGGTTCGGCACGCATGTGATTCGCGGATTAACTGCTAAGTTTAATCATCATAGATGATTCAAAAGTTTATTATTTGGACGTGTTTTGTCTTGCCAATTTACACATTCAAACGATTTTAAATGTGAAAGAGAAGGCGAAAATCGGGACTCACGCTGTTATCTGTGCGCACACCTGAAGTGCCTGCACGCAGAGAGAGAGAGAGAGAGAGAGAGAGAGAGAGAGAGAGAGAGAGAGAGAGAGAGAGAGAGAGACGCGTTTCAGATAGCGCTCAAACACTGAATTGATTCCTCTTGATTCCGTCTCGGCAAGTATTGTCTCGGTTATATCATAAGTGAACAGTTGAGAAAGAAACTAGATGCGTGTCAGTTTGTTTGGTCCGTGCATTTGGTCTTAAAGTGACAGCAGCCTAATATTCCTGCTGTTGTCTGTGTCATTTATGTTAATAAAATAAAAATACAACTTTAACAAAGATTAACCTACATTTAATTTCTACAGTGAACAAATAGTGTTATAGTGAGGAGAGCAGTCAGTAAGAAAGTGATGACGACAGCTTGTATGATAAGTGTGCCGAGTAAAACGTGAGTACTAAGCAGCATCTCCAGGTGCTCCCTTGATTGATCCTAATTATTTTTGCAAATTTAATTCCTGTAAAAAAAGTGGAAAAAGTAAAAAGTAATATTATTTTTTTATTTTAATTTTATATATATTTTATGTAATGAAAATGTTTTATATATATAAAAGTATACATATTGACTAAAATAGATTGATCATTCTTTTGTGGTG
Source organism: Leuciscus leuciscus (assembly GCF_965113295.1). Taxonomy (NCBI): domain Eukaryota; kingdom Metazoa; phylum Chordata; class Actinopteri; order Cypriniformes; family Leuciscidae; genus Leuciscus; species Leuciscus leuciscus. The sequence goes on from NC_138734.1 coordinate 35,876,419, forward strand.
AAGCCACAAAAGGTAGGGATGTAAAAATGTAAAAATGTAAAAAAAAGATGTGTTGGTAGGGAAAGTAAAAACAAATATTGAGCTTGGAAGAAGTTCAAGTAGTTCATGGTCAAGTTATGCACCAAAGTATAAAATATAAGGTTAGGGGGGTGTTCGAATGTATGAGCAATAATAATAGTTAAAGCACTAATACACTGTGTTACTAGTTCTAACTATAAAAAATATAAGAATGTGTAACTGATGACAGGGGTGTTGCAACACACATTTGAATGAATAGAAAGAGAAATCAGTAAGAGTTTGGAAGTGAAAAGACACATAGGGCTCTATAATTGCCTAATGTCTTACCTGTTTACCTGACCTGTATCTCACTATTTTCTTATTCTCTCTTCTCACCACACACAGGCAAAAGCACACAGCCAATATCGAAGGGTGCGTTTTCTGCCACACAAGCTTGCACACATGCCCCAAAATTAAATTAATATGAAAAAAATTAAATTAAATCAAACCCCCAAGTGTTTTATTACTTACTTGTGTTTCCAGCCATTAAGAGAGTGCATTACTAAAATATGAATAATTAAGGACATATGGGTATTATTACGTCGGAGGGAAAAAAAAACAATCGCTCATGCCTTATTTCATTTGGAAGAAGCGTTGTTATCTCTGGAAAGTGTCTGACAAGGGGCTCTGATGTGTCTGAGGTGTGAAATGAGAGAAATACATGGGGTCGGTCTATATCGGGACACAAGTCACGCCACCATATCACCGTCCACACTAAACTTTCTTTTAGAGTTCATTTCTAGCTCAACAAAAAGTTCTGAAATGTCACATTTAGGATTTTTCATTGATTGCAGATTGTGTCCAAAATTAGATTTAAGACTTGGCTATGGTTTTCAGCACAAATAGTGGAACAACTTCTTGTCTATGCACGATTGGATCATTATAGAGCCCTGCCAAGCCTCTCTGACATCCACATATCGCAATTTTAGAACTCTGGGGGAATTATGCTGCCTCGTCTACATCGAGAAGTTTATCCGTTCTGACCCAAACCGGTGGTGGAAACTCTCCATCGTAAGATAATCACAACAAAATCACCATTGATTCCTCTGCTATTCCACTAGACACTGGGGCATCCAACAAATCAGCCCAGAAAATGCAAGAAGGAAAGGAGGAAAGAAAGAAAGAAAAAGAAGGAAAGAAAGAAAAAGAAGGAAAGAAGGCAATGGCAAGACACCAAGGCAAAAAATGCAAAAGCAGGTCTAGGTCTGCCTATATTCTGCAAACGTCTTCATAAACAAAACAAAAACAAAAAAACAAAAAAAAGGACATAACAAAAAAATACATGATTAAATAATGAATATCATAATTTTCTAGCACGCTATGAAGCTAGGATATGATGCTTACCAGCTGGACACATGATGCCAGTACACAGTGTTCATCACAATCCCAAACCAACACACACAACCACACTCATTCCTAAACTTTTTCAGCATGCTTGTGGATTATTAGTCGTCTCCGATCCGTACCGACCCGTTATCAGCCCCTCACCAGTAAACCCAAAGCCCCCCACAGCTGTCAAAGCCTCCCGACGCTCACTCTCTCACTCCCTCTCCTCCAAACCCCCACTTCACTTTATCTAGGCTTTCGCAGGCCGCACGCTTTGGCAGCAGACCGGGGGGTAACCAGTCTCTCAGTTTCCCTCTCTTTCTCTTCGTCTCCCCACCCAGCAGCAGCGGCGTCAACAGCAGTCCCGGTCTGCCCTGGGAACGGAGTGTGGAAACAGGCCCGCATTGCTGTGCTGTGTCCTGGGGGAGTTCATTACTTGAGCAGGGCGCTCCCACCAGCCAGCCAGAGAGCAGGTCCGCCACGGCCCTACTGCGCTCCACTGGAGCTGCTCTCATTAAACAGAGAGAAAGAAAGAAAAGGCAAGAAAGAAAGAAAGAAAGAAAGAAAGAAAGAAAGAAAGAAAGAAAGAAAGAAAGAAAGAAAGAAAGAAAGAAAGAAAGAAAGAAAGAAAGAAAGAAAGAAAGAAAGAAAGAAAGAAAGAAAGAAAAAAATGGCGAGACACCAAGGCTAATAACGTGACAAGTTTTGTTTTTTCTTGTCGGGTTGTGTGCGTTGCATTTATCGTCTTTTCCGAGGTGGAATTTGACGCCACCCACTCCCAGGTCTGGTTACTTATTCAGCAGCGAGTTTCCTATCCTCCCCAGAAATGAGAAACAGGTTTAAATATTTTACAAAGGCAGGGTGGATAGCGAAGGCTCTGAGCTCGGAGGAACAGTAGAAGGATTCTCCAGATCTTTAACCCCAATAGAGGGCCGTCTCCTTTGAACACTCAATCCCCATCACGCACTTCTCTTTCTCGGTTTCTCCCGGGAAGCTCCACTGTCACTAGCCTCGACAAAACAATACACACCTACCGCACTAATTCCACTGAAAGAAGGGGGGGGGGGGGGGGGTGTGACAACGTGCATGCCCTTCCTCATCCGATATTACGCTCTAAATCTAGACTTGTTCAGTTCATTCTCCTACAATCCATCCATCTCTCACTCCCTCGCGGTCTCGGACGCCCCCCCCTTGCAACCCTGCCAAGATGCGAAGGATTCCAATCAGGCACTTAGCTGGATGGCTATTTCCAGGGACAAAGGACATGGAGAGGAGCAGGACTGGAGGGGAGGGGGAAAACGAGGGGGAACAAAGACTGCTCCTGGCACCCAGGGGAGCAACCAGCCACTGACGTAACCGTGTATGAGTGCGTGTATGTGCGAGAGAGATAGAAGGAGGCCGTAATGGGTGTTTGAGAGCCTGCCTGAGGCTGGCAGAGGTCCCCTAGGGGGGCTGTCCTCATGGGAAGATAGGAAAAGAGGTTCTCTATTATTTGTGGACACTTACTGAGTGAGGGCCGTGTGCAAACTATCAACTGTGGTATAACGTAACTACGAAAATGAGAATATATGATATATGTTGCATTCATGTGAGATGTGAATATCAGAAGTCATAAGAGATGTAATATTAACAGGAGTGGATGCCGGCGTTCCGTGTTACTTCAAAACAAACTGTGATTGGCCACCACATCATGAGGCCACATGAAGAGATAGGCCGCCACATCATGAAGAGATAGGACACTTAAAGGGTTAGTTCACCCAAAAATGAAAATTCTGTCAGTAATTACTCACCCTCATGTTGTTCCAACCCCGTAAGACTTTCGTTCATCTTCGGAACACAAATTAAGATATTTTTGATTAAATCTGAGAGCTGTCTCACTGTTCCATAGGCTTCTATGTTATTGAAACTTGCCGGCCCAAAAGGTTAGTAAAGACAATGTTTAAAATAGTCCAAGTGACTACACTGGCTCAACCATAAGTTTATCAAGCGACGAGAATACTTTTTATGTGGAAAAAATAAAATACAAAAATAACGACTTTATTCAACTATTCATTTTCTTCTGTGTGGTCCTCTGACGTGAGTTCATGTAGTGTAACAGCACAGAGCTTCTAGGTTGTACGTCAGAACATAGGCTCACTATTGGCCGACGCTGGTCGTGTGTGATGCGTGTGATGCTGGCCAATAGTGAGCCTACGTTCTGACGTTGCGCTGTGCCACTATGTGAACTCACTCAGAGGCCCACACAGAAGAAAATGAATAGTTAAATAAAGTCGTTATTTTTGTTTGTTTTTTGCGCAGAAAAAGTATTCTCGTCGCTTGATAAACTTATGGTTGAGCCACTGTAGTCACTTGGACTATTTTAAACATTGTCTTTACTAACTTTCTGGGCTGGCATGTTTCAATAACATAGAAGCCTATGGAGGAGTGAGCAAGCTCTCAGATTTAATAAAAAATATCTTAATTTGTGTTCCGAAGATGAACGGCAGTCTTACGGTGTTAGAACAACATGAGGATGAGTAATCACTGACAGAATTTTCATTTTTGGGTGAACGTACCCTTTAAACAGATAATTTGTTAAGTTCTGTTCCAAAACCTTGCGGGTTGCTTACCTAAGTAATTACTGGTGAGAAACAAATTGTTATTGATAAACTGTAATTTTGATTGGTGATTGAACAATTTAGTTTGAATGAATTTTGTGTATTAAAATAAAAACAACTCTTTTAGTGATTTATGAAGACAGTAAACTACATTTTCTATCATTCTCTGTTATAAAATACATAGATGATTTCATTACAAGAATGTCAAAAAATAAAATCACATACCTAATGTGTATCCTTTGCTATTTGTTATGAAGCATTAGTGCTAAAAAAGCTTCCTGTCTTTGTCAATAAGAAAAAAGAGTGAGAGAATTTTGATTGATTAAAACCAAAATCACTGGACGTGATTATAATTTCCCAAAACTTTCCTGGAGGAACGCAGTAAAAAAAATTCAAAAGATGGCGGACGAGTGTAGAGAATTAATGACAATTAAGATGATAATTATAAGTACACTGCTCTATACAGAAAAGTAATGATAAACTGGTTTAAATCTAATTAAAAATAAACTATGTGCACAGCGTAGTTTTGTGCTTTTTTAGAGAATTGCATGTTGTTTTTTATAAACCATTTAAGCACAAACCTCACCCTGCAACTGATTTCAATGGTCAACTCAATTATGCAGTCAACAAAAGATTGTGATAAACAGTATTGCTATCTATCAGGATGTGCTACCACCACTCCACTAAGGTTATGGTTAGAGTTTATGGTAGGGTTAGGCGTTAGCATTTGTTTGTAGGCTATCACCATAGTGATATGTCCAAAAAAAGAACTTTACAATTTGCCACTGGACGGAAAAATATTACGCTTAGAGCATTAGCTTAGCAATATGTTAACATCACACTCTGCCAGGAACAATTGTGCTTCACATTAGGAGCACTATTTTCAAATTGCTGCCTATGTAGAGAGTTCCAAATTTGTCACTAATGAGGGTCCATTACAGATGTAAACACCAGCTACTAGCTTATGGAACAGACCTGTAAAGACATTCGTACGAACACCAATTTAAAAGTAACTTATGGGTGTGTATTTGTCCATCTCTACTGGCGTGCATACGTCTGCGTGCTGAATCAGTGAGTGTGTGTCAATAAGGGTGAGTGTGTGAGCATGTACGCTGGCGGCCGTGGTTAATGGACTCTGGTCTGTCTACAGAGGGGGAAAGGCTGGGGCTCTTTGAAAAGAGTGTGGATTCAGACAGCCTTTCCCATTTCTCTCCGTGCGTACGCCCCAGGGGCACTGCTTTTCCTGACATTTCACTTGACAAAGGCGAGCCACACCTGAGCGCAGGGTTAAAACTATTATAACAGCTCTCCCCCTGGCACACTGCCCTTTGGCTCCACTGCACCAAGTGTGTGTATGTATGTGAGAGCTTGTGTGTGCGCGATTTGGGCCCCTTGAGTGTGAGAATGTGAAAGAGTATGCGGGTCTAGGTGTATGTGTGCAAGAACCCAAGGTCTGCAGCTCCGGGGGTGTGTTGACATACCACGCCACCTGACCGCATCTTCGTACTGTATGGTAACAATGCCGGCAACGGCGCATCTTGAGGGCCGGATCTGCAGGGGCCTACTCCACGCCCACATTCGGCCCACGCTAAGCTGGCTATAGGGAGCCAGTGAGGAGTGGAGGAGCACAGCTAGTAGCCACAAACCATAATGGAGAAGCCAGAGATTGAGAGAGCGAGGGAGTTGGGGGCAAATGGGCCGAACTCAACAGGAGGTGGGGAGTGAGTGAAAAGAAAATGAGAAAGGGAGAAAGGACACTGCAGGAGAGCTGGAGAGAGGGAGACATGGAGAAAGAGGGCAGTTTGGGTTATCCACTACAGGGTGAGAGACAGAAAGAGAAGGAGGGGGCAACAGGACTGAATTGGAGAGAACAGGCTGTTCCTCATTACCGCGGCTCCCCGCAAAGAACCTGGTGATGGCTCTATTCTCCAATGCCCGGGGTCACCGAGGTCACACCCACCAACCACGGGTCACATTCTCACACAAAACACTAACTAAGACGCAAAGCGATCAACGGAAGACTGAAACACCTGACCTCTTCCGCCCACAGATCCTCTGACAAAGACCTCGTCCCTGCGGAAAACCAACAAAGGGCGGCCATCTTAGAACGGACCTACGCACTCACACAATTGCTCAATGGGAGCAGACACAGCCCTAACTGACTTTGGGGCTCAAAGTTGAGCAGTCAACATCCAGTAATGGAAAGTTGAATTCATCTGCAGAAAATTTATTTTGAACTACTGCACTTCCTGAGGCGCGCACAGATCTTTATGTATGAGTGAGTAATATTTATGCATTAGTACATGCGTGTGATTCAGAAAAAAGAAAGACGATTTGAACCCTAAAACAAAAAAGGACACGTGACCAGAGCTTGCGCAAATAAGCCCAGGATGAATAATGCATATTGGTGTGGATGAGCACCAAAAGAAATAGATTTGTAATTGTGTACTTTGATTATCTGTACATTTATTTGTCTGTACACACCCTTCGTATAGCCAATGAATACAAATGAGTGCGTTTGGTGGCAGGAATATTAACTCTCTCTCTCACTCTCTCTCTCTCTCTCTCTCACTCCAACGAGCGGGAAAAAATTGTGTGTGGATATTCCAACAGATTTTGGCTTCTTCCTGGGCACACGCAGACAGACCAAATATTTACTCTCCCCTCTTCCGCCCGCCTGCTCGACACAGCAGCCGAGAGAGAAAGAGAGAGAGAGATAGAAAGAGAGAGAGAGTTACATTTTTAATCTGCTGATTTTTTCCCTCCGAGAAGGCAAGCTGAATACAAGTACGCTGCCGCCAACACACACACGCTCCTTTTTTGTGTCCTTTGGCAAATTCTTTTATTTCACTCTTGCGTGGAGCAGAAAAGAAAAAAACGAGAGAGAGGAGAGGAGAGGATGGAAGGAAAAGGAAGAGAAGAGAGAACGTCCCCACAGAGTTTTTCTCCCTTCCTGGTGCGAGCGCAGGCCCCCACAGAGTCCCTGTGTAATTTCCAGTCCCTCAGAATTCAGGTATTAATAAAGGCCCCATGGGGAACTGCACACAATATAACCCTACATTTTCAGGCATTATGAAAGGACGCCCCCAGGGGTCTTTGGCTCAAATTTCTGAAATGCAGGCATTGTAAAAAAGGCACCCCAGGGGAGTCCCCCCGCAATAGAAATCTGCTGAATTCAAAGCATTTTCGGAGTCCTGGTGGGAGCCATTACTCCCTCTGGAAGCGCTTTTTTTCTCTTTTTTTTCCTCTCTCTCCTTTTTTTTTTTTTTTTACAAAACATGTGTTGCTGACATGTTGACAGATTGCTCAGTGAAGTGTTTAGGTGCATGCACAAACTGAGTCTCTACAGAGACAGAGCACTGCTCTCTCTGCCAGAGCGCCTCTCAACTCTCCCAAAACTGGTGCTATCCATATTTTATAAGAGGGGGAAGAGGAAAATCTAGGGCTAGGAGAGCAAGCGAGGGGGGGTAAACACAAGATAAGTAGAGTCACGTATGGATGGAGGAGGAGAGGAAACGAAAAAGAGACGCTGAAAGACAGCGATGGGGAAAGAGAAAAAGGAGAGAGAAAAGAACTTCATCGTGAAAAATGAACCCTGTGATGAAAAATGACTTCCAGTGTGCTTTGAAACAACCCTCCTTCGTCTCACCCCCTCCCTTTCTCTCTCTCCCTGCATGCTGTGCCCCCTCCCCTCCCCTCAATCTCTCTCTCTTATGGAGGCAGGGCTCTTGCTCTCCCTGGAAAACCTGAGTTTACAACCAGCTGTGACTGCATTTGTATCTGTGCCAAAGGCTTAGTGGAGGAATCTTCAGGCCACCCTCTGGCTCTGAGAGAGAGAGAGAGAGAGAGAGAGAGAGAGAGAGAGAGAGAGAGAGAGAGAGAGAGAGAGAGAGAGAGAGAGAGAGAGAGAGAGAGAGAGAGAGAGAGAGAAGGAATGGAGGGGGTAAGGGAGGACCAACACACAAAGCAGCTCTCACTTTGAGGGAACACGCGTAGTCTGATTTGTGCAAACACACAGAAGCGAACACACGCGCTCCTCTGATATAGGTGGCGCAAACGCACACAAAGCAAATACAGCAGAAGACGAAGGTGGCATGCTGTCGATTACCACAGACAACAATTTCAGATCGTCTCACGATTTGTAAAAATAAAAAAGAAAGTTACGTGCTTACAATGGAAAACTATGAGGCAATATGGGGTGTGCTGCGAAGCTCAACGAAGCGAAGCATTTCTGCTGACTTGACAGTTGAACAATGATGTAACTGATTATGTTAAAAGCCATCCACAAATATACTTCACAAAGTCTATGAGTTTTATTTTTAACATCTATTTTAACATCTAAAGTATTTTAATTCAGTGTCTTTGTTCAATTACAATCTACTTCTAATGCAATGTTGTGTTATTTAAAAAAATTGTTGTGTGTGTGTGTGTGTGTGTGTGTGTGTGTGTGTGTGTGTGTGTGTGTGTGTGTGTGTGTGTGTGTGTGTGTGTGTGTGTGTGTGTGTGTGTGTGTGTGTGTGTGTGTGTGTAAAATATATTTGAAATGATAGAAATCATTTTTATGAAATGCATTTTTAATAAAATAATTGTATTTCGAGATCAGTAGCTTTTAGGTAACTGAGACACGCGAAAAGGCTCTAAGACTGGCCCAGAGTCGTTGGAAAAGGGGCACCAGACTTACACTGTAAGCGTGAAATTGCGTTTTTATTCGTTTTCACTAACCAAGTCTAAATAATTTTCCGTGGCAATCAAGCTTAATTTAATAAATCTTATATGTTGTATTTAACCCGAAAAATTCCTTCAACATACAAATTTATGCCCAGCCAAAAATTTTAAAACATGTGACTAAGAAACTAATGCCAATAAAGCTTATTTAACGTACTAATTTGTCCTTGCCCAGTTTTTTTTTCTTCTGCACAGCAAGATCAAATTACAAACTACTCTTCTCTTTCTCTGTAGGATGAAGGGAGAGGAAAATGATCTGCAACTTTAATAAGAGTCTTGGCCTCCCTGGATTCAGCTGCTGTCGTGATGACAGGCAGCTGGGGGGTCTTCGGTTGGCCAGGACAGATATACGGACAGATGGATGGAAGGATGGATATGAGGAAAAGGGATGTGTGTTCATGACGTGAAGCGCCCTGGGCGAGTGTGTGTTTAGTGAAAAAATGAAGGGGGTGACTGCTCTCTCGGGGGACCGAACCACCCCGAGGCCCGTCACATACCCCCATTACACTTTAACTGCCTGCCAGACACACAACTCCCCACCTAGCCTCCCAGCAGAGGAGAGGGCACACCGCTCTGTGTGTGTGAGTGTCTATAGAAGTAAATGAGTTGGTGTGCACTGAATGTAAAAGACTTCAGCCCAAAGTATATTTTGGCTGTCAGCGTTCGCGCCGGTCTGCGCACTGTCCGTGTGACGCAATTTCCGTCATCAGGAGTCATCACATTGTTGCATGCAGCCACCAATTTTTCTGTCCACACGGTCCACGTACAGCAGCACATGTGCGAGTGACTTGAGAGCTTGAAAACATAGACAGTGCGCATGTGCCAAACATGTCTTTCCCCGCTCATGGATTATACTTTGAAAGGCACGCAGAAAATAAAGTATACCTGGGCCGGGAGACGCAGGAGAAAACGCATTCACAAAGTCCTGTGTTATTTTAAAAATACTTTATTTAAATGTTTATTAAATATACTAGTTTAATAAATAAAATAAAATGACAAATGCATTTAGTAAATATTTAAATAATATTTTATCAAATGCATAAAAACTAAATTGAATCAAGTGTAATAATGTAATTAATTATAATTTTACTAGTATTATTAAACAAAATTCTAAATTACATGTAATAAATATTTCAATAAAAACATATCTAAGTGCATAAAAACTTCATAAAAAACTTCATTGTAATATCTTAAATAATAAAAAGTGAGTACTGACAAGTTTGAAGCTTAGAGTAAAAGACTCTAGTAAAAGAGTACACGTCACTGTCAAGGCTGTGACCTAGCGGTTAGCGCATACGCGGCCCATGCGAGTTTGAATCCAGCTGGTGACATTTACTGACCCCATTCCCCCTTATTCTACCCATCACTCCATGTCCTTTCTTGACTACACCTATAAATAAAAGTGGCAAAAAGGCCAAAAAAAAGAAGTCATTCGTCTTCCCGCCCTCTCTTTCTTTCTCAGAGCAGTGACAGAGAGAGTGTGAGCTGTGTAGAGCTATTTCTACTGACTACTAACCCCCCCACCATCAACTCTCTCTCTCTCTCTCTCTCCCAGTCTGTCTCTCTGGAGCGCTTGCCGTTCCCCTCAGTCTTCTGAAGGCGGGTTAATTAGCACTCGCCTCCTATTTGTATCTGACAGGTGGAGAGCCCGCCCCCCCAGCTGACTGACAGCTCTCTCGTTTACCCACATGGCTGCCTGCTTCACTCAACCATTCTCTGGCTTAGTCCCCGAAGTCTTTCAGTCTTTCTCGTCCGCTCTACTTCAGGAAGACATATCCTGACATTTATTTTCTATACAGATCAACATATGAACTGATCGAGTGAGAAATGGGTCAGAGGAGGAATTCTAATTTCAAGCTAGAAGAGCTCAGCTGCCATGCAGCGGTCACCTCTGTGTGTGTGTGTGTGTGTGTGCGTGTTTATCTGTGCCTCCTGCTCACCCCGTCCTGCCACATGAGTTTAGAAAGCTTGCAGGGTGGTCAGCACTGCTATATACAACACATGGATAAGGTGGACCGATAAAGGCTACACATATAGCAAAAACAAGGCTGAGAGGACACCTGAACGGGCCTACTGGTCCACATGCTGTGCTGTGGAGTCTAAACTGGGCCTCTTTTTTCGACTAAGCCAAACCCAGGAGGCTATAGGGCCTTCTGTTCCAGACTAGAGAGGGAGGGGTCAGCTGCACAATGCCACAGGGGATATGTGGAAAGGGGGCGAGAGGGAGAAAGAGAGAGCAAGAGAGTGAGGTGAGTGTTGTTAACAGCCAGGGCCCAACCTTGGCCGGTTGCAGGGCAGTGGAGCGGAGCAGCGCAGTGAATGTTCTCCATTTGATCTGAGGTTTTTTCCAAGCGCTCCTCAGGGAGCCAGTGTTCCAGATTCCTCTTCCAGTAGAGCCTCCCTTCAGACTCAGCCCACAGTATGACACTCACACACACACACACACTCCTGTATCACCCACACACATACTTGTGCACACAAACACTAATCCACACTCATGACCCGATAGATTCACACAGACAAATATAAACACACACTAGACGATATAATGCTGTCCAACTGCCACAAACACACACACTTACACTGTAATCCTGTAAACAGACATATTATCGGGACACAGGGGCATTTAAACTACTGTTCAAAAGTTTGGAGTCAGTCTTTTTCTTTCTTTTTTTAAAGAAAGAAATGAATACTTTTATTCAGCAAGAATACTTTAAATCGATCAAAAGTAACAGCAAAGACATTTATAATGTTACAAAATATTTCTATTTCTAATGAATGTGGTTTTCTTACTTTATATTCAAAGCTTACTGGGGGGAAAAAATACTTAAAATAAAAAATAAATACAGTTTTTACTTTATCAAATAAATTCAGCCTTGGTGACTTTCAAATGCATTTTAACAAAATCTTACCAACACCAAAATTTTGAACGGTAATGTAGAAAACCGTGGTGGCAAAAATAAAGATAATACACAATAACTCACACTTAAAAACATACAGTGGGGAACAGTAGTTCAAAACACTAATGAAAATGCTCTCATTTAAACTTTTTTCTAATTTAAAACTAATTATAATTTAAAACATGTATATTATGGGCATAATTTGAGTGAAAAGTTGAATTGCAATATTTATATGAACTTCAGAATCTCTTTTTGCTTATTGACAGGAGCATTTGAACTGCCTGAACTCCACAAATTTGAGTATAACCTGATGAAGCAAGAACACCTGCCTATCAGTACAAAGATTCACATGATTAATGTCCGAAATTAGCTTATTTGTTGTGACCTAAAAATTCAGTGTAGAAGTGCAGAAACAGACATATTTCTTATTCATGTTAAATCATGTTTCTTTGTTTTAATTTTTTTTAAATCCTAAAACGTATCTATTTTTTTTTAGGCTTAAAAATTCTTTTGTATCCCAGATTTTCAATGTGATATCAGACTTTTGAACGCTCTAAATCTCTAAGCAGAAAGTGAAAGAGCACAAGAACTTTAAGTGATATAAGAAAGTAGGAGGAGATGGAAACGCTTGGAGTGTAATGGGGGAAGGCAGAGCCAAAGACATTTGGAAGGGTTGAAAGGCAGACGTTCCTCGTCTCCAATATCGTCTCCTGTGGAACTCATATTAGCAGCGATCAATGGCAGCGAGGGGGAAAAAGAAAAAGAGAGGGATGGAGGGACAGTCAGAGAAAGACAATGTTGGTAGGGATGGTTAGCGACAATATCAGAGGTTTTATTATTGTCGAGAAGCTAAACAAGAGGACGGTGCACAAATATGAGATGGACATGCCAAATACACATGCACGCACAAACACATGATGGGATTCCAGGTGTAATTCTATAGCCACGGTGTCTTCTGTTAAGGGAATAGAAATTTCATTTCATGCCGTGGCGTGGCACGGCTGTGCTCGAGAATATTCCTGCTCTGACGGGCATGCGGTCATAATAATAACCGTAAATTGATAGAGTGGCTTTATGAGCCTTCTGCTGGTGTGCTGATATTGGCCAGGCTCTCCTTGGGGCCATGGGAACCATCCACTGCTCTCCACAACATGGCCTCCCTCACACACACACACACACACACACACACACACGCACGCACACAAAATGGCGTGTTCGTCCCTTATCAGATGAAGTCACCAGCAGTACGCCACTCTCTCCCCCACTAGACCAGCTCCCAGGAGTTTGTCAAAAACTTGAAAGGGTTTGCAAGTGATTTTTTATTAACTGCTATTATTATTGTTGTTGTTGTTGTTATAAATAATTAAAAATACATAGGACATTGTTTTAAACTAATATTGAATAATAATCTGCATTATTCAATATTAATTTAATATATTATTCTCTAATAATAATAATAATACTAATCATTTAAAAAGTAATAATCAGGGTTATTATTGTTAACTAAAACTATTAAAAAAAATTTATTTATTAAAATAAAGCTGAAATAAAATAAAACACAAAAAAATTTATGCAAAACAATGAAAACAAACATTAGAAATGCTGTCTTGGCAATGAAATGAAATAAGTTTAAGCACTAAAATTACTAAGTGAAAATAAATAAAAACTTAAACCAAACTAAACCTTAAATATAAATAAAATTACAAACTTAAGAACTTAAGAACTAAAACGAAAACGGAAAATATAAAAATAAAAGGTCATTTTAATATTAATAAAACGTATAACATTATAGAAATAATACCAACAGACATGGCACCAGATTATGGGTGCTTCTCAAACCTTCCTATTCCAGTCCATCGAAGGCTTCTAGACTAGAGTCCTCCTCAGTATTGAATGTTACAATGAAATGGTTTAGTAAATGCGCTTGGCAACGTCATAAATATTTCCGACCCCGCAGTCACGATGTGAAAAATCTATTAAAATTATATTTTGAAAAATACTTTAAAACCTTTATATTAACTGCCTTCCTATCTGGGGTCTCCCAGCGGTTTACATAATGTAGTTTAGCATTATGTGATTAATTTAAAAAAAAGAAAAAAGAATTACGTCTTGCATTACGTAGTGAAATTGGACAACCACAGTGCAATTCATTTTCTGCCAATTCTTTTTTTTGTGAACTGAAAAGTGTGCAAAGGATTGTGGGTGATTGGAGGACATGAAGGATACAGTTGATGCATCCTTCAAAACAGGTCGAAATGAAGGACGTGAAATTAAGCCTGCCTTGAAAGGATCCTTTAAAATAAGAAGTCCTTTGACGGACTTTGATGATATGGCAGCCAAAATATGCAGTCTTACTGGGATGCATCCTTCCGATTGAGAAGCACCCTCTTTTACAATCTTCAGATCGCACACTCCTGGGAACAACTGCATTTTGTCATTTCATTTCACTCTTTATTTTTCCCCTCCAATACGCAACATGCAGCTCTCTGATGACTCCAAGACTGAGATTGCATCTAAAATCCAGGGCCATGATTTCATTACTTTGGAAGTAGCCAAAATAATGGAAGGACATGGGGGAAGGGGTTGTGTCATGCTGTATTGTGTCCCCTCAGAAACATGTGTGCTCTGGTATGATGAGGGCTGTGGATATAAACAATCCACGAGCATCATATTTTGAGAATTTTATATAGCTGAAAAGATACTTCAAGATGATTCAATAAACATACTGCATTCGACTGTTGGAGTGGCTTCTCTCTCTCTCTCTCTCGCTCTCTTTACATTTATATATATATATCAACCTCTCCTCCTCTTTTCCTCAGATTTTAAGCTCGTTAAGGAGAGGCCCTTGATTAATCTACTAGGAAGCAGATGCCCCTGCAGGCCCGCTTTCAGCGTTTCATTAATTACCGCGATTGTAATAACGGCTATTGTGTGCGTGTATTGCGTGATAGCTTTAAAACACCCCTCTCCTGAGGGAGCATACTGACTCCAGAACAGCCAACGGCCTCCAAGTAACCCCACCGCCTCGAAAACTATACCAACTTCTGCTTCCTGCCAATATGATTTCCTCAGAAATAATAAATTAAAGTAGTGTATAATCTCAGTGCCAATAGAATAACCACACGAAATTGCAGGTTTACTAACCACTTCCCCCGTCTGCCATTGTACGGCTAAACAGGTAGTCTCGCCCACTAACGTAATGCAAAATTATTTGCATCTTCAAAAAGTTGCATGATTATTGTAGGCGAAAAGGTTTTAACTTAAGAGCTTGAGTTTTTGAACCTCAGAAAAAGCGCATCCATCCATCATAAAAGTAATCCATAAAGCTCCAGGGGGTTAATAAATGCCTTCTGATGTGAAGCAATGTGTTTCTGTATGAAAAATATCCATATTTATAACTTTATAAACTATAATCTATATAAACTATAATACTGTCTTCCGGTAACGGCCGTACGCGAGTCTAGTTCCGGCCGAAGAGTGACGTTTTGACGAACGCAGAAGCACAGAGGAAAGAACAAAACAAAACACCGGTCATGAATTAGAAGTCTAAAACGAGATGTTTTAAAGAGAAAAGTCGGAGGAGCTTGAGTTGAAGCCAAGCCCTATTTGTCTGAGCTGCGAGAGGCGTCTTCTCTCATCTACGTCATATGTCGGGTCAGAGGTCACTCTTCCGCCGGAACTAGACTCGGGTATGACCGTTATCGGAAGCCAGTGATTATAGTTTAGAAAGTTATAAATATGGATTTTTTTTCTACAAAAACACATCGCTTAGCTTCAGAAGGCTTTTATTAACCCCCTGGAGCCGTATGGATTACGTTTATGATGGATAGATCCGCTTTTTGGAGTTTCAAAAACTCAGGCTATTCACTACCATTATAAAGCTTGGAAGAGCCAGGATATTTTCTAATATAACTGATTGTGTTTGGCTGAAAGAAGAAAGTCATATACATCTAGGATGGCTTGAGTGTGAGTAAATTATGGGATAATTTTTATTTTTGGATGAACTAAACCTTTGAATGCTGTGCCAACAATCATCCATTCTTAAGTCTGATAAAAAAACATTTAAAGTGGAAATCTGCAAGTTACCCCACAAATGGCACATTAAACTGGGATAGGAGGATGCATTGGGAAAAAAAATACACTTTGGCTTTAAAGACAGTGGAGAAACACAACACATACACAAACCTGCTGGGCAGTGGTTGGTACGGTGCTCGGTCAGGTCTGCCAGGCACTCAAAGTCCTGTTGGCAGTTGTCACAGGTGAAGATGGAGTCGTCATCTAAATCATCCTCTCCCACCCTCTCGTCATGACTGGTCACACTCTGTTCTCCGTCCTCACCAGTCACCCGACTCTCCTTTCTATCAGAGTCTCGCTCCGATACCGCTGCATCTATGTATATACACACATGCACCACAGAGAGAAAGGAGCAAGATGTGAGGTCAAGGGATTGCTGTTGACATGTGAATCATACTATAATAATTATTTCTTGACTGTTATGCGTTGTACTTCATATATGTGCTGATGCAGAGCTTTTGCAAATGTCACGGATAGCAAAACTTACTGTACTTGTCAAAACTTAAATCAATAAAAAAAATAAAAAAAATAAAGCAGGTTGTATCCAGTGTTGGAAAAGCTATTTTGAAACTACAGCTTGCCAAAGTAGAACTCAATAATTGAAGTAGGCAAACTAGTAAACTAATCAACTACACTGCATATTCATATTACACACATATCATTTAATAAAAGCTGTATTTTTAAGAAAATTAAACTAGAAAAAAAAGGGGGAAAAAGGGGGAAAAAAAGAGTAAACAACAGTAGCAGCAGCATTTAACCAATTATTACATAAAATGCTGTTTTATTACAAAGATGGCTGTGCAGGAATTAATTCACTGAATAATTTTATAAATCAGTAAATAATCCAAATGAACTGATTCACTAGTATGAATCAGACATTCCAATGCTGCATATGAGTGACTAAAGAATCATTTATGATGAACCAATTCACTATGCTTTACAATGCTACATTTGAGAGAGAGTTGCTAATTGTTATAAAATGTAGCACATTACTGGAATAGCTCAACTGATAAAAATGACCTAAAAGAGATCACTTTTATCAGTCTCAGTATAAATCCCAACCCTAAGTGTGTCTAGTCTCAGTCAAAACTACATCAAAGCTCCCATGAGCCTCTAGACTGAAGTGTAAGAGAGGGGCCCGAGGCTTCAAGAGCCGCTTGAGCGCGAGCCACCCAGTCACTCGTGGCACACAGTAAGGACCAGTGGATAAATCTGCCACTGCAATCCTCCTTCCGCCATTGTGGCTCCATTTTCACACCTTATTATCACATTAAAGGCTCTACGCTGAAAGGACTACACACGAGACTAGAGGTAGAGGGAGGAGAGAGAGCAAGATTGAGTTAGAGTGAAAGAGAGACAGAGGAAGCGAGACAAGACGGCGTACAAAATGTGGGGTGGTGTGAGATTGCGAGACAGAATGGGAGCAAAGAGACCCTGATAAAATTGATCCAAATTAAGACACAAAGGGCCCCATCACACCTGCTATTAACATGCTCTTTCGGTGGTCAGATCGCAATCGGATAGCACTTGGCCACTTTAAAAGCCAGGTGATTGCAATTTGATTACCTAAACCACATATGGAGGTGGTCAGAGACCGTTCTGACCACACTGGACAAAGGTGTCAATGCTAATATATTTTGTTATGTGCTGTTATATTAACAAAAGTAATATACAAAATAATTCAAAATCTTCTTTATAAATGCATGTTATTGATCTTATTGTGAACAGCTATGTGATTCCATTCATACGTTTAAAATTGTTACATTTTTTAAAATGTTGTGACCTTGTAATTTTTTATCAATGTCGTATCTTGATCTCTCTGTGAAACAACAGACTTCTCTCTGGTTACGCATCCCATACTTCTCCAATAATTTAGTCCGCTTAAAACTAGTCTCTTTTCTCCAAGTGACTGCAAGCTTGCATTCAGATCTACACCCAACCAATCAACAACTGATGAATAGAACCAAGCCCCTGTCGCTACTTCCATTTTCGATGCAACTTAAATGTGAAAAAGCAACAGATGGTCATATGATCAGGTCACCTGACTTAATGACCAATAACCCACGAATTATTCCACTGGACTACACTTGGAATCTCTTGTTTCTCTCCCATAAATTCCCACTATCATTACTCTCCCAATCCATAATCGGAAGGGAACGTCATGTTTTTAAAACTTCATCGCTTTTAATCCTTATTAGCATAATTTACTGTGGGAATGTTTCTAAATGCAATAATGCTATATACCAAATTCCATCATTTTTATCTGTAAAACAGCAAGCATTCTAAATGTTTTTTTAAATGCATTAAATGGCAGAATGTGTTGTTCAGTTAATGCAACGTCTGATGCAATACGCAACCAGTTTTCCGTATCAAGAATGTAAGTGCGATCGGCTCTCTATCTGAAACACACTAGAGATACACTGCAATGGAAAAGAATACGAAACGAGTATTAATGAATAAAAGAAATCAAATAAGCAGAAAAAACAAAACACAGACAACAAGGGAAGCCAAGGAACTGAGAAAAAGCGCAGGGGAAAGGAGGAAACGTGAGGGCAGAGGGAGCGGGAAAAGGGAGGGAGGAAGTGGGGGCCGGAGAGAGGGAGGGCTGCTCACCGGCTCCCCCGGGCTTAACATCCTGTCTAATCATCCTGGACTTGTGCAATCAGAGAGAAGCAGGAGGTGGCCATTCCTGTGCTCCACACATTCTGATCAGCTCTAATTTGGCCAGGCCTGGCTCTGCATTACGCCGCGCCGCAGCAGCCCACGCTAATGGGGCCTGCGGATCGGAGCCCAGCCAGAGGAGAGCCTGGGCCTCGCTTTGGGCCCCAGCCCAGTCCGGACTGCAGGTGGAAATGGGTGAGGGGGGGTTGGTGGGCTCGGTATCTGGAGGGGCATTTGGATAAGGAAGCGTCGAGGTGCTCTAGTTTATTTCACCCCCACCAGAGCAGAGGGTGGAGAGGTGGGGGTGAAGGTGGGGGCGTTGTGGTGGTTTGGAGGGTGGTGCGGGCTGGGCTAGGAGGGGTATGGCCATCTGTCCAGTGGTGAGAACACCGTCTGGACAGGGAGGAGAACGGCCCCTAACTGACACTACACTGATAGAGCCCTGAGCAGCGGTTACACACATACACACGTGCAAACACACAAAAGGTGCATTAACTACACTATTTCATCCATGAGAGCTTCTAATCTCGGGGAAAAATGGATGGTGGCAGTAACCCTCGAACACTCCCTACCTCTCCTCACTCAATCACACACACTCGCACACACACCCTGATTCCCCCAGGTACCCTCATGCCAGAGGTACAGGCACTGCCAACCAAGGCACATGCCAGCACAACCTGCTACCATGGCAACGAGGGAGGAGCAGGAGGGGACCTTTCCCTACCCTTCTCCTCTCTCCATACCTCCATCTCTCTGGCCACAAGCGGGGCTGGCGTGCAGGAGGAGATGAAGACGAGGATAAAAGTGGCCGGCGGAATGCTCTGCACTGCTAACCTGCCTTTTAAACTCCTCCATCCTTCTTTTTCATTCTCTTTCTGCATCTTCCTTTCATTACTGCCTTCTCTCCCCCCCTCCTTTCCCGTAAGCGTATGCCCTCTCAGGAGGGAAGAAGGGAGGGGAGTCTCTAGAGGGGCCCCTCCAGAACACACTCCATTAGAGTGCAGGGCCACCGTCATTACAGGGCTCCATTTCTCTCTCTGCAGTGGAAGATTGATACACACGCATCACGCATCTCAGCTGCAGTCGTTCCACCTCCGACCGCGGCCTTGACAAACACACACGAGTGCAAATGCGTGCGTAAACATGATGCGAGGTGCAAGGAGAGGCTGATGGGCGCAGGGTGGGGCACAGGTCGTGGTGAGGTCCGTGAACATTTCCAAATTAGGGTTCATCCAACGTGGCTTGCTTTTTATTTTGCGCATCTGGCGGTTGAAATGTTTAAAGGGATAGCATACCACTAAAAATATAACAGTTATTTACTCATCCTCATGTTGTTCCAATGCCATATTATTTTATTTCTTCATGTGGAAAAACTGGAAGACTATGTTTCCATGCTCTCTTGCATTCATTTACAATGAATGGGGACTTGAGGTTTCAAAAAGAGCCAAAAAAGTACACAAAAGAACCATAAAAGTACAATAAAGGTGGCTTGCATGACTCAGACAAGTGTATTGAAGCCATTCAATATTTTTGTGCAACAAAGATACAAATTTAAGTTGTTACTCTCATAGTTTTCTCTTTCAGTCCAAGTCATTGGGTCTGTCAGTCCAATTCATGAGCAAATCATTTACACTAGTTTTGAGAACTGAATCAATGACTGATTGACTGAAAAAATGACAACTTCACTGAAAATTACACATTACGAAAAGTAAAAATTTCTCGTTTTGAGTTCCTCAGAAGAAAAAAGAAGAACAATTTTCATTTTGGGTACACGCTCCCACATGTTCTGCAAAACATGCAGAAGTGACTTAAGGTCAAGGCAAACAGGCTTAGTAGAATGATTCTGAAGCGGTGTGTTGTTTTTAAACACACACTGACTGTGGCACAGTTAAACTCAATGAAATCAGGGCTGTTGAGAATACTGTCCAAAGAGACTAATGATTTAAAGAAACACATTCAACAGAACCAGTTCTTTTTATGCTCTCCAATATAATTCTCGACTCTGCTCTGTATTCTGCTAACATATATCTCAAACATGCGCCGCTCCTGACAGAGACCACGGCTACATTTGTTTCATTACTGTAATACCTTTCAAGCTAGCAAGCCTGTGGTAACTGTGCTGCTATTTGTGTTTTTAATGTAAAAATTTGTTAGTGACAATGTGGTGTTTAGTATTTTTATAATGTTGTGCCTCAGGTGTAGGCTGTTGTGGTTCAAATGAGTATGAGGGGCTATTTTGTCCCTTCAATGTCCTTTTGCAATACTGGAGGTGGAGGACAGACGCACACACTGGCATACCTCACAACAGGGCCTAGACTCTCTCTACTGTGAGAGGGCTAGGTGAGAAACAAGCCAAAGAGACACAACAATTCTGCTTGTGTGTGTGCGTGTGTTTGGTGAGGGTTAGTGGACAACGGTGTTGCGAACTTGATTGAAAGCTCCATTTATCAGGGTAGACCTTGGTATGTTGATGACAAAGACTTCAAGCACACAAGTGCTGTTTTGAGACTTTGCCATCCCAGGTGGCAAGCTCTTTCCACCACACCTTTGTTCATGTATGTGGGAGAGTATTTTACCAATACTTTAAGTTAGGGTGCATGCTGCTGTCCTCTTTCGTGTGTGAAAGAGCAATGTGTTAATGAGTGTTTGGGGGTCCCCCAGCAGGGGATGTACCCAGAGCCCAACTCACAGCCAGCTGCAGCTCCTGTCCCTCACTCAGTCACTCTGCAGGCCATTATCTCTGAGAGACAGCCTGTCCCAGCACCAAAAACTCACACACATATACCCACCATGCACTTACAAAACAGATGCAAACAACATAAACATACACTACACAAGGGTATTATAAACATACACTCAACACACACACAAATTCACTCTTAATTGATGCAAAAAATAACCATTTTCTAAAAAAATTAAGTTTACATTACTTAAAAAAAACTAAAAAAACATTTTTAGTTACATACAAGAATAAAAAAATAAAACAGTGTAAAAAAAACAAAACAAGAAATTTTACATATAAAATATATGTTTACAAATTTCTGTCTAAAAATTTATATTTCAATAAATGTCTCAAGAATTGCTACTGGCTAAATAAAAACAGCTGTTACATCTCCAATTCTTGAGACATACCCACTTTCATAAACGTAAAGACGGTTCAAAACAATATTCTCAAAAATAGCTGCAGTGATTTTTATCAGAGGATATATTCATATTCATATGTTACAAAGTAATTCAATGGTGCTCAAGAGCTGAAGTCATTAAACGCAGTCCCAAGGGCTGGCATCCTTTCTAAAAATGGTAGATTGCATATTCTAATGCAAGAAAAAAAAAATTAATATTCATAAAGCCCGGCCAACTTTTTAAACCACACTTACAATATGGTCTGTCTGAAACTGATTTAAGCAGTTTATCATTATCATTATATATTAATGATTGTTTTTCTTTATGATATTGTAGAATATTCTTAGCTCTGCTAATAGGCCTTTCTTATGCTTTATATTAAACAGGGTTGTGTATGTTTTAGATCAAGTTGAGCCTCAGGTCGTGCACGCGCGTGTATGTGTGTGAGTGTGAGTGTGTGTGTATGAGAGAGAGAGAGAGAGAGAGAGAGAGCGAGAGAGAGAAAGAGAGAAGTGGTGGGGGGGGGGGGGTCTGCTACGATCTAACCCCCCCACACACACACACTTTCTCTCTCAGGAAAGACAAACAGCTATGTTTGTGTGGGGTAATTAGATGAGGAGAAGTGAATTAGCAGAATCCACAGAGCAGTCATGTTGCCGAGCACAGCCCCGCCTTACAGGGACCTGCTAATTACCCCTCGTTAGGTTGATATGTCTTTTTTTTTAAGTGTGGTGTAGCTTCCATCATGAGAGTGGGAAATAATTAGCATTGGTGTGATGCTGCCCTTAATGGACACCGCAAGGCATGCTCCAATCTGACGAGAGGAACACTGAAATGACAAAGGATCAAGAAGATTCTTTAGTGCTACTAAGAGACACAGATCCAATGGCACAACTAAGTTGTCTTTATAATCGCCCAGAATGCACAATAAATGTTAAAAATAAAATGCCATGAATCTGATTGTCGAGTGTAGTTTCTTTTTTCTATGTTGAATTTTGGACGAAGCAACAAAATGAGTGAGTACAGTATCTTTTTCATTTGTATCCTGAAACAAAACAAAAATTAAAACTACATATTTTAAGTGCATATATCAACTAAAAGCTAACTTTGTCAACTTTCAGGACTGCACTAACATGTAGATGCTGATCAAAGATAATAGACCTGGACTACAAGCCACGAATATCCAATTTTGATTTCATGTGATCTTTAAGTAATGCAATAAAAAAGCTTTCATTTTGCATTGTGGGTTTTGCTCACCAAGACGGCCAGTCAAACAACTCGGCTAAAACGTTTCGAGATCTTAGCTTGGGAGCTCTCTTTACGACCAGAACCCTTAAAACTCCATTTCCCTTTCCGCCACTGTGTCTGCTCTTAGTTATGCTGTACCGTCTGCGCGTTTAAGTGCAATTGAATGTAAGTTTTTATTGTTTTAAAGTACTAAAAGGGGAAATCCACATATTGAGGTCACACTTGCCTGTCAAACGATAGAGAAAAGAAAGCAGGAGACAGAAACAGATATCAGAAGAGAAGTTGTGCATGTTGTACAACTAATAGGAGGCGAGTGTAAGCTTGGTTTGGGAAAAGAGGTACACACACACACACCAGAACACAATTAAACCCCAACAAAAGAACAAGCCACACTGTACTGGACTGGAAAAATAGCAGCTCCAACTTCAACAAGACTTTTTTTCCAATGAAAACATTAAAGCACAAGGCTGTCTTTCAACTACATCACAAATATACACACACAGACACACACTCGAACCAGACGTGGCCAAATGTAAACCAGATCAAGGCTGCATTAGTCAGAGAGACCAAAGGAATTGTAGTGCTACTCTAAGCTCGATTAGGTATGTCTGATCTGATCACACGAACACAGCCTACCTGTCGAAATCTATCGCTCATCCTGTCCCTGAAAACTGGCACAGACACACTCCCTGATAGAAAACATTAATGATGTTGGACCGCGTCAAGAAACAACGGAGAGGCAATCCAGGTCTAATATGGACACCATGGCACCAGCACCTTCAAACAAGATGAATTTGCAACCCATTGTAGCTTAAGGGTCAAAGCAGGAGAGTTTTAAGTAGTGTTAAGAGTTGTTACAATACTTAAATTCAATTCCATTACTGTTCAACACCAATTTCTAATGGAATTTTCAATAGCAACTAATATGCTACTGAACATAATCTTTTACTTGTTAAAGTTCAGTATTAAAATTAACACTAAAATTAAAACATGTAGCCAGCTTGTCAAAATAAAATATTTTACAAAAATTTTTTTTTAAACAAAATCAAATGAAATAAAAGAAAAATAATCAATAATAAAATACAATAATAATAACAATAAAATAAAATAATATAAATATAAAATAACAAAGAAAAAAACATTAAGAAAAAAAAAAAAAAAAAATGTGTTAATGTTTTTTTTAGCCATAGGTCACAAACCTAACTGATTAATCATTTTTTGACAATTTGAGATAATCTATAATTAGCATTGGCCACCAATCGTGCCATCTTGTCCAGTAAACAAAAGTAATAGTTCCTCCTTTTATTAATTCCAAATACCTAGAGCCTTACCAATGGATAATACATTTTTCCTGTTTCCAATGCAAATTTTTGTGGATTTGCAGTAAATACCAAAATATTGATTTTATTTTTGTCATTAAATGTATGCGTCAGAAACATAATAGTCATCCTGCTCTCCATGAACTCTCATCGTCCTTTAAATAACTTATGTTGGTTGACCACTAGCTCTAAGGCCACATGTATGGTACATCTACATCCGCATTGTGCGTATTCCGGTTTGGAGTTGGGACAAGGGCCCCTGATGGCCCAGCGCTTGAGCAGGTGCAGTGCGTGCACGTGGTCTCTCGGGGGAGCGCAGGGCCTAACGCGGTAAACACGGGACCTATTTAAAGCAAGTAGACCTCTCTCTCTGGCTCTGCTGGCCTCTGCTAGCTGCGTTTCCACAATACTGCATGTCCCCTCGGGACCCCCGCTTGCCAGCCACGCTGTACCAGTCTCCCCTTCTCCAGAGACCCGGCACCCAACGCTCGTGCATCCAGATACAAAGAAGAAAGAGAGGGAGATGATGAAAGAGAGCGTCATGGAAGGATGGGAATTAAATCACACAGAACACACAAACAGCCATACAGCTGCTCGCCGATGCCATCACCTGTTCCAGCCCATGGTTCCGCGAGCTGACACGTGAACGTGCGAGCGACGCGTACACACATCGACGCGCAAATATACACGCGTGGCGACATGCTAATGCATACACACACAGAGACGCACACCTCCTCTTCACACATTAAAACTGTTTTCCTGTCGCTGCCTTGGGGAAATTAAAAATATATTATGGACCTCCAGAGGTTCATGCAAGGAGATGAAGAAAAATAGAGAGGGACACAAATGAGAGAGCGAGACAGACAGCGAGACACGAACGGAGGGAGAGGAAGACACACAAAAGCACTTGAGGGATAGAGAGATGGATCTCTTGGTTGTGTCCTCTTTTCTAAACTGCCCACTGCATCATGGAGAAAGAGGGCCATTTTGGGGCTGCGATGTAGCCGACGGTCATCATCGCTCCTGTCCTCCTCCCGCTCTCCCTCTCATCCCTCGTTCCCAGTTACCAAAGAGGGAATGCATGGCTGAATCCAGCTCAGGTTAGATTCCAGAGGGGACGGAGTATTTGCAGGGGCCAGGAGACTGACTGATTTTTCACTCTGTGTCATCTAACAGATCTTGCCAATCCTCTGGCTCTCTACAGCTGCCTCAGTAGAGCCCAATAAAAAAATGGGCCATTTTTTGCCTGACTGAACCATCGCTTGCCCAATCAGGCCAATGTTGTGTAGTGATTTAAATATGTTACCAAGGTAATAATACCTAGCTGGTTTTAGCGAATCTGTGAGAATGACTTGTGAAAGTGCATCAAAGAAATCGGTAAAACAGTGGTTCTCAACTCTAGAGCTAAACTCTGTACATTTTTCAGATCATCAGCCCGTTAGGAAAGAGCTCCATGAACTGAACTGACTGTGTCATATAAGGGAGACTTACAAAATGTGCAGAGCAGTGTTGAGAACCACTTGCAGTAAAAGTTTTGTCTCTTACACTATCATTTTCTACAGATACGGCGATGAGGAAATCAATGGTTTCATGAAATTACATTGTTTGCAAAAGTTGAATGCATAAATGAAGTTTGGCTGCATTTATATGAAAAAAATATATAGTAAAAAAAAAAACCCGGTAATATTGTGAAAATATTACAACAATTTAAACTAAATATTTTCTATTTTAAATAAAAGCTTATATTCAATTTTTCTCAATTTATTATTATATCGGGGTCAGGTGAACATAAAACCAGTCTATTATTCAGGCCATTCTTAGCACTGATGAGTCGACTAATCATTCAGGCAATCCACTGACAAGTCATTTTGAAGATATAGCCTTAAAATGTCATTAAGTCCCAAAAAGTTACATCGTAATTAAAAATATTTTATTACTAAACTTTATACTTTTTGCAGGGCCACCAGTCAAAATATTGGCAAGTAAAAATCTAAACTTCTGGCCCAACTAATCCTAAAGAAACAGCCCTGCTCTGTACTCTACTCTACTGACTGCAGCACACCTTTTTTTCTCCCTTTCATTTTGGCCTCGACAAAAGTTTAACGTGTGCCGAGTTTGACAGCGTAGGCCATTAAGAGGGTCATAAATAGGCCTGGTTCGGTGCCCTGCTGCCAAATAAAACCAGAACACAACAGCTCCCTTTCTGCCTGAGGAATACACAGGTGACCAAAAATCTCACATTACGGGTGAGCTCACAATGACTCGCCCAGTGTGGGTGAGACCAAGGGAGAACAGACAGAGCCATCTGATTGGCTGCGTTAAGAGGTCCTGCCGGTCCACCAATAGCTGAGGGAGGAAATGAATAAAATAATTCAATTCAAGACCATTACAGCCCCTATCGGCCAGAGCACGGGGATATGAGCAGCCTTTTTCCACAATGAATCATAGTCGGGGACGAACACACACAAATTGGGTGCTTGTGTGTGTGTGTGTGTGTGTGTGTGTGTGTGTGTGTGTGTGTGTGTGTGTGTGTGTGTGTGTGTGTGTGTGTGTGTGTGTGTGTAATAATGTACTTGATCCCTGCAAATGTGCGTCAGACGATGTCCTATATGTTGACAAAGCAAAGTCTCTAGAGCTATTGTTTCAAAGTGTGTGTGTGTGTGTGTGTGTGTGTGTGTGTGTGTGTGTGTGTGTGTGTGTGTGTGTGTGTGTGTGTGTGTGTGTGTGTGTGTGTGTGTGTGTGTGTGTGTGAACGTATCCAAAAGCACAGCTCCAGTTCTTTGACAGGAAGCAGGAAAAACAATGCGCAACTTCACAGCTCTGATGGCACTTATAAAAAACAATTCCCCCCTCCCTGCTCCGTCTTTCGAAAAATGACAAGCGTCCGCATCTGTCTCAATAAACTCTCTCTCTCCTCTTCTTCCTTTCCTTCGACCCCCTCCCTCTCTCCCTCCCTCCACACCACCATCTCTTCGAGTCTCCAGTGTCAGACCTGGCTCATTTTCTCTCTTTTCTCCTTTCCTTCTCTTGTTCCCCTCTGGGCCAGGGAGGGACGGGTTGTTTTTCTATCTCAGGGAGCACGGGGTGGAGAGAGAGAGAGAGAGAGAGAGAGAGAGAGAGAGAAACGGGGGGTGTACCTCCGGCCCGCTCCCCCAGCGGGACAGACCGAAGGGGCCTCAATCAGGTCCTTGGGGGCCCGCGGGTGGGGAGGGGGAGGGGGCGGGTGGGGAGGGGGAGGGGGCGGGTGCGGGGGGTGCTCTAACTCTTTCCTTTAACCTCTCCACCCCTTAACTATAACCCCCCCACTGCACTCGCTCCAAACTCAGTACACATTTTCCACCGAGGAGAGAGGTGGGGGGGGAATGAAGTGAATTTAATACCAGGAAAAGCCTGCCAGTGTCCTTGTCGACATCATCTCCTAGGGAATAAAGGGAAGGAAGGTTTTTTTTATCTTTTTAAATAAGAGATGGCGAGCGGCCCCCTGAGCCCCAGCACAGCAGCACAAACAAACACAGGAGAGAGTATGGATAGGGGGAAGGGATTGAGAGAAAGAAAAAAGGGAGACAGAGAGAAAAGAAAAAAGGGAGACAGAGAGAGAAAGAAAAAAAGAGACAGAGAGAAAGAAAAAAGGGAGACAAAGAGGAAAGAGAAAAAAAGAAAGAAGAGGTGATGCGGAATGCGACCAAGTCCACCCGGAACGGAGGTGAAAAAAAAAAGGCTGATTAGCGCAAGCAAATGGGGTTACGGCACGAGAAATGAAAAAGAGAGGGATTGGAGGGAGGAGTCGAGGAGTCGAGGCAGGGAGGAAGAGCGGAGGGTTTAGCGAGAGCCCTGGGACTCCCCTTCCTGCTGCATCTCACACACGCAGCACTTTGCAGCCACCCAGGACCTAAGTCAGCACCCCTGCAGCACTCCCTCAGGGCCGGTTAGGAGGGGCCCACGTCATCCCCTTGGGCCCCCGGGGGCCTCTGTTTCTTACTCCCTTCACTCTGCTGAGCTCACCAAGATCCAACACGCACATGCAAACACTTAAAAATGCACAAGCACAACTAACACTTTTAATACCCTAATAACCAATAAGATAACAATATAGGCTTTTACTTAGGCTCCTTTGAACACGTTTACTGATAGGGATAGAAGAGAGATAACATGAAATCATGGCCCCAAATGCACGTCGACAACATAAGCACAAATCCTCGATGCTAGGCTACAGATCCCACAAAGATTCATTATGTTAAAAAAAAAGATCAAAAGTTATTGGCCTAGTCTTAAAGTAAGGTCACATTTACTGTTGCACAGTGAAATTTCCAAAGCAATTCCATTTAAATTCCAATTGAAGTCATTTCAATTGTAATCCGCGAGATAAGGAATCCACGCAACATTTTCCATGTTTAATAACAGAAAGCTGTTTGGTTTGTAAGTGACTTCTGTGTGAGCTGTGCTTCATACATTGCTACACTACTGACAATAGACAATGGACCTTTTTTTGCTTGCAAAATTTCACCAATGAGACCGGACCTTTAAAGTTGGTATGAAAATCTATCTATTTTCTAAACACGTTATTGATATTTCTATGAACGATTCATCCATGCATATGTTTCAAGTTTTCATTTATTTATTTATTTTTTCAAGTCGTAATTCTCTCTGATGTTGTATGCCATACTTCTCCACTACTCTGCTTAAACCAAGCCCCTTTCTCACAATCAACTCCCACAATCAGATCTCCCCCAACGTCATGAATTTAACGCAAAATCACAATTAAATATTAACATTTTGGATACACTTTCCTGCTTTTATTGTGATTGTTTGTCTTTAACGTTTTATCAAAATAACTTGCTTCCTTTTTGACTGTCATCGCCAAGACTCAAACCCACTACATCCCTTCCTGCCACTAACCGTCATAGAAACCACTTTTCAGAAACCAATTAAATCTCAAAGGGTGAAATCACATCCCGCCCTACTTTTTTCCCCCCTGGCTCAATATCCTGTATCATTCAGAAATACAGTGCTAACTTACACAAGCAAGGAATAATTCATTCATAATCCAAAAAAATGAAAAGCTGTGTTTTTATTGGATAATGTCCAGTCAAAAACACAGCTTTGTTGATGGTGCGGTAATGTTTTCACTCTCTGATCCAAATGCGTCTAGATACGTCTCCTGTTTTGAAAACGCTCAAGTAGCGAAAATGGATTCTGAGGGTACAGGGTGAAAAGAAAAATATAATATTCAGAAAGATACATGATCTAAAACAGCCCGCTTGGATTTTGCCAGATAGAAATGTTCCTCTCCAGAGAGGAGGTGTAATCAAACTCGTCAAGTCGTGCGATATTATGTTCGGATTGCGGCAAAGTGCCTTTACGTTCAGACAGGAAGCGCCGCTAAGCTTCCAGTCCAGCATGCACCTGGACGCCAACCTCTTGTGTCTTATAAAAAACTCTCCCTCTTTCCCTCCTTTCTTCCCTCCCTCTGTGCACAGGGCTACAGGCCATGTGGAATTGATATTAGAGATTGTGATGCAGCAGGTCATCTCCGAGGGAGCAGGGGGTTGGATGTATCGTGCAAGACGCCACGCTAGCGAAATCATACCTGTCTGAACAGAGGAGTCCCAACCACTGCCGCACTCTGTAGATTCAGCCTCTTCAACTGCTACCGAAAAAGAGAGAGAGAGTATTAGAGTGCTTGTATAGCCAAATCGCACATTTTTGAGCACACAAACATGTACGGCATTCTTCTCAGAAGCGTGCCACATAAACAGCGGCCCATCATGAGTCTATGATGCGTTCAATCTGATTGTTGGATCCACATAAAAGGGATTTGTTGTGTATAAGTGCTCTTTGTTTGTCTATGTGCTAATTTTGGAGGTGCAAAAACAGGTAACAGGAGGCAGTGAGATGAGAGGAGGAATGTGTGATAAAGGTTTTCCTGGGCATAGTCAAGGAAGGAAGCCCCACTGGCACACAAACAGGAAGCAGCAGTGTTCATGACACAATAAGAACTTGGACCCCCCCCCCCCCACACACACACACACACACACACACACACACACACACATTACCGGTCTCTACAAAACTCCTTGTAGCCTGGAAGCACTTTGGCACACAGTCTAGAATGGAAACACACACTTTAACTTTACAGCAACAAACAGTCTGTAATTTGCGTAACCCCTCCACACATTTGACGATAGAGGCATCAGTGCATGAAGGAATATGCCAAATAATTTCTAACAGCACTTTATCAGCATGAATGGACCATTAAGTGTAGAAGTCTTCACACTCAGCGAACAATGTCCATGAAGAAGGAACAAAAAAACAGGAAAGATAAACATCAACGATGAGGTTCAAAAGAGGCTAAGACACTAATTAAGTTATCAAACTAATCACATGAAGATTTAGAGCGTTAATAAAGCCAAAAATGAAACGTCTATTATTATTTACTCACCCTTATGTTGTTTTAAACCCTTACAACTTTCGTTTTTCTGAGGAATATTGGAGGAGGCATTGGAGCGATTGTTCACGCTGCTCTTTTTCAATTCTATTAAAGTGAAGGCGGACTGGGGAGGTCAAGCCTTAAATAAAAAAGTTAAAATAATAAAATAAAATAAATAATTAAAAAAACAAAAATGTTGATATAATGAGCTTCAGGAAGATTTTAATGAATAAAAACAAGTTTTGTAATATTCCTCAATTAAAGCAAATGCATGGCTTTAGAAGACTTGGAATATAGCCTATTGTTGTTTGGATAATTTTTATTTATTTTTTTGCCATCTTCAGGCTCCAGTCTGCATATTATCATTTGTAAGTTGCTTTCCCTTTCAGTGTCTGCTACATAAATGTGTAAAATCTTTTGTGGAAGAATGAAAGTCATACAAGTTAAGAGTGATATGACAGACATTTAATTTTTGTGTGAGCTGTTTCTTTAAATAGAGTTTTTATGTGAGAAAAGAATCAAAAGTGGGAACAAGAAAGACAGAGAGAGCCAGAGAAAGCACGAGAGAGAGACTGAATCTGCTCTGTGTAAAGGAAATTGTGGTTAGATATGCTCCCACTGGCATTGGGCATCACTGCAGTCTCACTAAACCCACTTCCTCTCAGGAAAAGACTCTCAGAGAAAGAGGGGGGAAAATGAGAGACAAAAGAAGAGAAAGAGAGCGAGAGAGAGAGAGAGAGAGAGAGAGAGAGGCAGGAACTGCACTATCCCTGACAGCCATACTGCATTCCTTCCACATTATCAGTTCCTTAATTACACACAGACTCTCTTTTTCTCTCAAATATGCACACACCACTGCAGAAAGTGCTGTCTGAGCCACCGTACACTGCTCTCGTCGAGGCTGCTCCCAGCAGGGTGGTCGGTGTGAACTTGACTCCCCTACCACCCTCCCTATTCCATATTCTACTCCCAAGCCAAGGCCAACAGGCCCCTGTTTTCCCTCTCAGAACTGCGGAATATCAGGACCGCAGACACTCCAGCCAGGAGTTCCAGAGAAAAGCCTGCCGTCGAGGCCCGAGGAGCCAAGCCAGGTCAGAATGACTGGCCTGTTACCGGACGCCAAGCGCTAGAGCCCAGAAACAACAGAAGGCCTTTGCTAACAGGACACTGAGGTCTTCTCTTCCACTCCTTTCAAAGTCAAGGGATACATACGTCACACCTCTCTTTCCCTTGCTCTTGTCCTTTGTTTCAAAGTCTCTCACATTTTCCACCTCCGTTACTCAATTTTGCAGTCTTAAATGACGTTTGCCTGGATTTTTGCATCTGTTTGTTCTTGTTCCAGACTTGGAGGCAGTGCTGCTGGGTAGAACTGGAATGCATTTAATTAATAAACAGATTTAAAAAAATCAAGTGCTTAGGTCATCCTCAAAATATGGTGACAAACACATCCCTCGAGTTTTCTGTCATGAAGAGAAGTCATCATTGTGTAACCTAAAATAAAATAAAAAAATGTTTGCAACTATATTGTTCAGCATATGAAATAATAAATAATAATAGTAATAATCTATTATAATTAGCCAGGTACCTGAAAAAATGACTTCTATCACTTTATTTATAACTCTCTTTATTTTCCAAGGTTAAGTTTAAGTTCTGCAAACAGAGCTAAACAAAATAATCATTTAAATATTTTAAATATATTGAAAGAGGTGGATTACTGTTCACTTACTGTTATATATATATATCAGTGGTGGGCCATCCATTTATTTAATACAATGTGTATTAAATTATTCCCAATAGTACATTCTCTTAATTCCATAGCTTTTCTCTTGGTTGCACTGCTTCCAGTAGTGTATGTTTATGTTAGAGCTTTTATCCAATCATATTTCAGCCATCATGTGTTGCCAGGGTCAAAGAAATCTGCCTTGAGGCCTTCAGAACTACCCTGGAAATCCAGAGTTCTCGCGAGAGCACAAGTTGAATTTGCTCAGCGAGTTTACTCTGGCATCGAGTAATGATGCTCATTAAATATGCCCTTGTGTGTATCCAAGCTGCACCAATCACAACGGGTTATCTGATATAGGCGGGCCAGAGGCGAGCTAAACAGATGACGACAGCGCTGTGACGTCAAAGTCATTAGTAAACATTGCAAGATGGCTATGGATGAACACCAGTTGTTTGAAACGGCTCTGGCTGCTATAATGAACGAGTTAAGAGGAACAGAAGACCGCGCTCGAATTGTTCCTTTGCAAGAAGGGCGTTTTTGCTGTTTTGCCGACCGGATACGGCAAGAGTCTAATCTACCAGTTAGCTCCGCTGGTAGCTAAGCGTATGGGGCTTGTTGTGATTGGTCGTAGTGTTATCCAATTGCGTGCAGTGAGATTTTCAAATGCATACTTGGTGCCGCCCCTCGAGCTGGCCGATTTTCATTAGTCGATGCCAGACCATTAATCTTTCAGATTTAGGTCTGGATTTCCAGGCTACTTCAGAACATAGACTGTAAAAAAAGATGGACGACGATCCTTCATTCTCTTCCATTGGTGAAAACTGAAGCCGCCAAAGTCCTAATATGGCGCTGACATCTTGCGCAGATTTGGGACCTGCTTCTGCGCAGTAGTGAGCGCGGGACCCGAGTCTGCACAGTAGTGAGCAGGAAGTAAAGCCGCGATATCAAGGTCCCGCCCTCACTCTCGCAAAAACTGTTAGTACAGTTTACTGCAGAACAACTCATGTCAGTGTGAAATAAACAGTTATGGACATATAGAAATTAATGTTGTGCGAACATTTTATCGTTGCCGGCAGGAAAGGAGGAGAAGACTGTAAGCAATCCTGCGAGAACCACCGGAACTTCCTGTAAATGGTCTGAAAGTCCGAACCATACAGAAAATGTTTTCACACTAGAAACGAACCAAACCTTTGTTCAGTTTGATCCGGAGCGGACCGAGACTACCTCTTTTCGTCTGACCAAATTTCGTCTGTTTGGTCCGGACCGTGGTCCAGGGGAGGTTTCACACCTGTCATTTTGATTCGGATCAAACTGAAAAGTCCGAAAATCCGGATCAAACAAGGTAGGTGTGAAAGGGCCCTAAGTGACTACTTTGTTTAGAGAAGCTGTCAATCACAGCTGTCAATCATGACGTCACATTCGTTTTTAAAGCATCAAAAAACTAATTCAAGACCAAACTTATTTTAAAAAACGAACACTTAAATTTACATCAGCGTGAAAAAAAGACCTAAAATGACAGAACACATCTTTGGAAATAATTAATTTGAAGAGTAATTTGATTGTTTAGTTTCCATCGCGTTCATTAGACTTCATGGGGAGGTGGGCTTTATGACCTATACTGGGACCATCCACCGGGGGGGCGATCGAGACTCTTTGGCTTCACTTTTCAGGACTTGTGCGGCACGCTTGCTTCAGAATCGATAGTGCGGGCGCCTGAATGATTGGCAATGAATGGCAATGATAATCAGTCAGATTTAATCAGCCAATCAGATTTCGATCAAACTGCACCAGGGCCATCTAGCAGGCATACAATAACGTCAGCATTTTCAGGTTCTTTGATTGGATGGTCAGAGGAGAGCAAAAGTAGACCTACTAGAAGTCCGAGCTAGCTAACCGTATCTGTAGCGAACTGCATAAACTAAAATATATCCCTGTACATTTAATCGTTTTTCAACCCACAAATTAATGTTTCTCTCCCTCCTCGACCCCCAGCAGTTTCAAACCTACCGGGAAAAAAATCCCTTATTCAGCCTTATCCAGCTAAACGCAGAGTCACAGAACTCTATTCGACCTGTTCGGGTAAAAACAGAATTAACTGACTGTAATGTATGCCATGTCTAATTTTGAAGGCAAAAGTCCCGCTGATCTCATTGATTTCCTTCAAAAATCTGTGAGAGTATGGAGCATCTGTACACATCGTCATGTTTTGCGGTGACTGTCCCTGTGTCCACTGCTTCTGTCGAGCGGACACTCTCAGCCCTAAAGAGAATTAAAATTTATGCCAGAAATACGACGGGACACATCGTCTTGGTAATATGATTTTCTTCTTAATTTTTCTTGTAAATTTATGATCGAAACTTTTTTTTTTCAAACATTGACAAGACAAGGGAGGCTCTGTTTCTGAACTTTTTAATCAGAACGCAAAACAAGATGAACGCACCAGCCTAACTTACTCGCTCGTTTCTCTCTGCACAGCCTTTTCCGAACTCACCGCATTAACCCTATAACTGCCGGTGCAAAATAAAACAACAATTTCACAACAAGTATAAAGAGTCTGTGCGCTATTAAAAGCATTTTAAGAGGTGGGTTATTTCAGGTACGAAACCACTGAAGACTGTGAAATGCATCGCCCACCACTGATATATATATATATATATATATATATATATATATATATATATATATATATATATATATATATATATATATATATACACACACACACAACGCTTATTGTGGCTATGATTAGTATGAATCTACCCAACACTGCTAAGATATGCTCTCTCACTCCTCTCTGACCATCTCTTCCCTTCACTGCAGGATTGTATTTGTGAGTACGGTTCTTTCTCTGTTCACAGAATAAGTTTGTCTCCCGGCCTGAGCCGCTCCGATGCCGTGCTGTACTGTTTATCAGGGGAGATATCATGCTGCTTTTTCTAGTCAGATCTTGCTCTCTTGTTCTCCACTGTGTAGGGCTGGGCTACTCTCCCCCTGGCTTTATGGTATGTTCCCGGTAGTCTGTAAGATCCACTATGAGTGCTGCTAGTCATACAAAAAAATATATATTTACAAAAAAACACACACACACAAACACACAGAGAAAGCACAGTATCTCTCCAGAAATCCAGCCTACACTGCAGGTGTTAGGTACACTCAGACTCACACACTCAGAACAATTCTACCTTCCTTAAAAAAATATCATTAGCGGTGCTTACTATTGCTCATACTCATGGATATGAACTTATACAAACCCTTAACCTTGAGTATTAAAGGGTTTTTGCATCTCTATGCATTTCTTTCTTCAAAAAGATATTTTGAAAAACAGTTTTTGTCCATAAAAAGCGAGTCAATGGGGTTCCGTTTTGTTTTAGGCTCCTCTGACTATATCTTCAAAATATCTTCTTTTGTGTTCCACAGAATAAAGTCATAAAGGTTTGGAACAACATAAATAATATGATGAGACTGAGACTTTATTTTTCTGCAGCTCCTTAACTTAATCAACTTATCATGCACCGTCTGTTGTAATTATTATTACTATTATTATTATTATTGGTAGTAGTAGTAGTAGTAGTAGTATTGGTAACGACACTTTACAATATTATTGGTAACATTTCCTAATATATTTTTAAGATCAAAAGTTGTATATATTAACATTAGTTAATGCACTCTGAATAATAACAATAATAACAATAACTAACATTAACAAAGGTTATTAAATGCTGTAAAAATAGTTCATGTTAGCTAATGCATTTATTAATGTAAACAAATGAGACCTTGTAAAGTATAACATTATAAATTAATAATAATTATTATTATTATTAATTTACATTTAATATTATTATAATATTATTATAAATAAATAACTTATTTTGAAGAAGGGACCCACATTACAACTAGAGGCCAGAATATCAGAGACATCAAGGTGGGCTCTTTTACTTTGTGTCTCCGTACTACCCGATCAACACCTGAGCAACCATCTAGAACACCCTATCTAGGAGCAACACCAGAATTCATAGTACTGAAAGCGAAGCATCACCTAAATCTCAGTCGCACCACGGTGAACACTTAAGACTGCTGGACCAGATGAGGGACGTCACGTTCCTGAAGACGAGTCTTCCCAACGGAGGAGGGAAAAACGCTAAATTACTCCCAATCAGAGCACCACTCATCCCCCATTTCCCGCTTCATTAGAGGAAGGATATTGGAGTGTAGTCAGGCAGAGAGAAAGAGCGCGGGAGTGCGGAGGAGGAAGAGGGTTACGGTAGACAAATGCCCTACGTCTTCTCAAACACACACACAGAGACAGCTCCTTTCAGCCCCAGGCTTCAGCACAACAGCACCACACACAGTTGAGCCCCGATCCCTGTCTAAAAACAAAGCTGCCGGCGGCACTGGCAGACCTCTGCCTCCTACACACTACTGCACTGCACTGGGCTCGAGCCAAGTAAGACATACTTACTTGCTCTCAGTCTCACACACACAGAGAGAGTGAGCTACAACTCCAGACCCACTGTGAAGTCAATGGTCAGAAATATCAGTGAATGAGCAGCACATATATGAAAGTGATTGCAGATGCTACAGAATATAAATTATCACTGTTATAAAAACCCAAACACATCAAGGTGTGGCTCGCGCTCAACTATAGGGATGGGCCGTACAGCTGCGGACCACTGGACTATACAGATGGCCCTCAGTACACACTTCCAGTCCTGAGTGACTCAAACTCTCCAACCCTCCTAAAAAACAAGAATTAAACATAAAACCCAAGAGGATATTAAGACCTCACACTAGGATCCGCACAGCCAAACACAACCCCGCATGGAAAGAAACAAAAGAAGAGGGCGATTGGGAGAAGAACAGAAAAAAAGTCATTAGAAGGAGTTTTAAAAGCAGCATTCTATTAAAAGCATCTTCCTGCTCTCCCTCATTAGCTGAGCATATTTATTTCTGTATATCTTGTCTTCATCCCCTGGCACACTGTGTGCGAAAAGCGCTGCTGTTGTGAACTGCGACGCGGCGGGGGGGCTTCAGCCATAGGAAGTGTGAGATGAAGGAGAATGTGGGATATAACGGGTGTCATGTGATTGTCAACCGTCCACTATCCACCAATCACCAACTTCCATAGACACAAAGTATACTTCTACTAGTGCACTAGTTGTAGTGACAGACTGATATATACAAATTTTCTGGTAAAATCAACAGGGATGCACCAATATTACAATTTTGGCCAATACAGATAAGTCGATAGATGTACAGTATAAAACGTGGATAATCATTTTGAGATTTGGTAACGATTACATTTAACTGTGTTTTTAAAGATGAACTTTATTTGAGCATTAGATGATGGCAAAAGTAATCTAAAAAAAAATTTATATTTTATATAATAGCTTGCACAATTAAATACCCAATATCAAACAATAAATTAAAAACATCTCTAATATCAGTCGATAATATTACAAATATATAATGTGCATCCCTAAAAAAATTGTTAATTGTGACTAAATATTGACAAATTAAGTCTTAAATTTTAAATGTTACGTATGTCTTATTTGCTAAAAATGTAAATGTATGCTACACTAACATTCAAAAGTTTGGGGTCAGTAGATTTTTAAAGTTCACCAAGGCCGCAGATATTGAATATTGAATATATTTAAAATGTAATTTTTTCTTGTGATAGCAAAGCTGAATATTCAGAATATTACTCGAGTCTTCAGTGTCACATGATCCTTCAGAAATCATTCTAATATGCTGATTTTCAGCTCAAGAAAAATGTATTATTATTATCAAAGTTGAAAACAGTTGAACTGCTTAATATTTTTTGATGAATAGAAAGTTCAAAAGAACAGCATTTCATTTTTAAAATATAAATATTTTGTAACATTATAGCCTATATGTCTTTACTGTCACTTTTGAATCAACTGAATGAATCCTGATTCTTGCTGAATTAAAGTATATATATAAAAAAAATTAAATCTTTTGAACAGTAGTGTATAAAGTAGTATTGTATTCCCAATATCGGTCTACCACTACGAACTAGTGCATAACTCATTTGTGATGTGCACTAGAGAAAGGAAAGCTCCACATTGCAGGCACTGACACTGCTTCCTTCCTCCAGAACAGCTCCTGCTTGTAAAAGCTTTATACAGTGGGGTGCACAATCTAATGATAACAGCATGTTTTAAATGTTACCTTGGATACTCTCAGTTTCCTTAACATGCTCGAGAGCTGCACAGGAGCTGGATGGAGAAGTAGAGATTGATGCTGTGCCTCCATTTCAAGATCCAAAATGGACACTGCTGACCAGAGCATTTGCATGCTTTTACACACTGACCTCTCAGGTCTGTACCTGTACATAACACTGGACCTTATCATGCTATAAGGTGAGCAAATTTCAGAAAAATTGTGACATTTTTAGTTAAGCTGTCAATATATCATTGAATTATTATCTAGCCCAGACTTTGTGTCCACTGGCACAGCCAATTGACAGAGAAAGCTTTTTCTAAAACTGAAAATAAAGATAAGATCAGAATTACAATAATTAACTAATATATATATTTAAAACGTACAAATAAATAAATCTCCACGTTATCTAGTCAGCCTAAGTAAATAAAATAATATATGTAATGTAATCATATTAGTAGTCATTTTTATAAATAACTGTATAGATGTGTGTGTATTAACCTCATAGATAAGAAGGGGTTAATAAATAATCAGCATCCTGGGGAAATCTCCCCCTTTTTAGCACCATTGCAGGGGTGGACTGCTGTTTCTTTTTCCATTTAAACT
Organism: Leuciscus leuciscus; assembly: GCF_965113295.1. NCBI lineage: Eukaryota > Metazoa > Chordata > Actinopteri > Cypriniformes > Leuciscidae > Leuciscus > Leuciscus leuciscus. The sequence continues at coordinate 35,915,385 of NC_138734.1, forward strand.
ATTATTTAAAAGAAGAAAGAAAGAGGAAAAAACACATTTCCCCCAAGGGCCATCTTCAAACTCCCTCACTACATCTCACTCACACACACACACAAATCCTTGACACAATTTATTTCTATATTATTGAAATTCCTCCTCAGTTAATTACTGCTGTGTTGGAGTGAGCATGCAGCGTTATTTGCATTTCTGGGTCCTGTTAAGCAATGTTAAACAGCACAGTCACCACACACACACACACACACACACACACCCCCAGACAAATATATCTGAGTGTAGCTGACGGCAACACAGTGATCAGCGTAGCAGAGCGGAGAATAGGACGAGGGTAGAGATCAAACAAGCGCGTCGTAACAACATGGCAAACACAACGCTCGCATTTAGCCGCCGAAATGCTTGCCAGCCGGTGGGAGAATGACACAGCCTTTAATTGTTTTCAAAATGAGCACTTTAAATTAACAATGGGCGATGCTTATCTACCAAAATAACAAGGGTATGGGGAAATCACAATAAGTATGCACAAATTAACATACGTGTTTCTATCTGAACTTGTAAAAGGTCTGGCTTGTCTAATATCTGTGTCACTAGTATCACCAAATAAATAAATAAAAATATATATATATATATTTTCAAACAGGTTTCCAAATCAGGTCTGCCATTGTTCGGCCAAAGAGATAATCCTGCCGCAAACTCGCGCCACTGGTTGAGCCAGACTTGCTGGTTGTGATTCTCAAACAAACAGCAATGTTTTGATAGCGCTACAGAGACATAATGTTTATACTTTCCAGAGGAAAACACCACAGTCTTTTGAGGCATATGCACAATGGTGAGGCTCAAATTTCACAAAAATAATATTTAAAAAAAGGACTTATTGTTTGTTTTTTGTTTTTTTACTTTAGGATAGGCCTATGTAATTACTTCTGTTAAAATCACAACATTAAAAGTTACAGTAGCGTCAGATCTTCCATATTGTGACACACATCCGAGTGAAACGGATTATTGAATAAAATTGCAGCGTGGTTTTTTGTTTCTATCCATCGGTTGTTGATTTGAAGGAGGCAGATCTGAATTCGAGCTTGCAGTCATTTGTAAGAAAGGGACAATTTTTAAGTGGACAAAATGATTGGAAAAGTCTGGCATACGTCACCAAGAAAGAAGTCTGTCGTTTCAATGAAAGATCAACTTGATAAGATGCATGTGGAAAATAGATTTTGAAATTCCATTTCATGCAGAAAGTGAATAAAAACACTTATTGGGGCATTGTGGTCACAACAAGTGTTCAAATCTAGCTCACAATATATTTCCTGATTCCTGATCAAAAATTCTTAAAAAAAAAGAAAAAGAACAAACCGGCTATTGTTGCTACAGCAGTTTATATAACGTAGTGCTATACAGAAAGAAAGCAGGTGTGGATAGCTGTCCGCAAAAGGCTCGACAAGCATGAAACTCGCCTTTAAGTCCCCCCCGGACATAACCACGGCGAGAAAAATGGGAAACTAGGGGTGAATCCTGTTAGCATCTGTTTATATAACCCTTGTCGTTGTGACTGGCAGGATTACCAGAACACACTGCTCCTGAACCGGAGAGGAATTCCGTCAGGATCCGCTGCGTTATCAAATCAGGGATGCGTTTCACCGCAAGTGAGAGATTCCGACAACGAGGAAACGCCGCGCATACAAAGAACGAGATCGCATCTCTTAACCCAGTGAGAAGAAACACACTCGCCCTCGGACATGATGCTGCGAGGGCCCTTAACGAGCACACACGCATATGCGGACCCTCACACGCGCACGCCGGCCCCCTGCTTCTCCCAGTAAGGGCCTCACACACTGCAGGTAAAGCTTCAAAAGATCGGCATCCCATTGCAGCGCCATGCCAGAAAAGAGAGGGGAGGGAAGAATATGGAGAAGAAGAAGAAGAAAAAAGAAAAAGAAAAGAGAGATTGTTATTTAAACAGTCGTGCTAGTAGGGCTTGTATGAATTTAAATTTTGAGAGAGACAAAAAGACTAATAGATGGGCGGAGGGAGGGCGAGAATATTATGCAGACGCACCTCAAATGACATTACAATGAAAAGCTCTTGTGGACCACTGTTGGTATGTGTGTTTGACATGGAGAGAAAGATAGAAAGAGAGAGAGATGGAAGGGAAGTGAGTGAGCAAGCGCTCAGAGGGAGTCTCACCTGGGCCCGGCTCTGCTGCAGCCGTCTGCAGGAGATTCAGCTGCAGAATACCTAATGCGTGTGTGGAGGGGCGTGCCGTACAGCCCTGTTACTGGCCCCGGGCCATTCTGTATGATTAAGTCTTCTACACTTAAGGGATAAAGCCTTGCTCTCCTTCTCTCCCACTGGAAGCCATTAGCAGCCCCCCATTTGCAGCTCAGTGTGTGTGTATGTGTGTGCGCCCTGTGCATGTTTGAGCCTATGCATTTGAATGGGTTCATACCCCTGTGTCTTTGTGCTCCTGCCTTGTTTGTGTACGAGTGAGTGTGCTGCTTCCTGAGCAAAGCTTGTGTGATTTTGTCAGTACAAAACAGCTTCACGGCACCCTGGGATTAGTGTCCAGCGGCGAGCTGTTTGGGCCCAGAGTGCACTGCGGTCCGGCCCCCTCATTAGAATGGGCCCACGCAGGGCCAATGGCTGCGGACGCAACATCACGAATCACGATTGGGGTCCTGTTGCCTGTCTCTAAGACCCGCTCCTGATGGAATCGGGAGACCGGGCCCCAGATTGTCGCACACACACACGCTTGCACTGGATTAATCATGTCGGAGTCCACAGCTCGGAGGGAGGGGTGTTTGATCTCCTCCTGTCCAACATGTGGCACAAACATCTTCACAAAAAACATGTACAGAGTAGTGGTGAATGCTGGGATGTTGCCATGTATAATTAATACAAATGTACAAAAGAAATACCTTGGATGGATGGATGGATGGATGGATGGATGGATGGATGGATGGATGGATGGATGGATGGATGGATGGATGGATGGATGGATGGATGGATGGATGGATGGATGGATGGATGGATGGATGGATGTGGATGGATGGATGGATGGATGGATGGATGGATGGATGGATGGATGGATGGATGGATGGATGGAAAATTCCCCAAAATTAGCGAAAATAAAACTGTAGATTCCACCTGGGTCTACTGAATCCCAACCCGAGTCAATAGGACCCCTTCAACCATTGAACCCAGCGTTAAAAAAGCATAAGGCTAGGCAATCAACATTTAATAAAGGAAATCAGAGGCATCCCGTAACTCCTGCAGTAGGGCTGATTTAATGGCCGCTATGTGTGGCTTCACATCGCCCGTGTTCTCCGGGACAGAGAAAAACACATTATAAATGAAGAGATCCAGCATGCTGTCCATCACTGCCATGTTTCTGGGTTAATGACGCCTTAACGGTCATCCTATCCTGATGCACAGTCTCGCCATGAAGGAGAGAGGAGAGAGGGAGAAGTAGAGGCAGAGTGTCTTTCATTTCCAGATAATTAATAATAGATAAAAGCCTGACTTGTTCTGCATGGCTTAATAGCTTTTAATAGCAGGGAGAATGACGGGAACACGCACGGCTGTGTCTCTAGACGCTGGCCTGCAGACCTCCAGAGACACCGTCATCTTGCTGCAGCACAGAGGGGGGAGGCGTACCTGAGCCAGAACAGACCCACACACACACACACACACACACACTCGGAAGGAGGCAAGCACGCTAAAGAAGCCCATGCACTTACTCAAACACACGCGGGCACAAACACACCCAAGAGAGCGCAGTTCGTAGGCCTGCTCTCTGAATGGTGCAATTCACTCCTGCCAACACACATATAAAAATACATACGCTCTTTCCCGTAAGCACTACACACATCACAAGCAACCACTGAAGATCAATACCCAGACACAGCGGTATGAAGCCATTCAAAAGAGGGGACTCAACTACATAGAGCGAACAAACATACACACAAGTGTTGACCGCAGCACATAAACGCACATAAATACCTTGAGTTGAAATGTATTGCTCATTCTGTAATGTATACGATAATGGTGTGTGTTTACTACAGCGATAAGCGCAATATAACCCGCTGGACTTCAGCAATGGCTGCAAGTAGTAACCATCATTGCAGCAGAATTACGCCACCATAAGACTGAGGGTAATCAAATCTGAGGGTCATATTGGAGGTGAGGACTGGGAAAAACTATGAAAATTAATATTTCATAGTATCAATTTTAAGCATAGTGATATTCTACATCACAAAACTGTATTAGATTACAAAATAAATAGTCTATAAATTAAATATAATGTCTATCATTTAAAATAAATATAAAAATAACATTTTAAAATATAAATAATTCAATAACCTAATTTTTTTTTTTAAGATTCTAATTATTTAAATAAGTCAACAACTAAAAATATAAAATAAATGTAACATTTCTAAACATATGTCTATATTTAAAATAAACATAATAAATATAACATATTAACTTATTAACATTAAGTACACAGACAGAAGAAGGTTTATTGGGCTGCTGTCACTTTAAGAGCTGCATGGATCCAATATATTGTTACACGAGCGCTTTCTTTCTCAGCTGTTTACTCCTCTTAAAAAATATGCAAACTGATTGGGTTTACGTGAATTCTCTCCAAGAAGGTTATTTTGACATCATTTTGTGTGTATTTGTCCATATATAAGCTGCGGAAGAGAATTGAATTCGGGATCACGGCAGAAGGCCGGTTCCTGTGCACATGTAGGCCCTACTTCGTTTATTGCATTTGATAACATCAAGCATGTCACACGTACGTTACAGTCATGTGTCCAGTCTACTCTCTGTTGTCTGCGTCTACCTAAAACTTTGAATTTTTGTAATCTTTTGGAGTATTAAAATCATGCATTTATCAAAAGCCTGCATAGTGTTTTTGTATAATGAATTTACACTACTTACTGCACAACATGGCTCTACAATAAAGCACCATGGTCCAATAAAAATAATAAGAAATGGGTAAAAGATTTTTCCCACTTCTGAATTGCAATCATACACTAAACATGAAGTCATATATCCAGATATCAATATAATATTGTATTGCCAGGTCCCTGGTGATTTCCACGCCTACAAAATATCACCATCTAAACAACCGCTGCCATTCTGACAGCGAGAGATGTGCCAAAAAAAACAGAAAAAAAACAATATTTACACTCAGGCAGCCATTTGTCAGCAACACACCAGCATTGACAGGAGAAGGAGGAGACTGTTTCCTCAATATGTCTATGTCTCTCTTTCACTCCTTCCCTGTAGCCAGGGCTGTTTTGAATGCGGGCCGGATTCTGTGACAGCTCCGCCCCTGAAAACACACACATACACACACTCCAGTTGCAGTGGAATGACAGCAGAGATGGAGTGACAGGGATGAGTATTCCCAGAGCGCGGTACGGAAGCGTGGACAGCGGGAGATCTGCTGGGACTCTTATCGCTCAACTGGGTCACTGTGTCCAATCAGGCTTTGGAGGCCGGCCCGTGAGGGCGGTACAGGCATTTCCTGCTGGATGGGACGCAGCTGACAGCCTCGCCCTCAGACCCTCGCAATCCGAATGCATTGGCTGCCAGCTGCATCTCGCAGGTCCTAGCATTGGTAGCGCACAGTGCCAATCTCTCAGCCTGGGCTTTTCCCAGAAGGGCTTCAACTTCAATAGCCTGTCCTCCAAACCTAGGCCGGGGGACGGCGAGGGAAGCTGATTAACCAAATACTTTTATCAGCACTGAAACTGCTCCGCTGCACAAAATGGCCTTAAAAACCAGTGGCACTGGCCAGAAAACACGCTGGGGGGGGGGGGGGGGGGGGGGGGGGGGGGGGAGACCGAGGCTTATATGGCAAAGGGACACAAAGAAGACTGACTGGACCCAGACCGCAGGCTCACCACTACATCAATCAAAAAATGTAGAAGTTCAGCATCTCCCTCTAAAAACACATCCAGAGACACTACAGCCCGTAAATAAAATTACACAACAATAATATACTGCATTGGAAAAAATGGTAAATGGTAAATGGACTGCATTTATATAGCGCTTTCACAGACCTATGGCCACCAAAGCGCTTTACATATAGCCTCACATTCACCCATTCACTCACACATTCATACACCGACGGCGGTGTCAGCCATGCAAGGCGCCACCCAGCTCGTCGGGAGCAGCTGGGGTTAGGTGTCTTGCTCATGGACACTTCGACACTTGGTCAGGTGGAACCGGGGATTGAACCACCAACCTTCTGGTTTGTAGACAACCTACATGAACCACTGAGCCACTGCCGCCCCTCGAAAAAATGAGAAAACGGTTAAAAAAACATACCTATGACTCGAGATGCTGGGACAGGACAAGCTGTTTGGAAAATGGGTGGATAGATGGGCTTAAACACATTATCAAAAAAAAATTTTATTATAATAATAATAATTATTATAATTTTCATCTATTTACATAATATAACACTAACCAGAGATTCTGAGCAGTGGACAGAGCTAGAGGAACGAGGGACAGGAAGTCAACACTGTAAAAGAAGGAAATGGTGTGGAGGAAAAACACACTAGATACAAGAGTGGGAGGATGGCAAGAGTTTTGTGCTCTTGGGAGAACTTGGACGGCTCAGGTCAAAAGAGACTCTTATTGTTGTGCTTTCTATTTCTCTACGCTTTCTTTCTTTCTTTCTTTCTTTCTCTCTTCTTCATGTAAGTTGAGGTGTGCAGCATGTTTGTGAGAATGCTTGAAGTAAGGGTAACTTTGATGTTTTTACAAGAGCCAACTAGAGATCCACAACACCTCTGATGTGACAGAAGATGGAGATGAGACAGAACACCGCACACAGAAGCACAAATACAACATGTTGTAGTGGAATCTAACAATATCTATTCAGTCAAAGTCTTGAAAGCAAAACATATTTAGCTTAAAAATGATTTGTGTCATTTTTCTGATGTTAAAATTAATTACAGTTTAATGAAAGAGATGACTATGGCTGATTTACATAGTGTAAACACGGTGCTCAGTACTCTCAAAACACTGCTCTGTTTGAACAACCCAACATTACCTCAACAAATGATGTGAGTTTGGGGTAGGACTATCTCCTTGTCCAAAGCAAGGAAGTCTAAAATGCCTGGAGAAGTAAAAAAAATTCAATAATAATAATAATAATAGTCACTGACAAAACAAATACGAAAACAGAATTAAATATTTCAAAATATGTAAATTGCTGACAATATTATAATTTTTTCAGAACATTTACATTTTAATGGCTGTCAATACAGAAAAAGCTTACACTAACCAGCCAAAACTTGAGCATTCCCATACTATCCTGAGCTGTAACGTGTAAGGTAGCAGATGGAAAAAGAATAAAATAATATAATATAATTTAATATAATCACTGACATTCAGTGTGGCAGAAGGGCAAATGGAAAAGTTTGGGAGACATGTTTGAAGACAATCATTATATCTGCAATTCTGTTTGTTACCGCTAGTGGACCAGTTTAAATCACAGTATATACCAGCAATGAAGACACAAATATAAAAAAAGACAAAGTCACACACATAGACACATTCTTTGTCTCTCACACTTCTCCCTCCTCGCCGCACACATGGCACATTCCTGGCCGTGCGATGCGAGGTTCTGGCTAAAGGCCGTCAGCAGCCGTTTCCTGAGGAAAGCCCTGGGTGCAGTGTCAACTCTCCTTCTTCCTCTGCATTCCCCTCTCTCTCTCACACACACACACACGGTAAAAGATGTAGTCAGGGCCTTATCAGTTTACCACAATTCTGCCTTTCAACACAGAGCAGAACACTGAAGTTTATATATTTATCTTGACACTCTTTGACTCTAAACACACTCACTCTCATAAACACACACTCAGAGGCACAAATGTGCTTAAAAACGCACCCAGGCACATTCTCCAATTTAAAGATTCGGGGAAAACGTAAACCACACTGGCACCACACACACACACACACACACACACACACACACGTAAGAGCACGGTGGAGCTATTGTGTTCACTAGAAGAAAACAGTCAAAGATTAAAGGGGTGCTCAGATCAGATCTGAAATTTGTTTTTCATCTGTCTCGCCTGTCAAAGACAAGAGAAAAATGTTTCCAATATACCTGTGCAGAGAGAGAGAGAGAGAGAGAGAGAGAGAGAGAGAGAAGTATCGAGGAAGGCAGAGAGAAGCAGAGTCTGAGCGATATAAAGTGAAAGAGGAAAAGAGAGAACATGGAGGGAGAGCAGACGTGATTAAATCCCGTCGGCTGTGTGGGGCTGTCAGCGACTGTGACACAAGGTTCAGATCGCTGCTCACTAGGGAGAGCACCATAATCACGTTCTTCCCGCCGTGATGCCATCAAATGGGGACAGGACAGGGGGGCGGTTGCAAAAGGGACACGACGGCAGAACCCAAAACCGCCACACGCACGTCCCCCACCTTGCCCAAAATCACCTTTTACACTGGGAATGGGGGCATTAGTAGGGCATCAAAATTGACAGCGATGAATAATTTGTAAACAATAATTGAATGACTAGACTTTTGAATTGAAAAACTCCTAACTTAAGAAACTTTTCATGGAAATTCAGTAAAGATCACATGCAAACGTGCCATAAAGGACTTTCAAACTTTCCCTTTTGACTGGTTACGGTGTTATTTTCAATTTGTGTCAAAGCTGTACACCACTGGATGGTCAACTAGCGCTCCGTGGGCCAAGTCCTGCACGTCTATTATTTTTATATGACCCTCCTATTGATTAAGATAAAATTGCTGTGCTGCCTTGTTCACAAAAGTGCATAAATCAGCATTTGGGTGTACATACGATCATACCTTATCCAATCAGATGTATTTATGCACAATACGATTTTTTTCCTTTTAAAAAAACGGGGAAAAAAGGAAAAGAGAGTCCACATTCTCAATCGTGAACGTCATTAAATCTTGCCCTTAAAATATTAAGATATTATATTAATAAACACACGGTATTAAGGGTGTTTAGCATGTTAAACTTTAAGTGATAGCTGACCCAAAGATGAAAATGTACTCAACTTGTACATGACTAACTTTCTTTTGCTGAACACAAAATACTTTTTTTTGAAGAACACTGGAACCAAACCAACATTGGACCTCACTGACTTCCATTGTATGGACAAAAGTTATAAGTTTATTACATTTATAGAGCACATTTAAAAACAGCAAGCAAGACTGACCAATATGCTGAACAATCGCATTAAGAAATATAAATTAAATATATATACACACAGAAAAAGTAAAAAAAATAAAATAAAAATAAAATAATACAGAGACATTTCTAAAAATCCACAGAAGAAAGAAAGTCATACGATTTTGGAAAGACATGAGGGCAAGTAAATGACAATATACATTTTTGGGTAAAATATTCCTTTAGTCTTTGGACTTCCTCAAAACTTAATTAATTATAATATTTAATATAAATTGTACACATTGTCTTTCAGTCTGGGGCAGCATCAGTGCACACAACTGCAAGAATTAGGATGAGAGAGGATGCAGTCTTTTTTGCAGACATCTAGATGGGGAGAAACTAAATGGAACAGAATGAGAAGGTCTTGAGATGCGTTTTAGGCATGTTTGCTAAAAAATAAACTATTATAAAGAAGCATTTTTAACCATCACCATCATGTAGTCTGATACATGATTGTTCATACAACCAACAATGCACAACCGCGCAGACGGACCCCCATCCCCGAGTACATCATTGATTTATCTGTAGAGTACTCAAGGAGACAAAACGACCAAAATGCCTGCTTTACACCCTCTGGCAGGTGGAGGGCCCCGTGCCGAACGCCCCTGACCTAGGAGGAGGACGGCCTCCCTGGATCACACAGCCATCGGGACCCTCCAGAAATAGATGTTCCCAGTACACCACCAACAATACCATCAACCGAACAGGAGGGAGAAAGAGAACGGGGCTGTTACACACAAAGACGTAAGAGTACAGCCTGACTGCTCGGGAGACAGGAAGAACGAGAGAGAAAAAGAGAGAGAGAGTCTTAATTGCCTTATCCTGTAGTACAGGCTGGGGAGTGCTTTTTGACTTCGGCTTCCAATTTCACGCTACAGCATTATTTAGTTTGATACAGACTTGATTAGGCATTACAATGTGTCCCTCTCTGAAGGAGCTTTGCGGCCGGCCTGCATCACTAGAGGACAGATTAACTCTGCAATCACGCTCCTTCTGAGACCCTTCTACTGTTTGTTTAGCCCGCCGGAGACCGTGCCAGCGCATGTTTGTTTGTGTATGGGGATTTTGTGGGAGGGGTTCTTATTAAATGAACTCTACCCACACTTACAGCGACCCTTATTATGGGACATGACCACAAGATATAGAAGGAAAGTGTGTGCTTTTGGAGGGGGGGGGGGGGGGGGGGGTAACCCTCAGTCCTTGACCTCTCAGGGGTCTTCCTTTCCATTATATGAGAATTTCTAAAGAACTCAGTCTCAAATCATAGATAAATACACACAAACGGTGCTGGTGAACATTACTTTTAAAACTAGTTACATTATTACTTTTTACAGAGTCTTTTTTTTTTGTCAGCAAACAAATAGATTAGCCTAAATCATTTCTAATATAAACCATTACATTAAAATATTTTATATAAATAGATGTTATACATTTAGTGCAAACTATGATGAAATAAAGACAAAGCAGAGATTTAATTATTATACTTGTTACTTCTATAGTTATTATGTTTCATTTAAAGTATATGTATACTTTTTACATATACTACTTTTAATGAAAATCACTTGTACTTCATGAGGAAGGGAGTCGTTTTCAGTTGCATTTGTTTAAAATTCTAAATAAATCTAAAAAGCACTTGTTACTTTAAAAGAAACTGATCACAAGTCATCCTTTTTCTATTTAATCTATTTACTAACAAATGCAACTGAAAATCTCTTCATTCCCCATAAAGTCATCATGTAACAGTGTGAAAGAGTAATGTAAAAGTGCTTTAATAAATTAAAAGTGTGAAGTCACTTTAAGGAGTATCACAATGCAACACGTTAACTAAAAGTAACGTTAACATGTTGCATTACTGTCTTACTCCCTAAGGTGTCGATTTACTTTAAATTAAGTTTTACAAAATCACTCGTAACCAAGAGTGTAAAAGAGTACGGCACATGACAACATTATGGGACATGTTGTTCATTGAATTTGTCAGGAAAAAAAATCAATTTAATTAAAAATATTGTAAAATTGATATATATTATAGTGTTAAAGTAACACTTACCCGGTAATTTAATTACGTAACTTATGTTGCTTATGTTACTGTCAATAACAAAAGGTATAAAACAACACTGAATGAGTGTGATAGACTTGGACTTTAGCGTCCTCCTAACTAATTATGGATTGACTACGTCAGTACCGATGTGTATTGCGTTTTACACTTTGCCTCAAGGTATTATGGTGCAAATATATGGAATTGGATTTTAATGATCGAGCTATATCCAGATAGAAAAAAAAAATAAAGAAAAAAAAAAAATCGACAGCCTGGTCCCTTGTCCCTGTCCATCACTTCAGAACAGGCCAAACTTTACATTTTTAACATCTGTCCATCCACCCATCCATCTATCCATCCATCAACACCAAGGCCCCACTGTACACAACCCCCACGCCCCGCGATCTCCAATTCTCTTTCTTTCCGCTCCCTCTCTCTGCCTCTCCTGGAGCAAGTCGGGCCCTGTTTGATGGTGACATGAAGCATTTATTAGGCGAGAGAAGCTGAGCAGGAAAGAGAGAATAAAGAAGAATTGAGTGCACGAGAGTGTGGATGGTTAATAATTTCTGCGGTCTTCTCTTGGTCCTGGATTTTTATTTTATTTATTTTTTTGTATTGCAGTAGCTGAAAGAGACTCCCTTTCCCATCATTTCCAATCACAACAACATAGATACGCACCTATCAGAGCGGCCCACATCGTACACACGCGCGCGCGTCTGAGTGCCAGCAGATGGATGATTAAATACACGCTGTGGCTGTAGCATGGAGAACTTTACCTGGGGACTAAGCCGACGAGATATAACATAAGGTTAACTGATTTGGTTTGGATATGGCGAGCGTTTTGACACAGTTTGAGTAAATTCTGCCTCTCTGGCAATGCTCTAACACAAACACACACGTCAGCTGCTCTGAAATGCAGGTCCGCCACACATGTGCTGCCACAGAGGTGGATGACTTGGTTCTACACACCTCCTTTAATGTGGCCAGAGTCATCTCTCCTGACACAACAATAGTGGTTGACCGTTACTGATTATTTGATGGGAGATACTGATGCCCGATATCTTAGAGAGCAGGGTGGCCAATGGGCGATAAAAGGCAATATTTTTTTTTTTATATTTATTTACCTTAACATTTAAAAATAATTATAAATAATTTGAGTGAATACACAGTGTATACGCGTTCATGCAGTTTACAAATGCACACTTCAGAAGAGCTGTATTCAACAAAGTCTGCAAGGTTTGTGAAATTAAATGTTTATTAGATATCCAAAGATTTGTTTAAGTGATACAAATGCATATTTACTGAATGCTGACGGTAAATGTGAAAGTATTATAATGTTTGCCTTTTTATTACTAACAATATAAACGCAAACACTATAATACTTTTTTTGATTCTGTTTACTTTGTTTAACAGTTCTATGTAATAACGTCAAAATAAAAGTCCTGCTACGGAAACATCAGCAACATTTTAAAAATACCAAATATTGGCCAATATATCGGCCTTGGCGATATATCGTACGACTACTACACAACACTCACAGATAAGTACCAGAAAACTCTCACATACTCAAGCAAACCATCTAAAGCACAGATTTTTTAGGGAAAATAACAAGCATGTCAGAGCTGGTGCAGTGGGTGATGCAAACAGTGATGCAGGTCCGAGTCTGATTCATCCCATTTCTTACACCACCTTCTCTCAGTACATCTCTTTTTTGACAAAAAAGGGCCATTAATTATTGGTAACCGCTGCGCCATAACCCCCCAAGAATTATACTATTTGCAATATAACAGAAAAGGCCTTATATTTAAAATATAAAAGTATAAAAAAAGTATTTTTTGAGAACTCAATTTACCTGCATGGCTTTGCTTGTATATTATATCACATTGTATATAACTTGTATGAATAATACAATTTAATATGTTTAGTTAGGCAGAAGGGTGAGAAGTGAGGTGAGATGAGGTGAACAGAGAGAAGGCGAGAGTAATAATCACTCTTTGCCTTCTTCGGTTCCTCTGGGAACTTCTTGAATACAGGAGCAGCCCTCCAAAAAAGCACACATGCAAACTGAACTGCACACAATGGAAAAACCTGACTTTTAACCAACAAATGAACACATCGTAGAAGAACGGCTGTTTTGTAAATGTCATTATTACGCTCTTTTCCAGTGTCCCCTCCCCTTTATTCTCCCTTTGTGAGCGTATGTGTGTGCGAGCGCTCTCGAATGGAGAGCGACTTTAATTGTTTCTTCAGCATAGCCCCGCTGTTTGCACGGGTTATTATCCCCGACTTTGCGGGAGGGGAGGGGGGGCTTGCTGTTTGACGGGGAATTAAATGAAGAAAAATAAGGAAAAACACATCTGACTCCAGGATCAAGGGCTCGTCTTTCTCTGGGGTCAGGCGGGCTAGCAGAACTGAGAGTCTTTTACAATGAGGGGCTAATTCTGTCTAAGCCAAAAAGGCTTCTATGCTAGGCTCCAGACTAGCCTCAGGATAAAGCGAGGAAGCTTCACGCCTTAAAATCAATTTATCAAGGCATTACTAACCCAACACAGAGACCTGTGGTTCGCACACATAATCTGTCCGTGACGAAAAAGCAGACTGACAAGCACCGCTTCACTATTGTTAGTCCTGTCTGTATTTTTAAAACTAGTTACTTTAATTGATAAGTGAAGGGTCGCAGTAGTCTTTTATCTTTCTGCCAAATCAATTACGCCTCTTTATTCACCGACGTAATTGTCTGGAAGATCTGAAACAAGGTTCAGCCAGACGTTTTGACATCGGATAAACTCTGCAAATTACTCAAAAGTTCAGTTTTGCAGAGTCAAACTCCATGTGTTTGAAAGGGCAAGGCTGCTCAACTCTGCAAGCATGTCTTTGTTTTAGCGGTTTTGTTCTTGCTGCTAGAAAACTTTTTTAGGCCTTGTGAAATCGATAGGTTCTGCTCTGGAGAGAGCCACAAGCGTTCAAGAGATTTCTCTGTGCGTGGGCACATGCATACGTACACACACACACAGGAACATTTCACCTCCAGCTATACCAGTCCTTCACTGGTCTCGGACGGCTCCCCGAGCGCTTTGCCATAGGAGGCCAGATGACCTAGTGAGGGGTCAGAGGGGACTCTGGGGGGTGCAGCAGGGGTCAAACCAGCACCAGTACTCCTCATTAATGACCTCTGCAGCCCTTCAATCACCACCCTTAAAAAGCTCAGACCAGGGCCCGAAGACTGTCCAGCAGGGAAACAGGCCAATAAATATATGCATCAGCCAGGTGTAGAGAGTGGGCTTAATTGCCCCCTTTCCTTATGTTTAATGTACAGCCCAGTGAGACGGGCAGGGTCGTGGAGCAGACACTCGGAGAGGAGAAAGAGAAGAGAGGAGAGCGTTAATGCATCTTTTAATATCAGGAAAAGCCAATTACCCACAGACAAACACTTCTAACTTTTGACATAGTCGGTAAGATTAACATTTAATGTTTTTGAAAGAAATCTCTTTTGTCCAACCAGGCTGCATTTATTTAATCAAAAATCTAGGAAAACAGTATTATTTTCTATATACAATTTAATAACTGTTTTCTATTTTATTGTATTATATTTTAAAACGGTTTATCCCTGTAATGGCAACGCTGAATTTTCAGCAGCCATTACTCCAGTCTTCAGTGTCACATGATCCTTCAGAAATCATTCACATATGCTGATCTGTTGCTCAAAAAAAACACTTATTATCAATGTTTTAAAAATTTGTTGGTAATGGTGATACATTTCTTTCAGAATTCTTTGATAGAAATAAAAAGAACAGCATTTATTTGAAAAAAATGTATCTTTTGTAACATTATAAATGTCTTTACTGTCACATTTAATTTATTGAATGCATCCTTGCAGAGTAAAAGTATTAAACTGATTTTAAACTTTTGAATTTAGTAGGTAGTGTAACCCAGAGTGGGTCATAACGTCCACAGTTTGCCTTACTATGTGAAACGTCGCTCAAATTCCTATTCTAGGTCACCAAACTTAATTTTTCGTAAATGTAAAATAATACTTTCAAGATGTACCGCAACGTGCTTTCTAGACTAAAGTCTCTGACGCTCTCGGTGGACTAAGTGAAAATGGCTGCCATGTTTAATCTACATGGGTACGAGCAGCTTTGAGAGACACTTTCTCTGCGCGTTGTTCCAGCACGTTTTAATCTGCCCTCTGCAGCAGCCCAATCCGGGTTCCAGAGCGCAGCATCTTAGAACGGCCGCGATCCTCCGGGAAGGCCTGACAGGGGAGCCTTGGCTGGCAGGCTTGGTGGGGAAGGAAGAGGGGGGCGCAGGGAATGCCAACCACACAAACAGAATTAATAACAGCGAGCGTCAGAGCGACGCCTTCTCTTTAGAAGTGAAGCGTGGCATGGAGCGGGTCCGCAGCGAGCTCCGGTTCCGGGCCACTGAGCCCAGGCCTTCTGATAAAGCATGTGGCTAAGCCGGTACAATGGCAGAGCCTACGAATGAGCTCTTACATTAAGACAGATTCTTCCCCACAAAACTAGCAGGCAGGCTGCTGATAAGGAGTTGTCATTGGCAGACACACTGCCCACCAGGGAGAAACCCACATCCAAACCCATCCGCCTTTTCCTCCCATCACAGACCAGACGAATTACGCCACGATCTCCACACCAATAGGTGTCACTGCTTCAAGATAGAGCAAGGTATAACTATTGGACTTAAAAAGAATGTTAAAAAGCGGAAGAAAAAACGTTTTGCCTCTTATTATCATTATACCAGTTGCATCAACATTCAAATACAGCCATTAAAAGAGACCTCAGCTGCTGTCAAACTGTGCGCAATTACATTTTTTTTCCAGGTTCTGATGAAATACTTTTAGAGTTGTTTAACTAATTGTTCATGCTGTGAAGTCAATGAAAACAAAAAAAAGCAAGAGCATAAAAATCAATTTTGTGGTTCATCTCCCATTACCTCAAAATCACACCCTCTAACGGTCAAACACACAGACACTCAAAATAAATACTTCATTTTCTATCCACACATAAACTGCCTGGAAGTGAAACAAACACCTTCTCAATGTCAGAAGATTATTTTAATATTTTAGAAACAAAAACAATACAAAATCACTAAAAGAATGCTTAGTTAAACACAGATTTAGGAAAATATTAAACAAAACATGTTTCAGTCACTACAATAGAAAAGTGAATGGACATAATGACTAAAAATAAATGTAATCTAATATTCTCTACGAACCATCATTTGAAAATGTGTACCAGATGCAATAGAGTGATAAGGTGCAAAAAAAAAAAAAAAACACACAGCTCACAACTAAAAGCCTGAAATGAAAAACACACAACCGGGATGCATAAGAACGCTGGGGGTTCTCGTTCCCTGATCTCTTCATTTGTGGCTCTGCAGCCCTATGGTAACTCACTTCAACATTTTACAACAGCCCACTGACCAATGAAACTTCCACACCGTTGCCAAAAGCCTAGGTGACATAAAAAAAAGCCATTTAATGTTAAAACCAGATGGTGCCAGAAAGGAAGGAGAGCAAAGAGATGAGATCTGTGCCGTTACACAAACACACACCAAAAAAAGATCAACACAGCACATTACAGCTTCATTGTCTCTTTTCTTATTCTCAAACATGTAACACAGTTCTTCCGGAAGATGACAGTTTCAAATATTACCTCTGAAATCACACAACAGAAAACCACAGCAGTGTTTTTTTAAAGTCAGAAAAATACGCAACTTCAAATCTTTTATAAAGAAAACTACGAAATGACTAGGAAATTAAATGACTAATTTTTTTATTGATTATTTGCCATCTAGTTGTCCCTGCAAAAATCTCTTCATTCCCACAGTCCCTCATAGCACATCTGAAAATGTACATTCAAAACACCGAGTAATACACAACTCCCAATGAAAACCCTTGCTAAAGGATGCATATTCTACAGCAAGATCTGAATGCATTCCTGAAAGACATTTTTTTACATTTCAACCCATCCACACATACCCCTGATGTCAGTGGGCAGAGAGGGGAATAATGCCATTAGATTTCATTCTCAGCCAGCTTCAGACAAGCATTACTCAAACGTTTTCTCCCTTTCTTAGAATAAAAGGTCCAATCTGATTCGACTGACTGTAAACAACAGTGAAAAAATGGAAATAAGTGCCCTCTCTGTCTCCCTTCCTGTCGTGTGCATTCATCCCCCTCTTAATGTCCTGCAAATGAAGGGGATTTATT
Source organism: Leuciscus leuciscus (assembly GCF_965113295.1). NCBI lineage: Eukaryota > Metazoa > Chordata > Actinopteri > Cypriniformes > Leuciscidae > Leuciscus > Leuciscus leuciscus. The sequence continues at coordinate 35,932,875 of NC_138734.1, forward strand.
AATGTGTAATTAAGTAATAATCATCGCTACATAATGCATGAAACACTCAAGGGGACGGTGGAGATATGAAACAGGAATGCCACAGCTGAACACTCAGTGCATAGACACACATTAAAAAGGGATTAATTGGGAGAAATAATATTTTGATAAGCGCAGCTCCCTCTCCCCCTCTGATGAACGCTCGCTGTCTTTTTCCTCTCTAAATAATCTCTCTCTCGCTCTTGCGTGAGCGAGTAACACTGACAATCACAGTTTCTAATGTAATGTGATGTGATGTTGAGAGCACGACTTCTTTGCTGGAAAATAATCCCCGGTCTAACGTGTCTAACAATGGGCAACGCTTTCTTGAGGAACCCCCTGCTCTATGTGCCTGCATATGTTTCCGACAGCCGTAACACCTGCAGATTTGCACATATCAAAGCAGAAATTAATGACAAACAAGCTTAACCTCTGCATGAGCGAGCCAATACACTAGACACCGGAACATAAAACATGAATGATTTTGTGCATACCACACTCAGACATATTGTTGGTGCCCTTCTAATCTCAGTGCATAGCAATCAAAGCTAAAGGTGCTGGGCTGAGATAGGGACAGAGCGAGCCTTGGTTACATATTTAATTGGCCTCTGATTGACGTGCATCGCTGAGTCAATACAATCACTGTTTACCCCCCAAACCTCTGTGCTGCAGCAGGCCAATGCATACTTGATAGAAAACTGCAATAGTGTTTGTTGCAATACAACCAAACATTTGACTTGAAAATGCCTAGGGAAAAAATAAATAAATAAAATAAAATATATCAGTTAATGCTTGTGGGGAAGATGATCCATATTTAAATACAATATTTCTCTATCACTGCGCATGTGAAAAATAAAAGCTTGTCAAAATAAAGATTACGTTATTGATTACAGGGTCGAAAAGGCTGCTTTCTCTCCAAAACAACTCAACAACATTGTTTAGGATTGATCTGCACCCAGCAGGCTCTGATAATGTTAAATATATATGACAATAACTTATTCTTAACATGTTTTATTTTCACTTTAACAGCCATGAATATTATCCACTTGCGCTCTGCGTAAACTTATGACCATGTTTTTTTCTCTCCTGATGAACCTCTGCAGATTGCGGCCGTTAATTAAAACAAAAAACTGGTTATTATTTGGGGGAGGGGGTACTAATATGGGCCACATGGCCACCCGAAAGCCCATCTGGTTTCTATTGGGGTGAGGGTGCCAAGTGATATCTCGACCGGCAGCACAATATCTGCCACACATTGCTGATGGACAAGGCAAAATAGCAGCAGGCCTTATTGCTCCTAAATTCACCTGCCTGTGAGTGTTGAGTCTTGTAGGAGGGGCGTGAATAAGATGAGACTGTGTCTGAATGATTCTGCCATGTCAAAGTCACAACCAGGAATAAACTGAGACAATAAACAGCAAAGAAAGGGGAAAAAACACCAAGCTGAGATCTATAGAGAATCAGATTCCATTCACAATACCACTACAGACTGAGAAGGGGGTGTCTAAAATGATTTCCACAGAGAGGACAAAATTGGAATATATTGAACTTACTGTCTATTTTATTATCAGTAGTAGTAGTATTAATAAAAATTCATATTTTTACATTTAACAAATATTATTTATACATTTATTTAAAAAATAAAAAAGCATTACATTATAATGCTTATGACTATGAATGATATACATTGTTTAATTCTAAAAATACATATAATTGAATACACATTAAACCAATTCATAAATACTACTTCTACTAACATTATTAAGCCTAAAACAAACTCGAGCACTATTTCTACAGCATCGTTCCTATAAGAGGCACTTGCACTGCCAACCACAAGACCTGCTGGCACCTGGCATCAATATGTTAAAGTTTCATTTTTCTATGTGGAAAAAAAGCATACTTAAAGTCTATAAACAAAATGTCACTATCAAAAGCAAAAACATTAAATCAGTGACTTTCACAATCCCCGCCAGTTTTACTCATGAAATCTCATTGGCCATGTGAGTCGTTCCCTCTCGTAAAACGCTTACCTTTAACGGAGCGCGGTTTGGCCTGCTTGCGTCTAGACATCTCCGTGATAAGGGCAATATTTTACTTTCTTTAACTGATGTCTTGTCCTCTCCAAGAAATATTGACAGGTCACGCGCTGATACTTGGGAGATTTCTTCACTTTGCCTGTTGCAATGCGGCAACTTCGGTCTCGCTAGTCCAGAAGCGTTCAAAGGAAGGGAGAGTACGGCAGAGGAAATGGATATTCCAATGATTAAACTTCTCCAACCTGTAGATTTAACGGATAACTTGCGGCTTTTCCCGTGCTCGAGAAGCGAACGCTCTTTTGTTCCTCCGTAACGGCAGACGCTGACGATGGAGCGGGCACGCGCGCTCAGAGTTTCAAGAAGCGGAGCGTGCCCAAATTACACCTGATCAGAAGCGAGAGGTGCCAATACTTGCCGATAATATGGTAAACCCACTTCGAGGATGTTTCAGAATTGATTCGCAATGTTTTTCCTCCTTTTAGCAGTTGTCGCAACTGTCTCTTTTCGTTGTGATCCCGCCGAACCGCCCTCCTTCGCTGTTATTTTTCCGAAGGTGCCACTCTCAATGGCATTTTACGCAGCATTTTTACCTGAGGGGATTTTTCTTCTTTTTGTTTATCGTCCTAAAAACCGTAAATATTTCTAGTCGCTAGCCTCTCTCTCCCTTTTTCTTTGTCCTGACTCTGGTCTTCCCTCCGCCTCCCGATCCGACTGCTGGCGGGGCTGCAGCGCAGACACACATAATAAAGCCAGGCTTGGCTGGAAATGTAGCCGTGTCCCAGCAGGAGGATGTGAGAGTAGGGTCCCGGCGGGGGAGCGCTCTGATCCCGCAGGGAGCTCCGCACAGCCTGGGTTGAGCAGACAGAGAGAGCCAACAGCACCAAACCATGGTCAGCCATGGAAACTACAGCTTAACTTGGAGCACGGATCGGGGCCAAAACACGGAGCTTCGAGGAAACTCTGCAGCGTGCAAGAAAAAAGACGGACTGGATTCGCTTTTTGCGCTCCTTGTACTCGTGCCATCGTCTCGGGTTCACTCCAGCGTTTAACTGTCGATTGGATACGATGACATTTTGACTATTTGTGGGGCTTGTTTTGAACATTTAACAATCCTACGTCGTCTTTGAAAACGTTTATCTGCGTTTAAAAGGGCAAGATTTAGGATTTAAAGAGATAGTTCGGCTCAATCAAAATGAAAACAGTGTCATCATTTACTCACCCTCACGTTGTTCCAAACCCGTTTGACTTTCTTTCTTCAGTGGAACACAAAAGGAGATGTTAGGCTGTATGTTAAGGTCTGACAGAATCAGTCACCATTCACTTCCAGTGCACCTTATTTTTCCCATACTATGAAAGTGAATAGTGACTGAAGAAATAAAAGTCAAACAGGTTTGAATCAACAAGAAGGTGAGTAAATGATGACAGATTTGTAATTGTTAGTCTTAACCTTTGCAACATTTTATTTTTTGGAAAAGATCTGCATATGAGAGTAATGTTTGGTATTATCAGATGTGTTGTATTTTTCTAATTGTTATAATTGGATATGTTTAATTCACTTTAAACCCCTTTTTCTAGGATTTTTGTTGCATTCTTTTTGGCAGGATTAGGTGTTTTCGACAGTATTTTCAGTCCCCATAGCGTTTGTCTGGCTGTCTGCGTGTGCAGAAATAGGATCATTTGTGCAAAAATCAACCTAAGAAATGGTCAAAATCACACGCGGTGCGCCGGAGCTGCTCGGCCGTTGTCATGGATAACATGTTGGGCACCCTGTCTCGGTCAGCGGGATGTCCTGCAGATTGAGCCGGGCACCCCGCGGAGCCACGGAGCGGCCTTTAAAATTGACCCCCCGCGGAGGACCGGGGCCCCTCTTGTCTCGTCTAAGCGCACGCCTGGAGACCGCTTTTAAATGTGCTTCTGGTGTCCCAGAGAGAGAGGCCGCTGACACGAAGGGGCGAAAGCTCACCGCAGTGGTCCCTTTTTCTCTGATAAATTCAAAGGAGGAAAATAGCCCACATTACAAGCTCCTTAAGGGTCAAGGACAGCTGAGACATGAATGGTTTGAAAGAGTGGCATTGTGAAATCACACAGCACACGATTACACCCTCTGTCATCTTTTTACGGATTTGCATTTTTCTTGTGCCACAATGAACAGTTCAGAATAAGACTTACAAGACATGTGGATGAAATTAATTAAGACGCTGGAGAAAAAGAGGTGTGAACGGCAAATGCGGTGGTCCTGCTTGGAATAGACACCGTTGCTATTTTAGGATGATTTTAATGAGTGGCAAATAATTTTTTGAGCTTGGATGGTTGCATGCGCTTCGAAAAATACTGAACGTTTAGAGGAGGAACAAAACCTCACATTGGATATTACAAGGACGGAGGCCTTTGCAACACTTCATTTCACCGCTAACTGAATTCAAACGGTCTCGGTATTGGCTAGTATTTTCCTTCACGCAGCAGGGATGGTGGTAGATTGATGCCCTTACATTATTCATGTGACGATTATTCAAAATTTAGCAATAACTCAACAGCGTTTTGTCCTTTCTCTCATCCGTCTCCTCTCTCACCGTACCTAGGTATGCATCTATTCTTATGCGACTGTCATCCATTGGACAGTGCGGCCTCAGAAAGCACCCTTAAACACTCCCCCATTGTACTGTCACAAGCCTGGAGAGTTCATGTTATATTTATGTTGCCTACAGCGTATTCTCTGTGTTCTGTTCTGTTCAGCTGAACTCACGCCAACTCCTCCAGGTCCCCCCTCCACAGACAATGTTACATCTCATTGGCTTTGCCCTAGATAGGCTATTTTTGTATGAAATAATTAGACATAACTGATTTAAATACTGCAAAGCCAACACTCTTTTGTCTCGTTAACAAAGTACAGGAGAGGCACACTCTTGCAGTGTCATTTATGTCAATCCGTACAAGGAGGCTAAAATACAAATGCGTTCAAAGCTAATGGATCTGAAGCGGGGCCAAAAAAAAGAAGAAAAAAAGTACCATTTTATTAGCTTTCCTTCGATTCGGGTTTTACTTTCGGGACCGTGCTACGGTGACCTGACCTGATAGAATCTATTATGGAAGCAAAAAATGGCAGGAAAGCACTGCCAGAAGCTTTTAATTGTCTCAACGTGTACATCAGCAAAATATAGGATTGCTAAAATATGCCACCATACAGCACTAATTGTCCATATAAGGACAGCGCGGCGCTTAAAACAGCACGTTTTGTTTGTTACAGTGACCCCGGACCCAGACAGCCATGCTGATGCCGAGTGCACACGGGCACACGAGGGAGAGGTGCAGAGCAGGAACGCAGATTGGGGCTGACCGCTCGGCTGCACTTTAATGTACCCTCTACTTCATCAGTCCTGATTAGCCACCATAAAAATCCAGATTGAACATTACATTTTTACTGCTGATTGTCTTCCAAACACTCTCAGGTGTTGGCATGTTAAATGCCAGGGTGTGCATCTGTCCTCGCATCCCATTAGCTTGCTGCAGTGAGACGTCTGACTTGAAAAAGGGGACCCTCTTCAGAAACGAAAGCAATGCAGAACAAATTTCAGGCTTTTAGGCTTACCGCGTCTTGTGCCAAAACCTCAATAACAAGCCCCCCTCCAGCCCCCGTTTCCCTGGCTCTTGCCCCAGACTTACACAAAGAAACACCAGCTTTATGGACTTAGGGCATTAAAGCATAAAAAACAGCGGACGGAGAACAGGTTCGGAACACATGGCGTCAAACGCGGGGACCCGATCTCATCAGATCGCACAGGCTACATACACTGTTAAACGCTTACATTTTTAGGTGCGCGGGCCGTGTTTTCAAAAGGGCACATGAAAGGGCTTAGCGAGAGAGAGACAGGCAACGGCGACGAGGAGGCCCAAGCAAAAACGCTTTTCTGATGAGCTGCAACAATGCACTCACTCCCACGACATCAGCTCTCTGTTGGGAGTCTCCTCCTAATTTCCTCCATCCATAATAAAAAGAGCTACATTAAACAGTGCCATTAGTGCCAGCAATTTGTTTTATTCTCCACAGAAAGAGAAATGTTATCTGTGGCGGACAAACTTAACCCAATTAAAGCTCATTGTGTATGGGGGCCTTGCTGGGTCTTCAGCTGATGCCTAGGAACGAGGGCAGAGGCAGCCAACATTGGGGAGGGAGAGGGGGAAAAAGAGAACGATTGGAACACGTCTGGAGAATTAGGGAAAGTAGGAGAGAGACAAATGTGCTTTCAGGAAAAAAGACGGGAAGAGAAATTATGTTTTTGTGCATGTTCCCCCCACATCAAATCCCTCCCAAGATGGTTTGATAGAGGAATACTGCACAAAATGTACACTCAAAACGAAAATGCACGGATACTCCGGCGCTTAAATAAATAGCTGAAGGATTCATGTGAATGTAAAACATTTGCAATAGAATAACAAGGGCAGGGAGTGCATACAAAGCCACACGTTCTGAGACACTCGTTCATACCTTCACATTTTTGCTGTTAATTGTTGTGATAACACCTCTCGATTACAGGGGTTTAATTATCAACATGTTTGGCTGTTAGACCAAGTACCTGGCACAGATCCTGGTGAAGGGCTCAAGGTTTCTAATGAAGATCTCACTCACAGCAGCATACAGGAGCTCAGTGTGGCGCTGTCCTAACAAAGAAGCACATTGCGTTTAGAGACGACCTGGGTGTCTGTGAATTCTAACACAATAATGCCAAGAATATTCATAGTGATACATTTTGATTGATATCCAGTTGTGCGGGAATGGCAAGTGTGTGTCTCAATGGGGGAAAAAAAGTGATTCTGTGTGATTGCGGAATTACAGTTACAGTAACTGAATCGCATGTCGTGAGACACAAATGAGGCATGTCTGCACTTCCGTTATAGGGCGAAAGCTGGTTTCAGTCCGTTTGACTGGTAATCCTTCCGTCTCCTATTGCATTTATCAGCTTTAGTGGAGCTGTTTTTTGCTCGCTTACCCAAAAAAGGCCCAATCAACACCTCCCAGCTGGTGAAATGAAGCAGAACCGGGCCTCCATTACTTTGAGACGTGATGGATACTTCACAGCTGCGGTTGAGTGTCTGTGATCAGAGAGTGGAGAGACAAACAGCTGTAAAACATGCCCTACTAAAGACATACACACATTTGCTGACAGTGTGTGCCATTAGGATATACATGCAGTGTATATACATAGATATGAATGTACAGATTCCTACTCAACTACTTTCATTCTCACGCAGGGCCTAATGCTATATGAAATCTTAGCACGTATTTGAAGTAGAATTCTGAGAGGAAAAATCCATCCATTTATTGTTTGAGTTGCTCTGAAAAAAAAAGACAATAAAACGTTAATAAAATAATTATTTTGACATAATTCTCATTTGAGTGGCATTTACTATTCAACCATGAATTATGTCTTTGGAATATCTAGTCTTATTTGTACATTTGGTTTGTAATTTAAGTTTAACTTTGTCCTCAAATACAAACATTACGTCGTCTGAATGCAATAATGTCTCGCCCAATTTTAAAGGATGTGCACAAACTAACACAAATGCCGATTCTTATTATTATGAAATTGCACTAGGAACAAGTAGCTACACTCAGCAAGCCTTCGATTTATCTCCCAATGGTTCATTTTGCGTGAGGAAATTATATTTACTGTTATTGAGAGGAAATAAATTCGCGCTAGCAATGAGAGCAAAACAATTTGTAGTGTTCATTTTGTGTTTAAATCGTATTAAATGCTGCATTTCAGTGTTTCTCCTTTCAAATGAAATATTCAAATAAAATATAACCAAATATAGCCTTACTCTGAGAAGCAAATTTCTGTAATATAAAAACAAGCGCTGTTTTGAAGTTTGATATACAGAACCCTAAATTAAACATTAAACTGCTGTGTTAAATGTATGTTTTGTAGGTCTACAGCGCTCTCTATTGGTTTAAATGAGCTTACACTCAGATTAGCCTCGTGTTTTACTGCTTCAGTTTTTTCTCTGTGGTGATTAAACAGTCTTAAATACTGCAAAAACACAATATCAAACACTTATATTACATTTTAATATGATCAGGATTCGATTAATCTCCCCTTATTTAAAAGGACAGTTTAGCCAGAAATGTCAATTCTGTTATAATTTACTTACCCTCATTTTGTTCCAAATCTGTTTGACGTTCTCACGTGAAATGAGATGTCCGAGGCAAAATAATGATACTGACAAACGTAGTCACCGTTTACTTAACGCTGGATCTTTTCCCGTTTAGTATGGGAACGGATTTCTGACTATTATTCAGTTCCACGTAATTGTCAGTTGTGGAATTTACTGTTGACTGATTATGGAAGCCATTTTCACTAAATAAGAGAAGAAGAAAAAAGTCACGTTTTGGTAAATCATAATTATGATTTATGACAATCGTATAATAATTCTCTTTTTTTTTCCCTCATAATTTTTTTTTTCTTTGTCAAGTTCAACTTTTATGTTATAATTATTATGACTATTATAATTATGACTTTTTTCTATTTTATTTAATAAATTATGACTTATCTTGTTATTTCAATTTTTTTTGTCATAATTATGATCTACCAAAGAATGACCTTTCTTTTATTTATGTGGCAGAAATGGGCTTCCATAATTTAACTATGTCTTTCTACCCCTCTTTAGGTTTATAAATTGACCCTACTTTACACATTTTTCCAAAACATTATTTCCTTCTAATGTCATGTCTTATGTTGGCTAGTAGAAAACTCTTGGAGTCGGGATCAAGGGGAGTCTATCATTAGGATCTATCAACAGTTCAAAGGAGTTCATGAGAGAAGAGTTAATATGCCCTCTTAGTTAAATCACCCACTTGAAGACAAACCCATGTTTGTGGATAGTATTATGGATAGGTTTGTGGAATAGGATTGTGATAAAGTTTTTAACCTTACCATCATATAATACTGAGGAAATTATCAGGTTGTTTTAATGCCATATTTAAGTCAGACCTGTTTTTATGCATGTTTGTTAAAAGAAATAATTCACCAAAAACGTAATCATTATTTACTCACCCTCATGTTGTTCGAAATTATGATGAAATCTATATTTGTTTCTTCAGTGGAACTTTTTTTTAATAATATCTTGACCATTTTTTCAAAATAAGTAAAGTGAAAGGGGCTATCGAGCTCCACAATAAATAAAAAACACCATAAAAGAGAAGTATAACAAATGTGGTCCGTATGACATGTACACTATAAGTTTTCTGTGCATATGTGAAAAATGTATGTACAAATTAACGATTATTTTGAGATCTTTTCAATTCAATCAATTGAACCAGTTAAAACAATTGGTCTAAATGATTTGTTCCTGCACGATAACATTATCCTTACTGTCAAGCATGGTGATGGCAGCATCTTGCTCTGGTGTTTCTTAAGCAAGAGAAACAAAAAAAGATTGAGCCAAAATCCACAAGGGGTGCCTGTATTAGTCAGCCAAAGACCTGTTCAGAGCAGCGACCCCTTTGTCAGTCGAACAATGTTCCAAAGAATAAATGACTTCAGTCCAATAAAAAAATATGTGGCATGACCTGAAAATTGCAGTCAGATGGCACAATTGAATTAGAAATTGGAGTGAATTTGTACTGAGAAACATGGAATTGAATGGAATTTTTGACCAGTCAAAATGTACATGATCAGGCCGATCTTAAATCTTAAAAACAATGCATTTCAAATATATATATTCTTATCTCTTTTCTTAAAATACAAAACAATATATAAAAAAAAAAAATCATGCAGTAAATGGTTAAGACATTTTTTTTAATGAAAATTTTCTATGTTTTTTATAATTATCTTAAGATGAAAAGATGTTTTTGTGAATATGGCCCCAAGAAGTCAAGACTCATCTACCGTTCATCTAAATTCTAAATAGCCTTATATCACTGCCTCATACAAAAATTGTATTTGAAATACATCCAATCATTGTACAGAGGATAGAACCGTTAAACACATTCAGAAAACTCAACTTATGTCACTGAAATATTTCAGATTTATTCTAAGAAATTAGTTTACACCTGTGGAAATAAAGAGAACACCACTGTGGCTTTTTCCATATCGGTACATATTTAAACATCTCATGGGATCCTGGAAGAAACACAAAAGGCAGGTTCCTAAAATAAAAAAATGAAACAAACTTCAACTTCACACAAGTATCACAAACTGCTTAAGTTCAAAATGTAAGAACTGTCCCATGTGACAACACTGGCCTATGATTTAATTGGGTGTCCTGAGAGAATCAAGGGAGCAGGCGTCGTGGCGGCCGCGGACCTAAACCTGGTAAAAAAAAAAAAAAGGAACCAAAAGAAAAGAAAAATCAGAAAAATTAGTGACAGATCCTTCCACACCAATAGTGCTCTAAAAAGACTTGAGAACATGAGAAAGTGCTGACCTGTTGGGGCTCCCATATGAAGGCTCCTGAGTGAAGGTGGCGGTACTCTAGGACCACGGGGTCCATTCTGCGGTGGGGGTCCACAGATAAGAGGCGTCTTATGCAATGCATGAGAGCCCGGATGCTGCAATAGTCCTCTAGAGGACTGGAAACCAAGAGGCGGAGTGTCAAGCAAAGGGGCACGGGTGGGAGAGGGCCAATGTATAGATGCTGGGCCTAAGAGAGGTTGTGGTTTGTCAAGACTGTGAGTGGCTATTGGCCCTCTAGATGGCTGGAGATTAAACGAAGGGCCGTGAGAGACTGAAGGGGCCCGAGAGGGTAAAAGACTGTGGGGGGCAGTTGGTCTGTGGGAAGGTGGCTTTAGATTATGCATTGAAAGCAAAGGAGGTGGTTTCGTCTTAGGATATGAGCCTGGAAACAGAGAGAATACTGTACTCAAATATCAAACAAGTATCACAAACAGGTTCAACAAATTAATGTATGATTTTGTATTTTAAGTAAGAAAAAAAATCCAGTATATATATATATATATATATTTTAGCACTGTATTTCATCCTGTGCCCTAAAAACAAACCTTGCAATCCCATGTGATGTCCTGGGGGTGCATCTCCTGACCCTGAGGGTGGGTTTGTCTGCTCTCTTGGTGGTGGACCAGAACCAGCAGGCAGAAGTGGTGGAGGCTTTCCTAACCCTGGAGGCAGGCTGTTGATCACAGGAGCAACCTCACTGTCAACTTCAGCAGAAGATACTGAGGAAGAAAGAACAAATAAGTAATAAAGAGATGTTTCTATTCAGAAATAAATACAATGCATACTAGGGCTGTCAAAATTGCTCAAAAATGACGTTCGAATATTCCCTCTAAAAAACACACGAATATTCGAACTATTCGAACATCTGGTTGCGCATTTTTTCAATGACGCGCATTACGTCAATAACAGGACAAATTAATACAAAGAGACATACATAACTTGTATAGGTAGTTAATTTAAGTTTAAACATATTTGACAATGTATTACCAACACAAAACCAAGTAAATAAACTAATGGCCAAGACCGCAGACCTCAGTCTCGCTCACTCGCAGGCTCTCTCTCTCTCTCTCTCTCTCTCTCTCTCTCTCTCTCTCTCTCTCTCTCTCTCTCTCTCTCTCTCTCTCTCTCTCTCTCTCTCTCTCTCTCTCTCTCTCTCTCTCTCTCTCTCTCTCTCTCTCTCTCTCTCTCTCTCTCTCTCTCTCTCTCTCTCTCTCTCTCTGCTCATAACGGTTTAAATGAACAACAATAAGCACATGTTGAGTGCTGATCAAGAGTTTTGTGCAAGCAATTTAAGGTCGCGACTCTTGTCCCAAATATAGCAGGCTTCATTCAGTGATTGAAACAAATGTATTAACATTAATTGAAGTTTTACAGTATAGAACCGACATTGAACGCTCCGAGCGAGCTGTGCTGTGGTAAACATGGAACTTTTCTGTTTAACGTTAAATAAAATGAGGCACACAATTCCGAGAAATGTGACAACAAAGAACTTTTACCCTGAGGTTCATAAAAAATAAAGTGCTATTAAAAAAGAAAAAGGCTACTTACATTATTGGTGCTTGTATTAAAAAAAGGAAAAACTGACTGCAATTTATTCCATTGTCTTTTAGTGCACTGTCAACTTTCAGCAGTGACGCTGTGCTAGACAGTGCGACTCGTGTGACCTGTCTGTCCCTCAAGTCTTGTTTATACTCGACGCGTCCGCACGAGCGCGAATCGCCCCCTATCGTTTCAAAGAATAGTACAACGGCGAGCGCGTCGAGTATAAACGCCTCGTCCGTTTGGGGGAGGTGCGCGCGCAGTCTGCGGAGACTCGCGCTGCGGAGACAGGCGAAAGTATAAACAAGGCTTCAGGCAGCGCGCGCGCCCACTCGCAAAGCAGACAGCCGCGCCTCTGCTTCCGCGGGCGTGTTTTTCCATATTCGAAATTCACATTCGAATATTCATTTTCACGTTCGAATTTCTGTTTTTTAAAACTATTCGAATATATATTCGAATTTAGAATATTCGTTGACAGCCCTAATGCATACACAATGCAATTTTATAGATTGGCTGTGGTCTTTATTTTATTTTGGCTCTGATTATTATAATAATTATTTAATAATATAATTTATTATTTAATTAAGTCAAATATTTATAAAAACTAGAAGAAATTAGAAACAATTTTGTGCACTAAATTGACCAAAAAAGTAATTTTTCTTCAAGTGCGTGGAGCCAAGGGAATATGGAAAACGAGGAAGAAATATTCTTCCTCGTCAAATATTTATAATTATACATTATTTAAAATATAAAATGTATTATATGAATAATTCATATTTTAAATGTTAAATAAATAAAATTGTAATATACACATATATATATATTTTTTTAATTATATATCATTTTATTAATTTAATATACAAGTTAAACAATTAGACAAAATTAAACTAATAAGACCAGAAGTAAATTAATTATATAAATACAATTATTTACATGTAATTTAATTATTTATTTTAAATATTCATATTTTAAATAAAGTGCTAGTGACAGACCGATATATCATCATTGACAGTCCATGCTTGGTGGATTAACAGAAATGCTTCAAAACCTCCATAGTAAATATTCTACATTTAAAAAAAATTAAAATGAAATAAATTGTGTATTATTATAAATTGTAAATTAAAACGTGCATTGAACTTGATCATTCATAAATGCATCTAGTTTAAGGTGATTCAATAATAATGTGCAAATTAAGAGCAACATGATAATAATTACACACTTATAAAGACAACACAATATGAATATGAAAGTAACTAGGCCAGGACATGGAAGCATGTTCACCTCGCAGATGGTCCTGGCGGTTTTGAAGATACTCCGCCAGTGTGCTGAGCTCCTCTGGGTACAGGTGCAGACCTTCGGCCAGGAGAAAGAGCAGGTGGCGGGTGGCAGAGGGAACAGTGTGGCGCTCCAGCTTGCCACGCTCCAGGTAGTCCTCCGTCAGCTCAGCCGCCCGTGCCGCGGCCTCCGTGGGGTCCAGCACACGCCGCGAACCGCTCAAGCGCCTGAACTCCACAATCACAAACTCCATGGCCTGTTCTTTGGGCATGTTTCGATGAACTGCAGAGAGGCAGAGGAAGGGTCAGCCAGAGGAGGGAGGGGGGTTACATATGGCGCTCAGTGTGAGCCGCTGCAGTCTAAGCAGTGCGCACAAGACTTCTACCTCATCAGCAACATGCTGCAATCTGGCAACCACTGCTTAACCCAATTACCACATTCAATTCAGTATGCGCAAAAAAGGACTCGTTCATGAGCACGCTTGTAAGTTTTTAGTAAGGGACATTTAACAGATTAGAAGTTTATATAAGATTGCTTTTAAAAGTTGTTTTGGACCAAATGTACTGTATGTAATATGAGGAAGCAATGTGCATGAGATAAATCTTTTAGACTTTTGATCATTGGTCTTGTTCACAATTTCATTCAGTTTTGACATTCAGCAATAACGAATTCCTTCACTGGGAAAATTCAACAATTCAGTTCACGCATTTAAAAGGATGGATCTGCGCTTTAGTAGAGTCAATATTGAAGTGAGGGTAAAACAGTGTAACAATTTTGATAATATTTAGCGTAAAAGCTGGAATGCTCTACATTGGCCGTTTTTTTAGCCCATTCGGAGGATGTCAAACATGTTTGAGATTTTGAGCAGGTTTTAGAACACATATTGTTTTTATTTGTCATAAATATTCTGTTGTGTTCGAAAAGATTTGTAAGTCTGGTAGTGTGTGATCCTCAGTCGTTTCGTTTTTCTCTGTAACCAAAGTTGGTGAGTGTATGATGCCTAGTGTTTCAAAATGTGTTAAAAAAAAGTGTATACCAGCCTTCAGAGAACTTACCAGCAAGGTGAGGTTTTATAGAAATATAAATAAAAAACATTAATAATAAAAATAATATGAAACATCTGAAATACATTATATATTATTAACAGTGTTTTTTTTTTTAAATCAAGTGGTGGGCATTAATTATAAAATCAGAATTAAGGGCATTTCAACTATTTTAATGTGGTGTTGTTGTGATTGTTTAGATGGTTTTTACATATGTGTGTCTAACACTACATTGATGAATTATTGCTTGGTTTTAATGGTGCAATTTAAAGATTTAAAAACTGTTGATTGGTAAAATATTTGTACCCAAACCTGTTATAATAATGTCATTTTTTTTGTAAAGAATGTATGCTTAATTTATTTGGACCATTCAAAATTATCTTATGAATTATGTTTGTGAAAAAAAAAAAAAGAGTGTAAAACCGGGGCAAAACTACAAGCTATTGTATGGTTTAATTTGGGGCATTGTGAATAATGTTTTTCATCAAAACAAAGGACTTTATATAAAAAAATAAAATAAAATAAATTTTTAGAGGGAAATATTTTTTTTCTTTTCCCTAAGGTTATTAAAAAAATAAAAAAAATTAAAAAAATTTCCACAACTATTTTATAACTAAGATCCGGTTTGTGTGTATGCAATTTAGTTTTAACTGCCACAAGATACACAAACAGCTTTTTTTGTAAAGTTTTGCATTACATTGAAATGACATCAACACATTTTGCAGTTCATATAAATGAATTATCTTTTTGGGCTGTTCTGAAAGTTACAGTATATTTTTTGAATATATCAATGCATGTCTTTTTGGTGCAATCACAGGACTAAATGATCATACTAGTTCATACTAAAAAAAATGCCCACCACCAAGTCTAGGGTATTTTCTCTGTAGCTATTATATAAGGTTATTTAACTATTGTTTGAAGTACATTTAAGTGGTTTTATTGGGAGATAAATTGTGGGAGTCAGAACTTACTTTTGAGGGACTCTGAAAATATGATTACTGTGCACGAGGAGAGTGTTACATTAGTCTGCTCGACAAGAATACATAAGGGGGAACCGTCGGAGCGGACATCTTGGAGGGCCCGGGTCAGGCCTGATTCCACCTGCAGGTAAAGCATTTCCACCGAGAGGCCACGTTCCTGCAAACACTGGCCTATCGATTTGGGGTAATCCCTTTGAAAGAAGAAGAAGAGATCTGGTTATTGAGAACCATGCTTCAGGGCATGACGTGAGGAAATGTGAGGTTGTTGAGTGTGGCCTAGCTTATATATGCAGTAATGAAAGGGTAGAGATTTAATGAATAATGAATAAACCAACACAAATCTGTTTAGCATTATAAAAGTGTATTAAACATTAGACATTATAAAGGTGTATTAAACATTAGAAAATAAGATAAGGTTGTTTCATTTGTTTTAGCTGAATAAATGCTTTTGTGTGTGGCATTAGTCTTCTTTGAGAGAAAAAAAAAAAAAATCCCAAAAGACATCAAAATAAGTGAAAAATGTTGTTTAAATATTAACATAAAAGTTACATACTACTATCATAATTTTACACAAATTTACACAACTAAATGACTAGTGTTCAAATATTGTAAAATTGGTTTGATTCAAATTTGAAATATTTCTATCAACACATTTATGTCAAGAAATATTAATCAGATCACTTAAATGGGACTTTCTATTTTTTTTCAATAACAGTAGATTATTAAAAACAGAAATATGCATGTTATGTAATGTAAATTAAAAACCTCCATGTTTAAAGATGTATTTGCCCTTTTGTTAGTAGAACGTTTGAGTTTTTGTCTAATTACTTGATATGAATATGGCTTGATTACTGAACATTTTGAATATCACCACTTCTCAAAGAAGCTCCTTTGTATTATGTCAAATGAACAAGGATTGTCTGGACATATTTATTCTTTCATGAAAAATGTGAAAGTTTGTTTAGGAGACTGAAAATGTACACGAATAATTCAGTCATATGCAAATAAAAACAAATTCTCCCTGCTATATTTATATTTATATTTATATATATATATATATACACATATACACACACACACACTCACCTAAAGGATTATTAGGAACACCTGTTCAATTTCTCATTAATGCAATTATCTAATCAACCAATCACATGGCAGTTGCTTCAATGCATTTAGGGGTGTGGTCCTGGTCAAGACAATCTCCTGAACTCCAAACTGAATGTCAGAATGGGAAAGAAAGGTGATTTAAGCAATTTTGAGCGTGGCATGGTTGTTGGTGCCAGACGGGCCGGTCTGAGTATTTCACAATCTGCTCAGTTACTGGGATTTTCACGCACAACCAAGCCGACTGATTCAAGCTGATAGAAGAGCAACTTTGACTGAAATAACCACTCGTTACAACCGAGGTATGCAGCAAAGCATTTGTGAAGCCACAACACGCACAAACCTTGAGGCGGATGGGCTACAACAGCAGAAGACCCCACCGGGTACCACTCATCTCCACTACAAATAGGAAAAAGAGGCTACAATTTGCACGAGCTCACCAAAATTGGACAGTTGAAGACTGGAAAAATGTTGCCTGGTCGGATGAGTCTCGATTTCTGTTGAGACATTCAGATGGTAGAGTCAGAATTTGGCATAAACAGAATGAGAACATGGATCCATCATGCCTTGTTACCACTGTGCAGGCTGGTGGTGGTGGTGTAATGGTGTGGGGGATGTTTTCTTGGCACACTTTAGGCCCCTTAGTGCCAATTGGGCATCGTTTAAATGCCACGGCCTACCTGAGCATTGTTTCTGACCATGTCCATCCCTTTATGACCACCATGTACCCATCCTCTGATGGCTACTTCCAGCAGGATAATGCACCATGTCACAAAGCTCGAATCATTTCAAATTGGTTTCTTGAACATGACAATGAGTTCACTGTACTAAAATGGCCCCCACAGTCACCAGATCTCAACCCAATAGAGCATCTTTGGGATGTGGTGGAACGGGAGCTTCGTGCCCTGGATGATCTCCATCAACTGCAAGATGCTATCCTATCAATATGGGCCAACATTTCTAAAGAATGCTTTCAGCACCTTGTTGAATCAATGCCACGTAGAATTAAGGCAGTTCTGAAGGCGAAAGGGGGTCAAACACAGTATTAGTATGGTGTTCCTAATAATCCTTTAGGTGAGTGTGTGTGTGTATATATATATATAAAAAAAATTATGAGAATATTTTAAATGTCTTTTTATTATTACCCTCTTTTAGAAATGTGAAATAGAACATTTAGAATGGAAAAATTTTATCAAAAAGTTTAACAGCAGCATAAAAGCATATTCTTACTTCAGTTTTTAGGGCAGGGCTCTAAAGACCACCTTAGTCTTTCTTTTTAAATTGAATGCATCACATGACGCAGTGGTACCATAAAATGATGCAAGGTTTGTACCACCATGTGTTTCCGCAGCTTTGAGATTAGGATTCAGAAGTCATATATAAATTTGTTTGTTGGGGGGGGGGGGGGGGTTGTTTTTGATTTTTTGTGAGACCACAGGGTGTAAACATTAGTGTTTGGTTTGCTGGATAAATATAATTTACACAACATACAAAAACTTATTTATTTATTATTAAATTAACCTCTTTTTGGAGACAATTTCTAGAGTTTGGCAAAATGTTATGCTCAAAGATTTTCATTGATTATCTTATTTGTTTTTTGTCCACTGGAATAGCAGTGTAAAATAGTGATATTAGTGGATTTTTTTTATGTATCAATTTTTAAGGAGACTGAAAGTGAATTGTAAAGAAAAAGGGTGTTCACACTTGGCATGTTTGGGTCGATTAAAACGTACCCTGGTGCGATTGCTCTGTTAGTGTGGTTTATTTACGGTACCATCCGAATCCTGGTGCGCACCAAACAAGCAGACCGAGACCGCTTGCAAACAAACTCTTGTGTGGTTGGAATTAAATATGAATGCAACACGGACCAGACATGTAAACAGACCAAAAATGGGACATGATGTCACAAGATGCGACCCTAAAAAGGACAGAATGCTCACGCACACCTGTTTTATCTTGTCATAGTCGCGATGTTGCCCATCACAGTTCAGGACAGGCTTCAGAACAGTGTCTTCTCGCAGAAGATCTTCGTTTGTGTGTGTGACGGAGGGATTCCTGCCGCTATTTTGACTCCTTTACACATTTTACAAGCTCTTCACGAGTTCTCAGCTGGTCAAAATACCATCAAATGTAGCTACACACATACAACGAGCGCATTTATCCCAGCACACAGCATTGTTTTGGATTTTCGTTAAGTTCCGTCGCGAAATATACGTAATAAACGCCGACCAATCAGGTTGTGAACATATACCTAGGTTCGGTGTTAAAGTGCCAGTCTGAACGCTAAGCGGACCAGGAATAAATGTTAACTTTTTTTGGTCCGGACAAAACAAACCGAACTACAAGTGTGAACACACCCTAAATAGTGGACACATTTTTGCCTAATAATGAACATTTAGAATACTGGATTTTTTTATTTTTTTAAAGGCATATTTAATTTTCATTTAATTTCTCATAAATTATTTAAATAATAGCATATCCATCAGAATTCAAGGGTGGCTCCTGATACTAATCTTAATCCTGACAAATCCCATCTGTCTAACATCTGACAATAACAAAGACCATTCACACAACAGAGACTTTTCAGAAAACTAAAATTGCACAGAATGGGTAAACATTCCCATATTTTCGTGTGCTAACTCTGGGAAAAAAAGTTTGCAAATTGCATTTCCATTTAATACATAAACGAAGCAAATTTCACACAATAATAATGCGAGAGAATTTTACTGCTACTTGAGGTATATACTCACACATTCTGGTTATTCACAGACAGGACGACACAGTCTGCAGGCTGTCTAGCACCTTCTCCATGTAGCTGATGCACAAACTTCTCATATATGGCAGTGCGTTGAACTGATGCCTCGTATTCTTCAGGGGAAACAGCTGATACAAACAAAGACGCTCAGAAAAGATTTTTCACGACGGAAACAACAGTAGAAGTGCGAAATCAAGTTCTTTAATGAAAAAACATTATATGAAAAAGAATACCCGTTGACTGATGCGGTGAATGCTCATAGTCTGCTGTGCCAGAGTAGTCAATCTCTTCTTCTAAGTTTTCAAAACTGAAAATTGAGGTATGATTGTGGGGGGAAAGGAGTTTAGATGGAGTTCAGATCAGTATTGAATCGCTCACAAAAGAATCTAATATAAGGGATTTATAGACATTACAAATAACACTATTTTAGTCACCTCTCAGATTGTGGAAGGTCATCTTTTCTGTCCTCCCTCATAGGATATGGTGTTCTTCGAAAAGATCTGAGAGGATTTAGGACACTCCATGTAGTAAATCAACATGATTATAATTAACATAACATCAGAAATGTAAAACGTAGGCTGTGTGTTAAAACCTAGAGAGTTGCCAAGCTAGAAAGCACTTATTAAATTATATTAACTCTCCAAATGTTGCAAACATAAATAGTCAAAAGACTTCTAGCCCAGAAGGAGGCAGCTCTCAGTGTTTTGAAACAAAGCCTGTAAGTTCCTCACATACCTTCCTCCACTATGATTTGGTGGTGGTCTTCTGCCCCCAGCGTTCTGCGCCCACGCCGACATTTGGTTTCTTCTAAATGAATTGCAGTTTTATAAATCATAATAAACAATCAAAATTTACATAATATCGCGCCGCGCAAGACAAAATTGAGTTTTGGTTGCACAGCAAATCCTGCATCTACTCAACTATTATTTTAATAAAACAACCATGTCTGTGGTCTACAGTTAAAATAACGTCTAATACTTGTGATATTTGTCAAACTATTGTTATGAAAGCACTGAATTGTTGTGTAGCCCATCTTACCTGCGTAATCTTCGGTTATATTCCTGCTGCTTGATATCGCGATAAATGGATTAATTTGTCATCTCTGCACGAGATCAGTAAATACTAAGATTATTTCTAGATGAAAATTGTGTATAATAGAGATGAATCCGAATCACTGATCAGGGATTCCGCCAAAGGACCTGCAACACACTCTCGATCTGACTTCCTTTCGATGAACAAGTGTATTTGAGGAAGCGTGTGGCGCCTCCTATCGGACAGGCAGACAAACGACGAGACCAATGACGTCACTGCACTGCCTGCTCAGTCCTGCTGCTGGAGATCAGGATCTGCGATGTTATGCTGCTAAGGACTATGAGGCATGCAGCCATTATTTAGTTACTCAGGAATGCAGTTTGCAACAGATAATATGTCACTTTATAGTTCCATTTCGCTCTTGGGTGCATTTGGATTTTGAAATGAATGCAAATCACTGTTGAAATGAGTAAATAATGTCAGATAACGACAATCGTGCAACACATAAAACAGACATTTATTACAAACATCACAATTCAAAAAAGTGAAAGATTCTTAATTCAATCATACTCTCTTATCTTTGGGAGCGCTGGAGATTTCAGTCTCTAACTGCTTAAGAAAGTTCACATTTAGCATCAGCAGCATTAGGACACTGATATGTGCATTAACCATGGCAGAAAACACACGAAATTACCCAAAAATCTCATTTAAGGATTGCCCTTTTAGTCTGATGGAATCAGTTCTCACTCAATTCTGTCATTTTACCTAATGTAATTTGGCTTCATTTATTTCTAAATGGACTTTGCATTATACATCAATGTAAAATACTATTATTTAAAAAAATCAAAAAAAAAAAAATCAAAAAAAAAAATCAATCACAGTGTCTTGATTCATCAAGACATTTTGCAATCATATTCAGAATGTGGGGCAATCAAACCAAAACAGTTTCAAGTACAATCAAGTCTGATGGGAGCGGAATAATAATTGGTTTTCTGAGGCAGGCATGAACATAAAGAGGAAACAAAGTGGTTAAGACACTGGCGTTTCCTGTTGAGATTGTAACTTGGAATTAAAAAAAAAAAAAATACATGAGGGACGTCACATATATATTTAACAAGTCTAAACAGACACACAATAGACCCTGACCAGAGCTTGAGGGGAGAGACTCAAAGACAGATCAGAATGTAATGGTTGCATTTGTTCCATAATTTATCTGTTCCTGGAAAAGCATATTAAAAATTCCCAGAAGCCTTTAAACCTCCAGGTTCGCTCAACAACCCTCTGATTGGGGCCGCCTTGGAGTGCAACAGTGTAGTTTTCACTCTCTTCTACCCTCCAGTTTTAAGGAAGGTCTACTCCATCTGTCAAATGTCCACGCTGCCGCATCCAATCCTGAGACAGCATCATGATTCGATTGGTCAGGTTGACTTCTCGGACAGAGGGGACTGGACAGGATGGAAGCTTGAGGGGGGAAAGTCCACATCTAGGTTTGGTGGGCTGATGTCAGGACACGTGGGAAATGAGTCTGACTCGTGTCTGGATGTCTTGGCGACACAGTGGGCACGTTTCCAGCTGTAAGGCACACTCCATACAAATCCCACTGAAGACATCACACAAAGAAACAGAAGATGAGTAAATTGTTCAGCACAAAGAGAAGATATAACAGTAATCAATAATAGGTTTAAATGTCCCATGACATCCCATCTTTAAAAACCCTACTATTTTAATAAGTCTGTTAATTATAATCTTTAGCAAATCAAAATGAATATCCATCTTTCATTATAATATAATGTTGTTATTCCTAAAATCACTAAGAGCATATTTTTCTCATTTGTTTTTACAACAGGAATTTTAAAAAGTCTTGTTAAAGAGTTGTAAGCCATGAACCAATCCAATCAGCGAAGTATATCGCAGCATTTTGAAGCAAAAAAGTATTTAAAAATCAGACAAAAAGAAAAAAAGGTATGGATAAAAGAGGGAATGAGGAAAATAACTACAATCCAATGAAGCATTGCGAAGGACATAATTAAAAAAACGAATAAAAAAATATTTTGCAGAATCATATGTAGTTTTTCCACCAGGATTTATTTAAAAAAATACGTTGAAATAATGTAGGCTGATGGCTTAAACAAAAAGCTAATATACAAACCTTGTAGCACACAGTAGGTGTGTATCATTAAAAATCAATTCGCCTAATGAAAATGAACAGGATTTTTACTTAAGATACCCCAACTGATGCACTCTATAGGCTTCTTACGTCACAGTTAATGCTCAATAATTGGCTACTAGCTATCATGGAACAAAGGAAAATAACGACAAATATTTCATAATCATACTTCATTTTGGCTTAAAGGGGAACTATGCAGTTTTTTTTAACTTAATTTACCTTAACTGAACAGCTTCGGAATCACTGGAATGGTTATATGACTTTTTTCGGGTTGAATGATGGCGGTCTCGCTTCCCCCTAGTGCCTGTGAGTGGAAAAACCACCCTTGCAACTTTGGGCTCAGCATCAGGAAGTATCGCATGACATCAGGTCTCGCGATGTAACGAATTGCTTTACGGCACTGCACACATACATTTATATGCTAGCCTTCTGTGTATCATACACACCTCAGTGGACATGGCTCTGTGCGTTCGCCGGCTTCTTTGAAAACAAATGCACATGACCAGAGGGAGAAGATGGGAGGGGGGAGAGTCGCCAACGAGTTTTTACGACAGTGTTGTCAAATATCTATTCCGAAGCTGTAGGGGGAGCTCTATAGAGAAACCCGCGAGCAAAAAGCGAGAAAACAGCGAAGAAATTGCCAAAACTGCATAGCGCCGCTTTAATGCAAGAGGATAAAATCAAGAATAAAAAAGGACAAATATGTTCTAAATGTCTTAATTCTCATAGCAACAGTTGGTTTATCTACTCCAATTCAGCCAAGCACACCAATCCACCATCACATCCCTTTACCCATAAACCCAGTGGTGTAAACACTGAGTCTATATGCTGAACTTTGTACCTGTGCAAACAGGGTCTCAGTTCAGTGTCGGCCATCTGGTCACAGCAGAGGGTGCAGCAGTTATCTCTGATGCTAACCTGCTTGAGCAAAGCCAGGCGCCTGTGTCTGAAATAAAAGACAGAGAACAAGCAATTTTATGTGGTCTTTCTTTGGCATGAACGAACGGTATGAGTCACCTGCTTTAGGTGATAACTAATGCATTATTCACATTTACATAACTGTCATTGATAATTTGCCCTGTGTACAGAAATCGAATAAACGGTGCAAACCTGGGCAGAATGATTTTCTCGTCTGATGCGAGCGAGGCAAACTCATTAAATGTGTTGAATTTGAAGGAGGGGGGATGGCGGAAGGGCTTGGCTCCAAAGTTGAACTCACACTGTTGGTAGGACATGAAACTGGCTGCAGCGAAAAAGCCAGACCTAAGACAAGGTAAAGCAAGTGTTCAAAAAGCTCCATAAACATTTGTTTTAAGTCTTGTGGTAAAGAAAATGAGTCCTACTTACGTGGCAGAGGAGAACACCTGCTTCTCAGGAGGCAGCTGGTGTCCGTTTAGATAGAAAATCATCTGCTTCTTGCTGAGGTCCAGCAGGAAGCCAATGGCATCACCTAGAGATTCCAGAGAACACTGCTCACAAATCTTTGCAAACAACTTTTTTTTCCCTAAAATGATGAAATACACTAAATGTAAGAAACAATCAAATAATTGTGTTACAGGTGCTGAACAGGAAGCACCGCACAAACCTTCTTTCCAGCAGGGGTGGGAGTGAGGTTTACTGCGAGCGTTGTACCAGATCAGCTGCCTGCAGCCATCATACGCACACGAGTACTCATCATCTCCAATCCCATAACCCTCCTGTACAAACATACAAATATGTTCTCCTCACTATAGTTTCTTTCTTCATTAATGTGATACAGAACTATTATTTTGTTTTTAATATACCTTAAAAAGAAAATTGTTTATAACAGGCCACTGGTCTTTTTTTTTTTTTTATGATAGCCAAAATATACACAACAAATAATATGAATTATATTACATTACGTTTATGAAATAAGTCTCTTATGCTCACCAACGCTGTATTTATTTTATCAAAAATAGTCAAAACCAGTAATACTGTGAAATAATATTACAATTTAACATAACGGTTTTCTTTTTCAATATATTAAAATTTCAATTTATTCCTGTGATGGCAAAGCTGCCATTACTCCAGTCTTCAGATCCTTCAGAAAGCATTTTAATATGCTTATCAGTGTTGAAACCAGCTGTGCTGCTTTAATATCTTTCCGGAAACTAATACATTTTTTCTGTATTCTTTGATAAATAGAATACAGCATTTATTAACAGTGTCTTTAATGTCATTTTTTATCAAGCATCCTTGCTGAATTCATACCAACAAATCATCAGTGATAATTTTTTTTTGAATGGTAGTGTATATTATGTCAAATTAAATACAATGCCATTACATTCTGAGCAAACCAAATAGGAATGTTCATATAAACATGTAAATATGAGAACATAAACCTAAGAATGAGAGAAATATCTAAACATAACCAGAAACGCACATGGTTAAGAAACTTGCTGTCCTTGGTTGCCCAGCCAATTTGCATGACGCCAGAGGTGATGACTGTGACCTCATAGTACCAAACCCCCGAATCCACACAGAACGTGCAGCGGACGCTCTCAAATGAAGACGCATCACAACGTGCCTAGGGAAAAAAAGATTGCTCACATTAGACAAACTAATCTCAATTCATTACTTGTTTTTTATGGTTATAACTAGCTTCTTCCACAATAGGTGAACATGTTAAGACAGCGTTTACAGATCCAATCTTAAACCTTCTGATCTGCCCACAGACACATCAGGGCCAGGACAACAATATCATACAGGTTTGATATTTAGGATTTTAAATCGAGACGATTACGACTATGATTACTTCCACAATAGCCAATGAGAGACGAGTCTACAAGGAGACGGAAGTGACCGAACTTTTGAAATGGTGACCGCGAAACAAGCAGCTGTACAGGTCCGGTGGACCACGGAGATGAGGGAATGGCTGGTCGAAATGTGTCAACAACACAACTGCCTTTATAATGTCTCTTCATATAATTGCCTACAGCAAGTTGCCTCGACAAAGTATCCATTTTGTTTACATCCGCTCCTCCACGAGGTGTTAAATCTGGCATGATAATCTTAAGAATATCTTGTAGTGTGTGTGATGTGCCACGATTTTCAAATCTTGTAGTGTGTGCAGATTTGAGATTTGAAAAAAGAAAATCTGTGAAGATTCTCGTTATATGCGTGATGCAACTAGATTTCACAATCAGTTAAGATTTAAAACAGGGATGGAAATTAGCACCCGCCACCAGCCAAATGCGGGTGATTTTGTGTTGTGGCGGGTAAACTCGCTTCACCTACCGGCCACCGTGGCGGGTAAATAAAAATAGCATACTGTTTCACATGGACGGCGGACACTTTTAGAGAAGGCACACCTTCAAAAAAAATGTGGCGTTACATCGAAGGTCAAAAAACGTTTTTTTTTTAAAAGAACGATGGAGAAAAGCAGACAATGGGGAGTCCCGAGATTGGTTAGTTTACGACGAGACAAGGTGGGCCTTAAATTAAAAACGTTAAATTAAAACCATTATTCAATCACTGTTTAACCTAATAAAAATGACTGATAAAATAACAGATTAAAATATAAAATAAAATATAGATTTTAATAGCTTGATGCTCTTTAAATATTTTGTTGCATTGTAAAAAAATTTCGGTGCGGACGGACCTATCCGCGATCGCTCTCCATGGTTCTGACCAAAGAAGAGCGCTTTGGAATCTCCATTACGCATCATAACGTTGTCTCTTAGTGCGCTACGAAGACTCTTGAGGTATAACTTAACTAAAGGTACCTATACTACCACTAAAGGTATAGCCTACCATTGCTAGGCGTCTTCAGGGCTATCATCCACTCGCGAGGCAGAGGCGCTTGCGCCCTCCAGCAACGGCGCTGTTCGCCGAGAAAGATATGATACATCATGAGATGCGGAAATATGTCTGGAGACATGACATGTAAGACATGATTTTGACCACTTCATTGAGTTTTGTTTTGTAGAAAGACTCTTTTAATTTTTTTTTCGTTTTGTATAAATTGAATCTTAATTTTGATCAATGTTTTATCAACGAATTGCCTGTATTTAATAAATAAGAAGAAAATATATAGCAGACAATGTAATAAGGCGCCGGCATGATCACTTGCATTGCATGTGAACTGGAGGGCGCCGAAACTCAGCTTGTGCCTCACAGATTTGAGAAATATAGGCTATATATTACAGAAAGCTTGAAATGTCTACTTTTAAACGAAAATATTCAAAACC
Source organism: Leuciscus leuciscus (assembly GCF_965113295.1). NCBI lineage: Eukaryota > Metazoa > Chordata > Actinopteri > Cypriniformes > Leuciscidae > Leuciscus > Leuciscus leuciscus. The sequence goes on from NC_138734.1 coordinate 35,959,485, forward strand.
AAAAGAAATAGGCTCTCTGTTTGTGAAATCCATATGAAATGTGCATTTCTCTCTGGCGTTCATGGCGAATCCGCAAAACACCAGTTTATTAATAAATAATTAAATGTCTCCTTGCTATTTTAGACACATTCATTTTCATTACTTTTACCGGTTCTTTGTGGCAAGCTTTATGCGTGCGGTCGTGCGCTTGAGTGCGGCTATATTATGTAAACGCGCATTATCCTGTAGGCTATAGCCTATTTAAGCATAATTAAAATAATATACAGGGACGATTTGTCCACGAATGGCTTAAATGAACAACAACTATAGTCGACTAGAATTTTTTTAAGTCGGAGGCAGCCCTTATTCCACATATTTTCGAACCAGGATCAGGCCATTCTGGGTTGAGCGAGCGACCTTGCGGAATGAGCGAGCGGAATATTCAGAAATGCGCTCTCCACTCATGAGCTCTGATCGGAACAAACCTGTCTGCTGAATTTGCGCAGAAACATCAAGATAGACATAACCAGCTTTTTAAAAAAATTTAAACTAAACATTTAGACTATTTTAGCACAAATTATGATCTTATTGACAATTTTTTATAGTTCTTGACAAAATTAGAATATATTAAACGTTTTTTTTTTTTTTTTTTTTGAAGACAAGTTTTGGGTGGGCCTGTTGAAAAGTGAAGTGGGTGGGCCTACTAACGCACCCATAATGCCTTGCCTGGTGTGCGTATAAGAACGAAAGAGAAAATGACAGTATTTAATTGAGACTTGAGATTAAATAAACTGCTTAAGTATTGTAGATCTTGTAGTATTAATTTTCACATGCAGTTACACATTGTAGGTTAAAAACAAGAAAGTGGCTGGTAAAAACATTGAGTGGCTGGTAGATTTTTAAATCCACCAGCCACAGTGGCCTGTGGACAAAAAAGTTAATTTCCATCCCTGATTTAAAACCTCCTGTAGTCTGAGCCAGGCTTAAGGGAGAGTGTACAGTCAGCAGATTGTTATGCAAAAGCTCTATTTTTCTCTACAAAAGGGAGGCCTGGCAGAAAAAGTTTGAGAACCACTGTTAAGGCATGCTTTGAACTGGTACTACTAAGTGTACAAAAGAGGTTTTGTTTATAGTATGTCCTAACCTGAAGTGAAACTGTTCCTTATCAGTAAGACTGCAAATAATTCATTACTCTACAACACCCCTCATGCCCTGTGTGTACATTTAATTGGTTTTTGTTTGCTTTTTTATTTGGATTTTGGAAAAGCTCTAAATAAATGTATTTTAGCTACCAATCAGAGAGCAGTTTGTTCCATTCTGTTGAACACATCTTACAATCCATTTAGCAGAATGTTACCCACAATTACAATAATGGTTTGTCTCTCACCTCAAGTCCAGTAGGAGAGATCTTGAGATATTCGCTGACATCATTACTGTTCAGCATGGCATTGATGTTGTTTAAGTTGACCTTCTCATATGTAAACTGGCGCCCCTCTTTGATAACTACGGCCCAAAGAGTAAGCAAAGATAAAATTATCAGTGAGACACATCATACAAGGATATTAATATAATATTCGACTTAAATCTACAAAATCATCACAAAACACAAACAGTTAAGATAACTATTAATACTAATTGTGTTTTTTGCCATAGCAAGTGCACAGAATTCAGAAGGATATTTAAAAAAAATACTGAAAAGATTTCACATTCTGTGGAAAATATTTATTTCTTAAGTTCTTTTTAATTTAAAAAGTCTCTGTAAAAGCTACAAAACACCAAAAGTCCTGATTACCATTCAAAAAAAAAAGTCATGCATGCCATTTGCAATGAAAGTTACTCACAGAGGTTATCAAGACTCCACTGGGCACAGAAGCCCACTTGACGCTTTAGATAGTCAGGATGATCAGACCAGGACTCCAGAACAGACAAACGTTTACTGATACAAGATTCCGACACTGTTAACTTGTTCTCACCTGAGACAAAGACAGGTTCTCATTAAAGTACCTTTTTTTCCCCAAAAAAGTTCCTGTTTGAACATTTTGAACTGGCACCATACTTACTGGTTTGAGAGAACTTCTCTAAAGCGATGAGAGCAAACAGCATGACAGTGGGATGGGCCTCAGAACTCTAGAAGACCAATAAAACCACGTTAATGGCTTTGATACCAGCATTAAAACAATTATGCAAAACTACAGCATTAACATAAAATGAGTTAAGGTGATCTCCAAACTGGGATGAGGCACTGTTTAGATGAGCTTTAAAGGGGCCATATTCTACACTTTTGAGCATTTACATTTTTACAAATAAATTAGTCCACTAATAATGTTAAAAGTCTCATAATGTAACTTCAAATAGTAATATTGTGAAATATTATTACAATTTAAAAAAAACATTTTCTATTTTAATATAATTTCAAATCTAATTTATTCCTGTGATGGCAAAGCTGCATTTTTAAGCATCATTCATCCAGTCTTCAGTGTCCCATAATACTACAGAAATCATTCTAATATGCTGATTTGATGCTCAAGAAACATTTATTATTATCCATCTTGAAAACACTTGTTCAGCATAATATTTTTGTGGAAATCCTGATGAATTTATTTTTCAAGATTCTTTTATGAATAGAAAGTTCAAAAGAACAGAACTTATTTATTTTACAGCATTATAAATGTCTTTACTGCCACTTTTGCGTACTTTCTGAATAAAAGTATTATTTAGCCTTACTGACCCCAACATTTTGAATGGTGGTGTACGTTAATGTGCTCATGGCTGTGAAATCATAACCACACAGACTTCTAATTAACCTAATTTTGCAAGTCTTTTCAGTGGACTGACAAGTAAGCTTTGAGTTGTGAATGTTACAGAATATATCTGTGAAAAACATTTAACTCAAAAGAAGAAAGAAAATCTAGTTTCCCATGATGTGACCCCTTTTATAACTACCCTGTTAGTCGGTATGTGTAATAAAACACTCAGTTCTCTCACCAAACTCTCCAGTAAGTACTCCAGAGTTCCAGGGCTGAGGAGCGCAATGCTCGCTGGACCTGTAGAAAGTAACAAGATGAAGTACCACAGTATTAACCAAATGATTCCTTTGGGCAATGTGTTTGACCTTAAAAACAGAAGCACATGTCTTCAAACTGAGAGAACTGGACAGTGTGTGCATGTGTTTGTGTGCTGCAGCCTCAGCAGAGCTGTCAAATCACAGGCCTCTAAGGGAGCCTGCAGCATGCTCAGGCATGACAGGTCTTCACAGAGTGCAAACGCAGCTCTTTAGCTTCAGAGGAATGCTAGTGCAAAGATGACGTAAAACAAGATGCAACAGATCTCGGATTCATTTTAAGCAATCTTAAAATCGGGTCCCTTACATGAAATTGTTTGAAATAACTGGACATCAAATGTAGTGTGTGTGTGTGTGTGTGTGTGTGCATCTGCATGTCCCTCACCAGCCAGTTTCTCAGCCAGACAGCCCAGGACTGCTGTGGTGTTGCGATGTTTGGCTGGGATGAGGGCATCCTGACGCGCCACAGCAGCACTCAGATTCAACATGTCCGACAACTTCTGCAGAGCATCCTGACAAAACAATTAACTCTTCATCAATGCTTGAATTTGCAAATAGGTCAGAATTTTTTTTATGTTTTTGAAAGAAGTCTCTTATGCTCACCAAGGTTGAATTTTTTGTATCAAAAATACAGAAAAAAGGTAATATTGTGAAATATTATTTAAATTTAAAACAAAAAGTTTTTTTTTTTTTTTACTTTAATATATTTTAAAATGTAATGTAAACATTTCTTATCATCAATATTGAAAACAGTTGTGCTGCTTAATATTTTTGTGGAAACCCTGATTTTTTTTTTTCAGGATTAAATTGAAAGCATTTACTTGAAAAATACATTTTATAACAATGTCTTTACTGTCACTTTTGATAAATTTTATGCATAATGCAAAAATTGATATACAATCACAATATAGTTACTTCATATATAACCTACTGAATTAATTACTTTACAAAAAAATAATTTGCTTTTAACTTTGAAATTGATGGACTCGAGCCAAAAGAGGACATTTAATAACAAATGATTGATACATTTGGCATCAGTACAAAAACAGTTATAACATCATAAGACCTGCCTTAATGCGCAATTCTGTCTGAATTATAAACTGTAAACAGAAACTATCAAAGTTTTTAATCTTGATATCAACAAAAAATGTGAAAAAGAAACATTTCAGAAGCGTCTGCTGATATCATTTAAGAGGAAGGAGAGAGGAATTTTACTCAAAAGCAGCATAAACTCAAATACTAGGGAAATGTTGTGGTCCATTTTCAAGTTGCGAGCAAAAATAGAGTTGCATTACTGTCCATTAGTGAAAACAGAGATGGAAAAATAATATGGCAGTCAATGTTGTGTGGTAATGCAGATGTGAACTCACTTTGGTGGGCAAAGGGCATTCATCCAGTAGAAGGGTTATTACGGCCGGTCCTAGAGGGTCATCCAGAGGAATTACCCTAATCAAAGACTGCACCACTTCCAACCAGCCATCATCTACAGTGTGAGAAACAGAGAGGGACAGAGACAAAAGAGGACGGTGAAGAACAAACAGAAGTTCGGTCTATGCGACATGCTTTGTGTATTACAGAGCCATTATTATGACTATGCTTTCAAACACCATTGAAAGTTATTGTTTGACTGATATGTTTTTTTCCAATGGCTAATGCCAACATCCTGAGAGCAGATGGTCTATGATGATGATGATGATGATGACCAAATGAGATAAATTGCTAAAATTACTACATATTATACTACACTAAAATGCTCTTCAAGGAGTTTTGATCTGAGTCTTAAAGCCCAAGGTAATGTTTCAACCTGTTTACTCCTGCATGAAGCTCTTAGCAGCCACCTGACGCCACACAGTCTCAAACCACAACATGCAGGCTCAGCTCGGAGCAACAGATGCACACTAAATAAAATCAACCGTCACAGAGGCTTTGGCAATGGCGCTAGAAAAGAAGCAAGCTGGCGACCTGTGATCACATGATCTTGCTAAATTTTGACCCCTGATTAGAGTCTGGTCCATATACAGACCCAAACAACCCCTCAGCATTACAGAAGTAAAGGTAACATCCATGAGTAATTAAAAAAGCTACAGAGTAAATTTGTATGCAAAAAGGTAAGTAATGAAACAGCAGCGCACAGCTCTTGTAATCAAGCACATGCAGTGTGGCATATACTCATGATCATACACTGTCTTTGTTGTGAGGCTCTAAGGGACTCTAAAATCTAAAGCTGAGCCATGACCCATTAGGTCACTTCACACCCACCGTAACTTCAGCTAATGCAACAGAACAGAGCAACGGCATGACAATGGCAGCACAGGGCACGAGCTAAACTTCAAAACCAGCCATCACTAATATACACAGAGCTTCCACAGCTTCCGCTGTTAGATTAACAGCCTAATAACTTAATCAGTAGCCAGAGGGTCACAACAAGCTGCACTTGTTCCCCTGATGGAAAGTAAACAAGCTGGGAACGAGGGAGGCAAGGTTTGGCTGGTTCACTTCGGCTAATAACAACACCGTTTCTCCACTGACAACTATTCAAATGTAGCTACTCATTCAACATTTCACATTTTGCCTTTATATTTTAGTAGATGAAGTAGACATCGTTTAACAAGCAAGCAGAAAATAATGAAGGAGAAAAGCACCAAAGATGGCACCATCTAGGTTGGTTAGTTTCAGTCATCCATCATTGAGATGAATAGGATTAGGAATGCTAACAGATTGCTCTCTTCAGGTATTTTAGGGGGGTTTTAGACATCATGCATTGAATAGCTGCCCAATCATAAAAAGACCAAGCATAAATGCCCTAAAAGCCGCATTTGAGGTGGATAACAATCCGATCACCTCAGGAGGTGCTCGGGCTGCACGATTTGGAGGAAAAATGTAATTTCTGAATAAAATTGTGATTGCAATGTAAAATGTGATAAAAAAAAAAAATTGTGATTATATTTCAATATTATCATCAAATATATAATAAAAAAATATTATCATATAAAAACAAACAAAATAAGAAATATTACTATTGTAATATATTTTACTGTAAAAAATATTTAAGAAAAAAACAACAACTATTTTACTGTACTGTATTACATTAATTACAATAACAATATTTATAGTATTTAAACTTTACTCCTCCCTCAACCCATATGCAATCTTGGTTGAGACAAATAAATGATATAAGCAGTATTAGCAAAAAGTCATTTATATTAGCATATAGCATTAAGAATATCAGAATTTAAGCCCACATGCAAATGCTTCAGCGTTTTAGGTGTCTTAGACTCACCTGTCTCTGCCATCTCATGCAGTGTGATCATGGAGTACGGTGGCTCTTGGTCACTGAAACAAAAATAAATAACAAATACAAAAGTTAATTTTAAAAAAGTAGAGCAACCTAATACATAAATTGTTTGCCAGTGTGCCTCATACCCTGGGTGCACAAGTGTGTAAGCATCTTATTTAGACCTTAGCTGCTCTAGACATTAGTTATGAAAGCCTAATGGTATAATGGGTGATTGTGCGACACATGACGGATTGCTATTGGAGGGCAGACTGCTGCTGCTTGTTTTGGCTTTAGGCTCTATGCATCCATTTTGCAGCCTGGGTCTGCAACAGTAAATCTAAGCAGCGATAGCAAAATCCCTTGAGGTGCTCCTGGAGGGAGCCCGGCACGATCAAAACACCACCAGAGACATTTAAGGAAAATAAATCTGCCTCTACTCTGCGGTGTGTCACCAGTGTGGTTCATTTGTCAGTCATAAATCAGTGGTTAGTGGGTATTAGGGGTGATGTTTTCAAATAGCAAATGAGGACAAGGAAAAGATAGCTATGAGGGTGGTTGGGAAAAAAAGAAGAAAGTGTGAGAGAGAGTGAGAGAGGTCTAATGCCCCTAGCCATGGGTGTCTGACTGCTGTGTGATTGTTGTGTAATGGTCACACAGGGGTATGTTCTAATTAGACAAACACTGATTTTCTGCTCTGCACAGAACAAACCGCAATCCCCCCCCCCACACACACACACACACCACACCCTTTTTGACTCAAAGCCAGATGAGAATACTTTTTGTGTGCAAAATAACGACTTTGTTCAACAATTTCTCCTCTACCATGTCAGTCTCTAACGCTATTCACGTGAGCATCACGACGCATGCATATGATGTTGATGCAGGAGCCGGCCAATAATGAGCGCTGCACTGTGTTTACAACGTGAACAGCCTCAGAGACTGACACGGAAGAGAAGAAATTGTTGAATAAAGTTGTTGTTTTTATTTCTATTGTGCACAAAAAAAATATTATTGTCGCTTCTTAACAGAAAGCTCTTGGATTTCATCAAAAATATCTTAGATGAACAAAGGTCTTATGTGTTTGGAACGACATGAGGGTGAGTCATTAATGACAGAATTTTTCTTTTTTGAGACTGTACACAGTTGAGTTCATAGTGTATAATAGTGTATCGTGCGTCATTTAGAATACAACTTGAATGAAGTAAAACATAGAAATAGATACAAATATTGATCCTCAAAAGTCTGAAATTATAGAGATTTCTCACAGCCATATCATCCAGCCAGTTTAAGGTGCAAGCACGTAAAAAACAGCTGTCAAAGGATGTGGTTGAGCAACCAAAATATATTCCAGCTGTGTAAAAGTAAAAAAGAAAAAAAGAAATGAAATGAAAAGAAAAAAGAAAGCTGACACTCCCTCTTGTGTCCTTTAGGTGTTTTTCCTTGGGAAAAAAAAATTTAAAATAAAAACAGAAAGAAAAATTTGTGTAAAACTGTAAACTGAGATTCTCTACAGAGAGTGACCATACGCTATTAAGATAACCAGGCAATAATGCAGGCCTTACAAATAAGACGGTAGGTTCAGAGACACCAAATCTGATGGCCGCACAACAACTTCTCGTCTAAAGTGAACATCCATCATTAGATAGCCGTAGGCCGGCTGTGTAGGAAGGTGCAAGAACATGTGACAAAGAGGAAGAGTGACTGGCGACTCTGATATCAAGCCAAATTGCTTAAAGAAACATGAAGAAGCGCTCTGTTATCTCAAGCTGCTGTCTTGGGCAATAATACATTAAGATTAAATGTGGTGCTGTGCGAACGATTGAATAAATAAATAATGGCATGCTCATTACGGAGCTCTGCCAGGCTTCTCGATAAGATCTGCACATTTAAAGCTTCTTTATTGTAAAAGTTGAAGCTCTTGCAGACGTTGTTTCATCCCTGTGGTAAACAATAATACTGGGAAAACAAGCCCACAATGCAAATGTATGTTCAATAGCAAGTCAATGCTTTTAGCCAAAGATGGAGTGATGTTATTGCTGACGCACAAAAATGGGGAACTGAAATTGATATGACATACATAATTCATTCCTACCCAGAATTAATGACAAATCTGTGCAGATCCCCTCGTCATTAAAGGTTCACTCACTTGTCAACAAGAGTCCTGATGACGGCCAGCGTGTCCAGTACCAAACCGTCCACGTTTTGTTTTTTCCGACGTGGCTCGTGCGGTCCTCGACCTCGCCGGGGCGGTCGAACTGGGTCCCTGGGCCGACTGCCTCTGGCCTCTGGGGGATCAGACACAGAGTTATCCACTCGCCTGAGCTGCCTGCGAGGGGCTGATCCCTCCTCCACATCACTGTCCTCTCTGCACACGCAGCTGTTCCCCATGGCTCCACCGGATGAGAGGCTGGGCCAAAACTGCACTGACTGCAGCTGTTCTACGGTGAGTCGTAGAACCCGCACGAGGCTCCTGCTGGCACAGAATGCAATCCAGGTGGCTACTATCATATCATTTGAAGGACTTTAGAGGGTGTCTTAGTACGGGTCGGGTAGACGTGTCGGTCATTGTGCTACTGCAGGCCATCAGCAGCCAGACGCAGACGTGCAGAGCTGATGGTGCAGTCAGCACGCATCCTAAAGTTTGGGAGGTTTTCACTCCTGAAAAAGATTATGCATCAAATTATTATCAGGGTGGACAGAAAACATGACCATGCAAACATGCAAATAGAATGCTAAAAGGACCCACTAATATTCTTGTCAAAGTAAAACACTGAAACAGTGATGATAGCCACTGATCTAATGATGGCATTATATATGCCATCTATATACACATATATACATTTACATACATATTTATATACATCTACACACACACACATATAGATACATATTATATATATACACACAGCATTTTGGTCAACATTTGCTAAATTATGTATTAAAAAAAGTATTATTATGATATTAATTATTAATATTATTTTATACTATTGGTGTAACTATGCCATTATTGATTATATTATTAGTTACAATAATATCCAGGGCTTGTCTAGCGAACAATGTTTTGCTGTAAGGTATAAAGTTTTTAAGTGTCTAACGTTAGTAAGTTACAGACAGAACAATTACCCCAGGTAATATCTAAAACCTAACCTGACTAATTTGATATTAACAAACACATACACAGATTACACAAGGTTATTGATAGTGTGTAATAACTACATTAAACAGCAGGCAGTACGTAATAAAACATTTATAAACTATAAAAATATTCTTGCTAGGAAACGCGATTACAGCAGTTGTCAGTGTTAGCAGCGGCTAACTAACAGCTAGCACACCAAACAACTTTACGAAAACCTCTTTTAAAACAGAACAATCCACTCACACATGAATGAACACTGACCAGTGTACACAGTCACTGTCATTTACAAACCCGCTGAAAGCTTATAAACAGCACGCAGTCATTTCAGTAAATTAGCGTCAATAAACTTGAGTCTCTGTGGCTGCGTCTCAAACTCTAGTGAGCTGCCTCCGTAGGCAGCATTTAAAGGGACAGTTCGTCTATAAATAAAATATCTGCCATTGAGGTTTTAAACCCTATATTACTCTCTTTGTTCCATTAAACACAAAAAAATAGATGTTAGGCAGATGGTTTGAGACTGACAGCGTAAGTCACGTTACTTACATTATGAATTTTCATATAATGAAAGTAAATGGTGACTCAGGTAGTCATTCTGCCTAATGTCTCCTTATCCACATTCTGATTTTTAAACCGAACATGCCTATGCCCAAATGGTACTGACGTAACGTTAAATATAATTCCAACAATGCTGTCTAGACAGTCCACTCACTCGGTCTTGAAACAGCCTTTTTCATCATGTCAGAAATTAACGTTAGCAACCATACAACTAGCCACACCTCCAAACAGATGAACAAAACATCAGTTTAAAGCTTCCTTTGACTTGGCACATACACTAACACGTATTTTATCATCAAACAATGTAAATATTCCAGAGACAAGTATTTACTCACCCGGTAAAGCGGAGAATTCTCGGTAAATGCAGCAGCACTGATCCGTAGGCCGAACACAAAGACTACACGGGAAGTGTGTGTGTGTGCTTTACTTCTCAGTAAAGAAGTCAATGATTCGTACTCTCATACACAGCCACTTCAACAATCAACAATTTGTCGACCCACACACAAAGACAGATCCAGCCAGTGTTTGATACTGAAAGTAACCGTTAGACTGAGAACTGAAAGCATTGACTGACTGGAATCAGTGTGAGATAAATAGCTAGAGGATCAATGAGCGCTCTGTGTAGTGTCAGTGATGGGAAGTCAGACTCATTTCCGCGAAATGGTTCTTTTGAACAGTTCATTTTAGAGAACCGGTTCAAAAAGTGATTCCGCTGTTCTTTACGTCAGTATAATTGCGTCATCATGTGGTCGTGTTGTCATTCAGACAGAATGATGTTTATCTGTTTTTGTAACTAACGTGTTGTCACCATAGACTGTAAAAAAGAAATCACATGTTGCTCTTTAGTACGTTTCCCCATTATTGTAAGCGAATCGGTTGTGTCCACATTCCCTTTGTTGTAGTAGCCATGATTCAAATCATGAAAACAAAGTAATTTAGAATCTAACCTGCCTTCCATTACAATAAACAGTAGGGTAATAGATTTCGTTTGCATTAATTCGCCGAAAATGTTTTTCAGTGTTTTAATAAAATTCTATTTATTTAATAACATGTTGATATGTTGACAAACCTTTTAACATGCTATTACATTGACGTGTCTCTTTTCAGTTCATTCGTTCTCTCAGCTCTTTTCCGAGAGATCCGTTCCGACCAATTCATGAATAATCGTTCAACTCAGTTTAGTGAATCGGTTCACTGGGTCCATTAAAAAGATGTGATTCAAAAGAACGATTCTTCGTGGATGTCGTCGCATATCTCCAGCACATGATGCTGAATCCAACCCCTCCTAGCAACCAGTAAAACAAACCAAATTCTGCTCAGGAGATAGCGTTGTGTAAACAAATTTCCAATTTTAAAGTTATAAATCAAATGCTGTGTGTAACATGTATTTTTGTCATCTTTGTTAGGCTATCCAGTCCCGCATTTATTATATCGATCAAATAAAAACTTAAGTGATGTAGTAAATCAACAGTTATGTTGCAACTCAAAAAACGTATACAAGCTGGTTCAATTTAAAGAAACAAAAATCTGCAAGCAAACAGACATCTTAAAGAAGACATGTTTACTGGCATCTACAATACTAACACCTTTGCTTTTTTCTACTGGACAGGCAAAACAAAATTCGAAGACAACTGGAAAAACGTTGACAATTTCATAAAATTGACAGGTTTAAAAATATGTATAACATTTAAAGCATTCAGTTATTTTCCCCTTTATTAAAAACTTTCAAAATAAAAGGAAATTAATTGTACTTTTTTTTAACTGTTTAAAATTATGTACACTCAAATAATAATAAATAATAATAATATGACAATTGATTCTCGAAAGCAAAACGTTCCCATGAAAACTACATTTCCCATTAGTTAATGTGGTTCCTGCGTAGGAACTATGTTCCCTTGGCAGTTGTTGCTGAGGGGATGCTTTAACCAGGACACAAAACCGGACTAGGTAAATATCTGATACCGTTTCCTTCTTAAAATAATTATTTATTCCTTGTCTCTTCTTTGATTTCGGTCAGTATTTGTCTGCCGTATAAAACAAACCGACTTTAGCGTTATATAATGTGTGTTAAACGAATAGCTGTATAAGTATCACTGCTTGCTGATCCAGTAGTGAGTGCGATCAAAACCTTGCACGCTCGACTTCAGATCAATATTAGGCCCTGAAGCTGCGGTGGTGTCTCATTAAAATAATATTGCAGTTTTCCTTGCATGTATTCAAAATAAAGTAACCGTACGAAGTCACTGACCTTTCTAACCCAAATTGCATTATATGTGTCTTTTTTGTTTTGATGTTTATTGTTATTACAATACTTACTTGATACGTGATGGTTTTTTAAATGTTTTTATTTTTTTATCTTTATAAATCATGCACATTCCACGCTGACAGTGGAAGTGTTGATAAACCATGGTTTGAGTTAGATTAATATTTAAGATTAATAATAGAGTAATATATATTTTTTGTTCTCTGTGTGTTCCTAGCACCTATGGTGTATATGCATAATACTGGCTATCATACTGGCACTTTAAACTCGTTTTAATAGCACAAAATCAAAGAAATAGGTACGTCTGGATCTGGAATTTAATCATTTCAGTGTTCAAATCCAGCACTAGGGGGCAGTGTTTACCTTTTCGTGCAGAATCTGTCATCATTGCTCAGACTAAAATCCACTTAATAGATTCGGAGCATAAATTATATTGTGCTTCACATTTCAAATGAATATTTAAATGCATTAGTTCTGCATAAATTTATGATGTGTGCAATGAAATTTTTTTTTTATCACAATTTTTTATCCTCTGTCTCTGAATCTCTGAACAGAATCTCCTGCTGATGACTTCATGAACTACCTACAGTTTTTATCCTGATTAAATAAACAGCATTTTGGTGAGTTTTGATGGATTATATATATTGATAAATGTGGTGATCAATACATAAATAACTCAAAAGTCTGCATGTGTTGTGTAGGTTCTGCCATGGCAGATGGTGTGGACCTCAGCCGAAAGTTTGTGTCAGAGTCTGAACTAGACGACCTAAGGAAAAAAAGACAGGAAGAATGGGAGAAGGTCCGCAAGCCAGATGACCCGGAGGGTGAGACGTTCACTTCGTCAGCACCAATCAGACAAATTAACAAGAGGCTTCAAGGAGTTGTTCACTTTCAAATACTAATTTCCTGAACCCCATGTCATCCAAGATGTCCATATCTTTCTTTCTTCAGTCAAAAAGAAATTAAGGTTTTTGGGAAAAATATTCCAGGATTTATCTTCATATAATGGACTTCAATGGAAACTAACGGTTTGAAGGTTCAAACGTCAGTCTCAATGCAGCATCAAAGGCTCGACACGATCCCAGCCGGGAAATAAGGGTCTTATCTAGCGAAACGATTGGTCATTTTCTAAAAAAATAAAATAATAATATACTTTTTAACCACAAATGCCCGGCTTGTACCATCTCTGAGATGCGCCGTGCATTACGTTGGAAAGGTCACGCGTGACATCGTCAAACATCCAGGATATGCACACGTAAGGACCATTTTAAACAATAAACTGATACAAATACATATAAATATGTGTCATTCAACATACAATAACTTTGAACGGTCCTCCTACTCCAAACTTGTAAACACTGGGTCGGTACTTCCGACTATGTCACGTGTGACCTTTCCAACGTGATGGCGTAATGCCATGTAGATGGTACAAGACAGGCATTTGTGTTTAAAAAGTATATAATTATTATTATTATTTAGAAAATGACCGATCGTTTCGCTGGATAAGACCCTTATTTCTCGACTGGGATTGTCGAGCCTTTGAAGCTGCATTGAGACTGACATTTGGACCTTCAAACCGTTGGTTGCCATTGAAGTCCATTATATGGAGAAAAATCCTGGAATGTTTTCCTCAAAAACCTTAATTCAGGAAATTTCTATTTGAAAGTGAACTCCTTTAATGATGGGCATTAATTCTCCCAGATGCATTTGCAAGTTTTGACTGTTCATTCTCACTGCACCACAGAGGCCCCTGAGGAGGCGTACGACCCTCGATCTCTCTTCGAAAGGCTACAAGAGCAGAAAGACAAGAAACAGGAAGAATATGAGGAGCAGTTCAAATTCAGTAAGCGCTCATGCTGCTTTCCTCCCATACACATCATCCCTTTATTTCTATCAAGAACAGATCTTTCAGACGACACGCGTCGCACGGTCTCAGGTGGCTTGCCTCTCCCATCTATATTTGACCTCATTTTGGGGTTTATCCGTCACCGTTTGTGCAAAAACAAACGTGTGCTTGCATACCCATGCGCTGGTGTGTGTTTGAGCATGTCGGTGGGTGTCTATGAGTGTGAACAGATGGGAGTGATGGAGATCAAGAGCAGGTCTGTTCTTGCGGGTGCTGATGGGAGACTGGCATGATCTTAGCATCTCGGCTTCATCTCCGTATCCCTGGTGACAAACCCACTCTCGGTCTCCCTAGCGACCATTGCTGCTCCTATTGCCGTTGATTCCAAGGGTGTACTTGATCTACTAGCATGGTGGTCATATTCACAGACAATAGAACTGTTTGTGATTGAGAAAAAATATCATTTTCATGACGCTCGGTTCCTCAAAAAGAACCATTCATGGAGTCTTTTTAATTCTATTGTTGTGTTTCTCCACAGAGAACATGGTTAAAGGCCTGGATGAAGACGAGTCCAGCTTTCTCGACGAAGTCTCTCGGCAGCAGTCTCTAATAGAGAAACACAGACGGGATGAGGAAGCTAAAGAGATAAAAGAATACAGGATATCCTTTTGCACCTTAAAGCACATACAATATTACTGTCATGCGCTCTTGAAAACATTTTAATGGGAGTTTTGCTTTCTGCCTGAGTCTGTCTCTATGTTCACCTTCGTTAAGCTGATGTTAGAAGCTTCAGCTGTCAAGCGCAATGATGGCTGGCTGGTGAAAAGTTAAAAAAGAGTTCTTGTACCTTGTTAGTGTGTATGTTCTCAAACGAGACAGCCCCAAGAGGAACCCGACGCACTGACAGAAATCCATGCTGGCTTGGCAAATGGATTAGAGGTTTGGAAAACAGACAGTCTCCGTGTGTTCAGTTTCAAGCAGTTAACTTTGTTTTACAGATGGACGTTTTTGGACTCTGATACCTTGTCATGCAAAACCTTTCACATAAAGAACTTTTACTTGATAAAGAAATAGAAATACTTTTCAAAATTCATACTGAATGGTTGGAAATGTATAATTTCGAGAAGAG
This sequence comes from Leuciscus leuciscus, assembly GCF_965113295.1. Lineage (NCBI taxonomy): Eukaryota > Metazoa > Chordata > Actinopteri > Cypriniformes > Leuciscidae > Leuciscus > Leuciscus leuciscus. The sequence continues at coordinate 35,974,731 of NC_138734.1, forward strand.
GTCTGAAATTAACTTCTTTAACTTGATAAAGCGTCTAAAAATAGACCAGATGCTGAAAATGTAGCGAAATGCACCATAAACAGGCGTCATTTTCACCACTTTTTGCCAGCGCCGATATTGTTCCCACCACCGGATGTAATTAATACAAATGAAACATCTCCAGTCGATTAGCAATTCGTTCATTTGTGTAAAATAAGATGCGATCTGGTGCATACTGAGTGCTCGTTGCAGCTGTTATCAGTGATTTCTGATATTCTGATACACACTCGCACACACTCCTGTCCCACCCACTTTTTAAAGCAAAGTTGCCACTGGTTGTAAAGACCTGTTCACACTAAGAATGAAAACTATATTAGCGTCCACACAAACACATGATAGCTGTCTGTTTATTATGAGCGTGTGCTGCAGTTATATAATCTGTCACTTTAAAGCAGACGACTTCAACAAATACTGCAATATTCCATAAAAAAATCATTCTAAATTGCCACTGACACAGGACAATGACTATAAAGTTTTAATAATCGTTTGAATTTATCTATGAGAATAGGGAAGTCCACTCTTAAGGTCAAAGAAGAACCATAGTTGGAACCAATTTCAGAAAGATTTTTCCAAACTGATGAACGGTAAAAACAATGACAGCCAATCAGAATCCACCCGACTTTAACGAGCTCGAGCATGGTGTGCTGTATACACAGTAGGGTGTGTTTGTTTGGGTCTCGACTTCAAATATCAAGTGTTTCTCAGAAATCACTTACTGCACCTTTTAATAGTTATAGTCTTTGGTTTGAAGTTTGAACAAGGTCAAAGATGTCCATCTAGCGCATGTTTACATAAAAAAAGTCAAGTCCGTTTTTTCAGTTTCCCGCATCCAGCAGTGGAATGCCGCAGCGCGCTGCTTTATCTCTTCAGCGCCACAGAAAGAAAACATTTTACCAGCAGGGTATTCCAGAAATAAAGGTTAACTTACCGTCACATATACCCTGAACTCTCAGTTGGTTAACCCAAAGCTTGCTCACTCGAGGTATACAGGTTCCAACAACATTTTGTATAACTTAAATTTAAACACTTTAAAAAAAAAAATTATAATTAAAAATCACATAAACTAAATGGTCCATTCCCTTGATCCATTAAGATTTATACAAAATCTTTTATTAAGATCTATTTTTACTCATTTAAAATTCTTAAATCATAATATGAATAATATGTAATGATTATTCAATTCAATTAGATGGAAATTTAAAAAGGCTCAATTTTTTTTTTAAAGTGTACATATGTACAATGACTTCCGAACAAACGACTCTTTTGAGCTGTTTCTTTGAATGAACAGATAGAAAATGTTTTGAATAATTTGATATGAATCCTATGCAGGGCTGAATCATGTTTTGTGTCCGTATCATTGTGTGTGTGTGTGTGTGTGTGTGTGTGTGTTTGGTATGTAACAGTGAATTATGAATTACAGCAGATTGTTCCACATTAGCACAATTTTGTTGCGTTAATCTATTGAAATCAGAGGTCATGCTTTTATCCAAATCATATATCATACAATTGATTTCTCATCATGTAACATCTAATACGATCAGCTTTTCTCTTCTGCCAATCAGGTATGCCTGTAGATAGAAGGTTGGAGGATGCGTTGTCGTGGCAACTGAAACCTTTCTCGGGGCTTGATAACTGCATCTAAAAGCACTGCTGAGAACCGTGATCTGTAGAATAATACAGTAATGTGCCCTAATTCTACTGAATTTGCCTCCTGTGGAGACACCAAATTATCTTACCTGTAAGTGTGTCAACTTTTTAGGCCATCTGTATGCACCAAGCGAAAAAAGGAAGTAGGTTTGATTGACGTGCTGGCTTCTGTGGTGACTTTTTTGAGCGGTTGCCCTCTTTATCCTAGCTTCCTCATCTGTCTGTGGGTTTATTTCGGTTTGTGTGCTGTTAAAGTGGAGCTCTCCAAGAAGTTCATTTAGGTTTATGAGAACGTTTCAGTATAAAATCAAAAACTGCATTTGTCTAGTGGCTTACCACAATAGCAGGGTCGGAAAGTATGGCTGTCATGTTGCTGTGAAGTTTTCTCTCAGTTTAATTACACCTAAGTGCATGTCAGTGATTTTTCCTTAACTAGTGAACCTCACAGCGCTCTGCAGAAGCTGGCAGCCACTGATAGCCAGAAGAAGGAGCCAGAGAAAAAGGCAGGACCCAAACCCTCAGAGACCCACAGAACTAGTCACCTGTCTCAGGCCCACCTGCTGGCTGGGGCAGTGAAACGACGCAGGTACCTCAACATCTATTCAATTATTATATTTAGGCCTGGTTTCACTGACAGGGCTTAGATTAAGCCAGGACTAGGCCTTAGTTAAAGCTGCAGTCCGTAGTTTTTCCTCTTTGTCGCCATCTCTGTTCGAAATCTGCAATTGCAGTTATTCGCGGAATTATCAACTTTACGTGGGTTGTGCCTCGGCACGGCGCAACGCGGATGAATCCAATGTTTTGAGGAGAGTGTGGATACTGTCATTCGGAATCACAGATGACCAACATAAAAAATTTCACCGGGAAATGTCATCTGAACAAGTGAATAACATCCATTATTACCAACATCCACCCCTGACCAACTAAGGGGAAAAAAGCGTTGCAGTAAATCTATGGAGCAAATGATGTGCCATAATTAAACAAACAAATCCAGCATTTTGCAAACAAACTGGATCTGCTTCGCAAAGGAAAACTCGACTCGCAAACAAACAGAAAGCAATGTGCAAGTACAAAGGTCAGTTTGAGTGAAAATGCAGTGGAGTTACAAATATGTATTGTGTTTTACAAATATAAATAAATGAGCCAAGATGATACTTCACAAATAAATAAAAAACCATCCTACAAATTGCATGTAACCTTTGAACAAATACCATATCTAGTGCATACAAATGCATATCTGTCTGTTATGATTGTGTGACACTTAGCTTTTTATGAGATCTCTCGGCTCGATTTTCTCACAAATGCAGTTGAACAACTTCCTCTTCTAAAACAGTAGATGGCACTAAGATAGGGGATTAATTTAGCGCTAGTCTCCCGGCAGAAGCACTGATTTGAAACTTGCCTTTGCCTACAGCTGAGGAAAATGACCGGTGAACGGGTGTGTTTCTGTCTTAATTTATCTATAATTAACCTTTTTGAGGTTTTCTTTTGCAGAATGTTTATTACAGACAGATTAGCACTTAGCAATTCACTCTCTCTAGGATAGGGGAATCTATAAGCTGAAAGCTCTGCCACTATATGTTGCTTTTTTTTAAAAAATTCTAAAAACGTTACATTTACTGAACAAGTCTATTTCTTTTGTTCTCCATAAATTGAGAAGATTTCATTTAATTGAAAGGAGGGTCCCACTTATTTATTTATTTAGTTGGAATTCAGTCAGCTTAACTGTTAATGTAATAAAATAATTAATGAACAAAACAAACAATATACAATTGTTTCTTAACTTGCCTGTGACGTATGCAGTGCCCAAATTATTATTTTGGACAGACAAATGAATCCCGCCAATTAAATGAAATCTCATTAATTTATGGAGAATATGAAAATAGATTCGTTCAGTGTAGACATAAGCACTAATTTAGTCATTTCGCATGCGTCCGATGTAGAAAAAGTGTACAAAAAGCAACATATGATGGCAGAGCTTTCAGCTTATAGATTCCCCTATCCTAGAGAGAGTGAAGTGCTACTAAGTGCTAATGTGGATTTCTGTCTAGATATGCAATAAACGTTTTGCAAAAGAAAACCTCAAAAAGGTTAATCATAGATAATTTAATACAGAAACACACCTGTTCAATACTTGCACATTGCTTTCTGTTTGTTTGCGAGTCGAGTTTTCCTTTGCGAAGTAGATCGAGTTTGTTTGCAAAATGCTGGATTTGTTTGTTTAATTATGGCACATAATTCGCTCCATATAAATCGCGCTGATTAAATCTAACGATCGCTTATCATATCACGTCAAACCGTGCAAATTAGACTTTGTTCTCAAATTATTAATGTTAACAACATCAGCATTGCGTGACTACATTTAATGTGTATTAGGGCTACCTGTAGTTCAGTTTCCATTTCTGTGCAGTCTAATTTCTAACTGTCATACAACAAATGAATGTTCCTTAGAACTGGTACTCTGTGAAATACAAACACACGTATCTGTAATTAGATGCATACTTATCCTTGTTTTCGCATGGGCCCGGTTGCAGTCTCTTTTTTTCTGTAGCCAGTCCGAAGTCTTTTGCATTTTACAATGGGTGAATCTCCAGTTGTCATTGGTGATTGTCATTTGAACCTTTCTGCCATCAAATTGATGTTTAATTATATCAAGTGCTGTGAGAAAAGGCTATAAATCTCCACCTCCAACATCCTCACACTCATAGCCTACTAGCCGAGACTCCTTTATGTGCACAGATGTGACGTAATGACACAAAGACATGCTTGAGTTTCTCACAGAAATCCACCAGTACCACTGGAATTAAAAACATTATTACAAGCTTACCGTTTTGAATCGAGCTAAGGCAAGCAGATCGTTTTGAACACTGGCTGGTTATATACTTGATTAAAAAATAAATTGGGATAATTTTTAACCCCAAAAAATTACGGACTGGAGCTTTAAATTAGAACATTTAAGTAGCTTTTATAAAACTACTTTAGAAATACTGGTGTGCATCTTGAGACAAAACAATGGCATTGACAAATTTTTATATAAGTCAGTGTAAGTTGATTTTAGTTTAAACAGCTCAAACATGCATTTTAGTCTAGGACTATAGGCTTAAGCTTTGTCTGTGAAATAGAGCATTAATGTATTTTAAACATAGAGTCTGCATATTCTTTATGTATAATGATTTGTGATTCATTTTTGCCTTTGTACAGCTCATCTCAGTCCTCAGAAGGGAGTAAAAAGCAGAAAGTAGAGGAGACGGTAGCCGGCAATGGCAGTCAGACAGGTGAGCTTTGTAGTGTAATGCTGCCTTCACTTAATGGAATTATGTAAAGTGATTTTCAGATCATTATTGGATCTGTAATAATGTGGCACTGTTTTAACTGCTTTAAAAAAAAAATGCACCAAAACATTATAGCGGATATATATAAAAAAAATTGTTTAGAAGTTTAATACCTTAAACTTAAAAAGACAGTGCTGTCTTTTATGGCAGAAAATAATTTTGATGACTCATTTTGTAAAAAAACAACATCATGTACATCACTGAACACTAGTTTTGGGTCAGTTTTTAGGAAATTACACTTTCATTCAGCAATGATGCATTAAATTGAACAAAAGCAACAGTAAAGACTTTTACATTGTTCTATTTATTAAAGAATCCTAGAAAAATCTTAGTTTTCACAAAAATATTTAGCAGCAAAACTGTTTTCAACATTGATAATAATAATAAGAAATGTTGTTCACACTTTACTTTAGGGTCCAGTTCTCACTATTATCTAAATATTAACTATGACTTTGCCTCAATAAACTCATTACTAGCTATTAATAGTTAGTAAGGTATTATAGTTTAGGTATTGGTTAGGATTAAGGGATTTAGAATATGGTCATGCAAAATAAGGCATTAATATGTGCTTTATAAGTACTAATAAACAGCCAATATCCTGGTAATATGCAGGCTAATAAGCGACTAGTTAATAGTGAGAATCGGACCCTAAACTAAAGTGTTAAAGAAATGTTTCTTGAGCACCAAATCAGCATATTGAAATGATTTCTGAGGGATCATGTGTTCATGTAAACTGGAGTAATGATGCTGAAAATTCAGCTTTACCATCACATGAATATTTTTAAAATACATTCAAATACAATTTTAAATTGTAATAATATTTCACAATAGACATTCATTGTAAGTGCATTTGTCAACACTTTTTTTTCTTTTTTTTTTACTGACCAAAAATTATGTGGCATTCGACAGCGCTTGTATTTTACCTGGAATATATTTTTTAAATAATGTAAATGTAAGCGTTTTGTAATATTTACTGCTAGAAATCAGGAGAAACATCATATTGATTTACCTTCCCGTATTAACCTGCCACGTCAGATGTCAAATGCATCAGAGAATGCGTGCGCTCTATGTGCGTGTATTGTTTTGTGTTCTCAGAGCAGGAGGCGGTCGAGCCCAAATCCCCTGGCTTGGACGTGATCCGCTCGGGCGTTCTCCACCTGCCCTCCGCCGCTGTATGCGTGGGCATCCTGCCAGGGCTCGGCGCTTACTCCGGCAGCAGTGATTCTGAGTCCAGCAGCGACAGCGAAGGTAGCGAGATTGAGATTGGCTCTCCCATAAAACGCCACAGGCTCTTCAGATAGACACACTGACAGAACACACTCACTCACTATCACCTGTGCTGCCCTAGGCTTGGGTGCCGCCCCCTTGCCTTCTCAGCGGCGCGATTTAGCTAGGTCGTCTAAAACGATTTAGCTCTAGGTATCCGTTATTTCAGTGTTGGATAAGGCTGTTTAGTACACTTGCTTGATGTTTATTAAAGGCTGTAATGTTAACTTCTATTGTGGTTGTTGATGTCTTGTGCTTTCAAAACATGACACTTCCCCCATCCTCCTCATATTACGTTCTATACAGTTTAAACCCCTGGCAGCTTAACCTGGTGACGCACCTTCCCATCTACCCACCCTTGCGGTTTCTGCAGAGCTCTAGTGGACAAGGGGACACTGACAGCTGTGGATCAAGAAGACATGAAACATTTAGTCCAAATCTCTGACCATCACAGGACAAAGCAGAAATATTACGGGCTTGTTTGAAGATGTTTAAAAGTCCTGGTTGAATTTTACATTTGTTTGATGTTTCTTTTCTTTTTTTTAAGACAAAATGCTGCAATGCTAAGAATGCTGGAATTTTCAAGAACTGTGCCCTATAAGGACATGAATCTGTGTTTGACTGTTCACTGGGAAATAACCAGTGATGACAGAATGGAAAATAAATGTGTTTCTCACGTTTTCTTGCTTTTTTCTCTCTTTTTTTCTTATCAACATAAAACCGCATTCACGACCCATTTTAGTTCTGTAATAATGTGAGTTTCTGAGGGAAACTGAATATTCAGTGTGGAAAAATTAATGGATTGTGAAAAATTTCCATATGAGAATTGAGCCAGACTTGAATGCATTTGTAGTTAATTTTAGAGAATTACTCCTGCTTGAAATGCTGTGAGACACTTTTTAGGAGGCTCTTTGAGGGTGAAGGTTAATTTCGCAATAAATTAAAATTAACCTTTTTTAATATTAACGTTAATCGGCATTAATAGAGTTAACTAGTGTTAATGAAGATTTTTAATAGGCTGCAGTAACCTAAAACAATGTCTAAATAGCTACAGCATTTGGCTACTTATTAAAGGGATAGTTCACCCAAAAATTTAAATTTTGTTATCAGTTACTCAACGATTTAATTCCAAGACTTTCATTCATCTTCGGATCACCAATGAAGACATTTTTAATATTCCCTAGTTGTTTATCCATTGAAAGTCCATGCAACCAAAATTTTCTTGCTTCAAAAAGTTGCTTTATATGATGAACAGATTTAATTTACGCTTTTATTCATATATAAACATTGATCAAAGCACATACATAGAATTTATGGTAAACACGGATTCTCAACTGTGCTTGCTTGATGTGTGAGAACTAACCACATTGGTTTGGAATGACATTTTGTGGTTTTGTCATTAATTACTCACCCTCATGTCGTTCTAAACCCGTAAGACATTCGTTCAACTTCGGAACACAAATGAAGGTCATTTTAATGAAATCTGAGAGATTTCTGTCCTTCCATTGACCGCTACGCAACTACCACTTTCAAGCACCAGAAAGGTAGTAAAGACATCATTAATGTAATCCATGTGACTCCAGTGGTTTAGCCTAAATTTTAATAAGCGAGTGCTTTGTTTGCGCAAAAAACCCCATCATTTACCACTTTATTTACAAAATATTAATCTCGAACGTGCGTTCACGCAACGTCTGCTCTTGCGTCAAACTCGACGCATGAGCGAGATTAATATTTTGTATTTATTACCTTTGGGCCTTGAAAGTGGTAGTTGCATAGGCCGTCAATGAAGGGACAGAAATCTCTCAAGATTTCATTAAAAGTAATCTTCATTTGTGTTCTGAAGATGAACGAAAGTCTTGCGGGTTTGGAACGACGTGAGGTTATTAATTACAGTATTATAATTTTTAGGAGAACTAACCCTTTAAGTATATGTGGTCCATTTAGATTTAGATCAAATTGATCTATACAAAGTGTTCTAAAAGAACAGCAGTGCTTGATCACTTAGAAAGTGTGTTACTTGAAGGTGTTGTTGTGACTCACTAACAACCTGCAGCTCTAATCCATTCCCGAATCAATGCGTTTGTGCATCATGTGATGTGTGAGCCAGTCATTATTTTCTCAAATGAAATTTATTGACCTGAGTGGAACATAAACAACTGATAAAACTGTACAAAAATCAACAACACCACCTTGACCATGGCACCATACGCATATCACTTGACACAAATCACTACATAAAAGGTACTCTTTAGCTTTCACTTCTCTTAAAACACAGAAAACATTAGTATAAAGTTACATTCAGCCAAACACTGTTACATATTTTGTGATAGACACACAAATGGCCGTTGCATTTCAATCGATAATTCGTCCTACATATATATATTTATATATATAAACCAATAAATAAAAACATTTACTAAAAACACTTATGTACAGAAAAAACATGCACTTTATCCATTGAATTGGTCAAGGAGGGTTTGTAAACAGTTAGCAGGTTTTGGCAACATGCAGTGTGAACTTCAGGCTTCCGGCTCTTATTCCGGCATTGTGTTGCTAGGCGACAGGTTCCTCTGTTTGAAATACTGTGTGACCTGTTGCGGCAGCTCTGCCAATACGGATTTGGCTAAAGTTTCCTTCGGAGCCTGCGAGAACAACAAACACACGCAACGACATCATTGAGGATGCATATTTAAGTACAAGCTGGCAGTGGACACTTGTCGAAGGAATGGCAGACACGTTCGGTTGTGTGGCGGTGAATGTTGGCACTGTTTCCTCCCATATTCTCTCTAAGCTAAATGAATTTTAATTTCCTCTGAATGGAGCCCAAATGAGGCAGTGCTGCCCGTTCCCTCCTGCTGTTGAGGAAATCACATGGCCCACAGACCGCCTACTCGTACTCCTACTGAAGATTCTGTTTACATACGTGATCCAGTATTGGATTCACTTCAGAACAACAAGAAACTATCCAGAGGTCTGTGGCAACAGAAATATTGATTATATGCGTCATCTAAAGCCTCTGGGTCAATTCATCTGCATAATATTGAGAGTTTAATGCTGCTGCTCGATAAAGACTTTTTGGCCTTGCATTGAGATAACCATTTTTAAAGCATTGAATCATGCACCCAGTGACAATACCTTTATATAACTGAACCAGTGTAGAATCAAGAGATCAAGCGAGAGAGGGAATCGGACTCACGTTGCGAAAGTCCCTGAATGGGACAAACTGCACGATGTCTCGGACCGCCTCCTCTCCTGTGTAGGATCGCAGCACGCTGCTGTCTCCATCCAGAAACTCCATGGCGGTGAAGTCGGCATTGCCCACCCCGATGATAATGATGGACATGGGAAGCTTGGCGGCTTGCACTATAGCGTGACGTGTTTCATCCATGTCGCTGATCACTCCGTCAGTAATAATCAGTAGTGTGAAGTATTGCTGCAAAAGAAGAAAGGGAAACTATAAAAGGAGCCTGTGGAAGGTCACATGCTCACATATCTCTTCATCCCAGTGCTGCACTCTAAAATAGCACATGAACCAAATTTTGTGCATTTCCTGGAATCATCTTGTTAAATCAAACAGTTTCAAATCAAAGGAGAGTCTACGATACTGTAAATGCAACTTGATTTTTCCATTTTCAAAGAAAATTATTGGGTTTGCCAATACAGAACACGGCGCCACAAGGGTGCTCTGGGTGGCTGGTAGAGTCAGGGCTCTAGACTGCAGCCAAATGTTCGCATTTAGTGACTTTTTTCTGTCGTTGCGACTAAATTTGTTAGAGGTCGCACTGGTGCCACCACCACATTGCCCAACTGATAAGAGCTGTCATTTCTGTTGCATATGAGAAACACCAAACGATCACGCGACACCGTTACTACACAGTGCTGAGTGATCCTGTGAGAAAGCGTTTGAATTTGCAGCAGTATTAATAACATCGCTACTGCGTGATCTAGTGAGAAGCATTCAAATTCAGTGCAGAATTCTCTGTTATAAACCATACCAGATCAAACAGAGCTGATGTGGAAACCAGGAGAAGCATTGTGCCATGAACGAAAACAGTTGGCTTTTCAGTCCACAAATCACCAACATTCACCATGGATTTAACTGTAACTGTAAACATGGCATGTGGCAGAAATAGTTATTGTAATGTAAAAACATTATTCATATTCAGAGCTCGTACAACCTTTTGAGAGTGAAATTCAAGCACTTTTCAAGGACTTTCAAGTGCTTCACAATTTTTCCAGCACTTCAAAGCTCTAAATATGATCCAGTTTAAATGTTATTTTTAATGTGATGACCAAAAACATTATTTGTTCATCTACCAAAGACTGTTCCCAAAGTTTCAAGATGTAGGGAAACCCAACACGTGGCAAACAAATGCTTTTGTTTAATGCAGTTGCTAGTATGTACAGTAGCTAGGGTGTTCTAGGTGATTGCTAGGGCATTGCTATGGTGTTCTGGGTGGTTGCTAGGACATTGCTATGGTGTTCTAAGGTGTTGCTAGGGTGTTTTGTGGGTTTACTTACCCAAGTCAAAAGAGACTTTTCTATGATTTTCTTGGCCCTAGATATGGAGTACACAATGCTGTGGTTGCTAGGGCATTGCTAAGATTTTTGGTGTAATTGCTAGGGGGTTGCTATGCGGTTGCTAAGGTGTTTGGGGTATTTCCTATGCTGTTGCTAGGGTGTAGCTAGCAGATTGTTGAAGTGTTCAGGGTGCTGTACTTCAATCCCAATTCAAAAGAGACATTTCTATGATTTTCTAGGCCAGACAGGGAGTCCACGATGGTGCTCTGGGTAGTTGCCTAGGTGTTTGGGATAGTTGCTATGTGGCTGCTAAGGAATTTTGGGTAGTTGCTGGGTTGTTGCTAAGCTGTTGCTAACATGTTCTAGGAGGTTGCTAGCGGATTACTAAAGTGTTCTGGGAGGTGTTTTGTGGGTTTACTTACCCAAGTCCAAAGTAAAAAAGTGCCATTTCTATGATTTTCTCTGCCTAGACATGGAGTACATTCTTAATTTTTGCCCTTTTTATCATCCGCCTGGGGAAAATCATATATACTGTATAATCGCTTAGAAGAGCCCAAGCTCAATGAGTTGACGTTTTGAAAAACCTCTAACCCTTACTTATGAACAACAGTATTTAGCAAGAGCTGCTAATGACAGATATTTCATCTAGCCCCAAATCCGACAGTTTACTCTGAGATACAAAGAAAGAGTGAAGAAAAATAAGATACGTTTATGTGCTGTAATTCACGGCCCTCCCCCCACACAAAAAAGCTGGAGTAGATGTGTGGAGGGATTTACGCTGTCACTTTCCCTCCCTCATGCTCTCCGTGGCAGCTCTTCTCTGACAGTAACACTTAGCATGGAGCGCTGCCCGTCTCTCAAACCATAATTCATAGGCACAATACTTCAATACTTCCTCCAGGAGTCCAGCCTAACTACACACTCACTGAAAGAAGAAAGTTGGATCTGCCACAGCAAAAGTTACACATAGGAACTGGAGCTTTAGAGGCCGATCTAAAAGCTAATTGGCCTTAAATTTAGCTGGTGATGTGACCTGAATAATCATACCACACAGGAAATTGTTCTTTATTTTTCACTGTGGTGAGCCGAGATAAAAAATATAGTATTTACCACAGTACACACTGTAATCTTTGAGTCAAGTGCCTCCAAATAGCGTTGCATAATAAAACATCATGCTAAAGTGTTCCCTCGCTTGCTCTAAAAAATATTGAATGCTGTCTATGGCATAATAGTGGAGATTACTAAGGCAAGTACCCAGAGCACACTACCATCATGGTGGCGATTTTTGAACAGGCAAGTACCACTTATATATTCCTAAAAATCCTCTCTCAAAAAAAATAAAAAAATAATTGTTATTTGGATTATGCAAGAGATCACTGAATATTAGGGGTGTAACGGTACACAAACATGGCGGTTCGGTACGTACCTCGGTATTGAAGTCACGGTTCGTTAGGCTACAGCAGGAGCAAATTTATTTAAACATACCTTAAATAGGATAATTAAGACATTACTAACAGGTTAAGTAAATAGAATAAATAGGCTAATATGGTGCATATACAAAATGCTTCTCTCTAGAGTTCATTTCTCTAGTGAACTAACCTGCTGTCATCACTAAATACCTGAGGTAAATGTAATGCTACGTGAGATATTATACTCAAGCTGTTTTATTGTATCTTTCCGCAGTTGAAACACTGGTTGAGAGATGTAAACATCAATCATAGTATCTTCTTCTTCTTATGCGTTTTTTTACTGGTTGCAAACAGCGTTGCAAACAGTGCCCCCTTCTGGATTGGAGTGTGGATCGCCTGTGACTGAATGTATTTGTCGTGCGATACGTACCGTACGGTACGGGACGAATACATGTACTGTTACACCCCTACAGAATATTATTACCAAGAAGGCAACATAAACAGTGGACATTCATCTGAAACAGAAACAGAAGAAATCCAAGACCGTGCCCTCTTCCCTTAGGTGTATAATGACCAAATGAGCAGTACATTCATGCGTAAGGGAACAAGGGACGAGGCTGTGCCCCCTGCCCTAACAGCCATACTGTATTGCTGAGACACTGTGGGCAACGCTTCCTGTAGACACTGTGTTAACAGTCCTAAATATACTCACTCAGAACATAACGAAGTCACACAAGCTGTCTAATCACTTATCATCCAAATAACCAACATATAACCAACTAAAAACCCCAAGATAATGCAGGAAGCACGTTGGCACACAATCCTAATTCGTTTGGATTCCCTAACCTTTACAAAGACACTGTTTGGACAGGCTTAAACACAGTTATCCGCTGGCTGCTGGGCTTCTTACGGTCCCTGCCCAGCGTCACCAGCAGTGGACTGTGTATGACAGCGACCTCTTCCTCCCTGCTGTGGCCTCTGAAGTCTGGGCTTTTGATGTGCTATAACGGACAGGCTCATTAGCGTCTCATTACACAGAGCAGAGACGCACACGCTGCTTAATTGAACATTTACAGACACATATAATTGATTGATTGCCTCATAAAGTGTTCTAGCACAAAATTTACACACCCGTAATGCAGCACTTACGAAACCACATTTCTTGATCTGGAAACCATTCTCTGGAAGTTTCTTCATCAGCTTCAAATTTCTAAAATATGTCCCTTGGCCATTTAGTTGTAGTGGAAACAAATAATGACTGGCACACTTGAGGAGTTCACAAAACCCATTCTGCTTTAAGAAACGCTGCAAGCCCACAGCACTATCTTCCTCCTACTGCATTAAGGCTCTATTCTTCTCTATCTCTCTTCTCTACCCATTTTTATCTTTTAGAGGTGACAGGGTGCAATTAGGGATAGAAAGCGCTCTAGGCTCTCCTGAAGGAGGTTAAATAATAACTAACTATTAAGTTTTCCTTCCAGGCCAAGCATTTGGTTAAGAAGTGTGAGTTCAGCACTGTGTTCAGCTCATGATCTGTGAGTAATGTCTTAATAAAACTGCCTGCACTCATCTCAGGTCATAGTTTTGATTGACATGATGTTTTTATTGAGCACCAGGAGAGATGTAAATTGCATATTTCATTGGCTGTCATTGTTTTATTTTAATTTATTTTAACCCTGTAAGCAGCTGAGTCGTTTTAGAGGTGCATTTGTAATTCATTACATAAAACGTTTTGGGTGAATCCCAAGAAAACATGCCCAGGTCTCATTTCGCCCCAAATTCAGATGAGAAAAATAATTGTTTTGCTGAAAGAGTCAAGACAATGAATATTTTTCTCCAACTCTTCATAAGCATTTTGACATTCTACTTTTCTGTAAATATGAATAATTAACTTGTGGATTATTATGATTATATTCTCATGCTGCAAAAAATATACAATATAATATAATTTATACAAATTTTACTTTTACAATAAAAAAAGAATATATACATTTTAAATTATTTATGCTTTTATATATACAGTGTGTATATATAAAAACATAAACAGTATATACTGTGTGTGTATATATATATATACACACACTGCTTATATATATATATATATATATATATATATATATATAATTTATCTATGTATACTATTATATAATTCTATGAAATGTATAGTAATTTATTACAATGATTTTTAAATAAAGGCCTTAAATAGAGGTACAATGTATGTACACTGTAAAAAATTATATGATTAATATGATGAAATGTTATGACAACATATGTTTTTACATTGCTTTAACCAAATTAAGTTAAGCAATTTTGAACTGTTTTTTATAAGTTAAAGAAGATTCAATTCATTTTAAGTCAGTTTAATGAAATTTAAGTTCAAATTACTTAAATGGAAAAATTACATAAATGTATACCATGATATGTAAACACTTAACAATTTGAAAATAATTTAAACAGTATTAATATTATATTATTATAAAGATTGTGTGTGTGTGTGTGTGTGTGTGTGTGTGTACTGTATATATGCAATACAATGAAAAAATGCTTGTACTTCAGAGGCTTCATGTGAGTCACCCTTTTATTTGAGAAAAAATCTAATTTCGACTTATTTAAACATTTAATTTTTAGAATTATAAATTTTCTAATCAAGTCTGGAGCACATTTATAAGCCATGCCAATCGTCGGTATGATGACTGCACTGGCATTCTGTGTAGCTTTGTTCCCTCGCAACAACTGAAAAGCGTCGCTCCGCTGTCCTTCTCCTCTGAAGCTGGCCTTGCTACTGGCCTTTACACAGAACAGACCTGAGGGTGCAGCCTCATTAGTCATTAAAACCCAAGAACAACTGGGGAAAAAGAGAGAGCATTTGTTCGCTGAATCTACTTCTATAAATAGCTCTAATTGAAAAGGGATTTTAATGGTTGTTTTCCACAGGGCTGATAATAAGAGCAGGAGAAATTGTGTGCACTGTGCTGTTCAAAGCCCCTCAACAGACTTTGAACTAACAACCAAAGGCACATTTTGTGAGTGTCTTTTATGGAGCAATTAGGCTCTGCTGAGCCAGGGTCAGTCCTGTTGCCTATTACGACAGCAAACAACCACACAGACACGCCCATCCCACACACACAACACCGGCAAGACTGGATAACTTTTTTCTTTCCATCTGCATATGCACAACCTCTCTATGAATACAAATGCAGAAAAATGGTTAAGATTTTTTTATGTTTTTGAAAGAAATCTCTTATGCTCACCAATTTATTTATTTGATTGATAATACTGTTAAAACACTAATATTGGGAATTATTATTACAAATTAAAAGTACTGTTTTCTATTTTAATGTATTTATTTTAATATATTTTAAAATGTCATTTATTCCTGTGATGGCATAGCAGAATTTTAATTTTAGTCTTCAGTGTCACATGATCCTTCAGAAATCATTCTAATATGCTGATTTGCAGCTCAAAAAAACATTTGAAGAACATTTATTCAATGTTCATCAATGTTAATAATATTTGGGCTGCTTAATATTTTTGTGGCTTTTTCCCCCCAGGATTCCTTGATAAATATAAACTTCAAAAGAACAGCACTTATTTGAAATTTATGAGGGGGATTTATTTTTTGACCAACCTTTTGAACGATATAATAAAAGTGCATGGTGACTAGAGGCTGTCAAGCTCCTGAAAGGACATAAAACGTACCATAAAAGTCGTTGCTCAAAATTGTTACTCAAATTTGGCAAGTCAGTAACAAAATGTGAGATCTGAGCGCTGAGGTTTTGTTCTTCTTCTATGATGCATATTTTGAACTTGACACTCACTGCCCCCTTTATTTCATTGTATGGAGAGGAAAAGCAGCCAGTACATTCAGCTTAACTTTGCCTTTTGTACTCCAAACCTAAGAAAGTCATACAATATTGCAATGACATGAGGGGGCGTAAATGATGAAAGAATTTTCATTATTATATGTACTTCTCCTTGAGTACAGTGAAGCAAAACAGTCAATTTAACAGTAAAATAGTCTGTGGTGCAGATAAAGTGAGAGATTTTTAAAGTATGTGAATTTTAAAATATATAAAATAAAATAAAATCAATCTACAGTTGATTAGGTTAGTGATTAATTAAAAATTGCAAGCTTAGAATCAGCTAGAGCTAATAGGCACTTGCAGAGCCACAGTTGAGACTGAAGCAAATTTTGCACACGCTAACAGGAAGTTAACAGACTGAGCTAAACTTCACAAGTGGAAAGCTGTGGGAACACCCTGCCTGATGAAACACAGACACATTGTGCTATGGCAGAAGAGAGTGAGCCCTAGTCTGCTCGCTTGTACCTCGCTCAAATGTTGCACATATCTAAGAAACCGAGGAGTTTCACAGTTTCCACTCAGCGTCTGAGGGGGAACACAGAGTAGTTCTGTTCTTCTCTAAGTGGAGAGATTTATGTAAAATGTGTGTGGATCAACTCCAATGTTTCCTCATAGTCTTATGGGCCAAGTTGACAAAAGTAATGGGATGTAATGAGTCTAATGATGCTTTTAAATGGAGACTTGTTGTCCGGCACTACTCTTGAGGACAAGCCTTTTTGTTCATTTAACGAGTGGCCATTAACTGTTAAACTGCTAAACAGTGACAGCAGGCAAAATGCATGAGACAGTCATTTGCTTTTGCATTTAAAACATTAAGCAGATGCTCTCATCCAGAGGGATTTCCAAAGTGCTTTAGCTTCACATGTGAGACTGCCATGGCCAACAGATGGCAAGCGTTTCAGACAGTTATCTGATAAATCCATAATTTATTCAATGTACAAGTTATCATACAATCCAAACAAGCTAAATGTACTTCCAAAACAGTCAAAATTAAGTCCATCCAGGCAATGAATGGTACAAGTCTAGCTTAACCAACTAGACTTCCTTCCTACTTTCACTGCAGAAAAACCATGCTCCTCCTGAACTTTTTGGTACTTACTGCGGCAGTTTCCTGCTGGAGGGCCTGGGTAGCGAAGCGGGCCACGTGGTTGATGATGGGGGAAAAGTTGGTGGGTCCATAGAAGCGGATGTGAGGCAGGGAGTTGGAATAAGCTTCAACGATCCCCTCCACACCTGCATGCATATAAACCACCATAATTTAAGCTACTGTAACTCTACACATCAACTTTATCCTGTCTCTACAGGCATGGACAAAAAGTTATTTGAAAATACGTTTGTGAGCCTCACCTGAGCAGAAGGGGTTTGTGGGGTTAAAGTTGATTGCAAATTCATGGGATACCTGGAATACAAAGAGAAAAAGAACAACGATAAGAGTAGCTGGAAGAAAAAAAAAAAAACTAAAACAGAGCTAATCCACTTTTATGATACTAGTATTCAAAAGTTTGTGGTCACTAAGATCTTTTAAAAGAAGTCTCTAATGCTCACCCAGAATACATTTATTTGATTAAAAATACAGTATTATTGGTAAATATTATTACAATTTTAACTTTAATTTTAATATATTTTAAAATGTACAAACTACTTCAGTCTTTAATGTTTTATAATCCTTCAGAAATCATTCTAAGATGCTGATTTGATGCTAATTTTTTTTTTTTTACTATTATATAAATAGTTTCTTATAAAAACTTGTTTATGTAAATTCGGCTTATTACAGAAGTGAACAATTTCTATTGATCATGACAGCAGTTATTCATCAAATGATGATCAAATGATGGAGAAGAATGTTATTACTGAGAATATATAAGAAGTGTCAAAGATAAGTGCACTTTTGGCATCATTTGCATACTTCCTTTCAGTGAATTGGGTGCTAATACAAACGCAACGTGTGCAAATAAACGGCGCTATCGGCGGGTGCAATTTATTCCTTGTGAAATGCCCCCCTCAGACTTCCTTGTATTCACTTCAGCGCCATGGCAACGCAGATGGGATGACAGTTGTATAATCACTGGGATATGTGAGTATTATTAATTTTTCTTTATCTACCTCTTCTCTGTCTTGCACTTCACACTCTTGTTTCCATTTCACAGTTCCGAAGCATTAGCAGGCTTTCACATTCAATTCCATTTGATTATTTAAAAGGGCAACTAGTATGAGATGCACAAAAATAAACATGCAAAAATAAATTTACATTGACAAAAATGCGTGCACATGTACAGACAATCTTTCTTACCTTCCAGTCGGGTGGGAGTTGAGCCCCGAATCCAAGTGCAGGAAACATTTTGTCCCTGTGGACAAAGTGTGAAGGAGAAGTGTGATTTTACCAGACACTGCTTTTGTGGCCATATGTAGACCTTTAAATTGTGTTTTTTATTAAAAGCACTGTTACATACGTGTCATAGTCTTGGATGATCTGGCCTACAGCCCAGATGGCAGACAGATATTCGTTGCTGCCCATTGGGTTGATATAATGTAGAGATGACGGCTCCCTGGGGTTTCCATTGGACGCTGTGAAGTCGATGCCAACCTGGAGAAACACACATCCACAATGTAATACAGTAATGTATGCCAATTGGGCTGGTCTATAAAAAAAGACAAGCAGCTGTTAGTACGATGCATTTCATAAGCTTTTCCCTCAGTTAGTGGGGCATCAAAGCTCTTAGCTAAAGGCGATGTTGTTATCACCGAGGGAGGTTGAACCGTCAGATCTGCTCAAGCTGAGATCTGATAGCTCTGTCCTATGGCAGTCATGAACCAGGAGACATGTTCTCTGACTACATGCTTACAAGAAACATTTACCAGTGCAGAGAGACCAGTGTCTAACCTTCACACTTGCTAGAGCACACCTAACCACTGGATGATCACTCCCCCTGCGGCTGAAAACAGATTAATGAAGGAAAGGAAAGGGAAGAGAGTGGTAATGATAGGGCAAAGGGAATAGGAGGTGACAGAATGAGGGTGCCCTTTCTTGTAGTCATCCTCACATTGCCTGTCATGGCCTCCGGGTGACTGAGCTGTGAAGTTTAGCACATGAGTATAAACCAAAGTGATGTCTACTATATTTTCTCTGGTGTGGCTGTTACAACTGTTAACTTCACATTTTCCATTTCTTTGTGAAAGTACCTTTCTTGCAATAGATAAATATGGAATATACTAAACGCCCTTCACAGTATATCAATTCTGTCGTCATTAACTCTCCCTCATTTGAAATCTGCTGTCACTTTAAGACCAAATGCACAGATCTAATATACTGACAAGCATTCGATTACTTTCCTAACTGTTTATGTTCACTTAAGACATAATTGAATGCGTTTAAGTGAAAACTTCCCAAGATTGACATTCAGACATATTTTTTGTGTGTATTTTTCCGTTTAAGCACACGCCAGAAGCCTAAAGTAGCCTATTCTTGTCCATGCGCACACAGAAAGCCGCTTACGCTTTTTAGAATCGAGCAAGTCCGGCATGAGACTGATTACAACAGTCACATTACATGATTTGGCTGATTTGGATGTTACGTAGGAAAGGCAACAGCGCACCACTTTGAATGCGGCATTGTGTTTTCATAATCTTGTGTTTTCATAATCTTGTGTTTTCATAATCGTTGGAAACCAAGATCAAAAATGAAACTAAAATTCTATCAATTACAGCCATAGGCATTATATCATCTTTGAGAGCAAGGGCGGTTCGGGGCCCCTACGCAACTTGAGTACTTGCGTATGGGGAGGAGGACCGGCACTGCCTCCTAGCCTGGTCCTACCAGACTCTCGAACATTTCATTTGTACAGAGAGTCTGGCCACTCTCCATTGACAAGCATTCATTTCAGCGGGTACTCTGTTGAAGTTTAAAACTATTGGATCTGCCCAGAGCCATTCTGGATCTGCCATAACCAAACGCTAACATTTGGTTGTGATGTAACCCTACAACTCAAACTAGCGCACGAGCTCAGCGTCATCGTTCTCAGCCAATCCCTCTGTTCGCTGATTAGACCGATACAAATTTGGCCTGAGAAAACTCACGAATATACCGCAAACCCAGACGGAGTACTGAAAGAAAATTAAAATTGAGCGGAAGTACGTAGGAGGGCGGAGCCAGGCTAACTGCCTCCACCATCACACCATAAATGACAGAATTTTCATTTTTGGGTGAACTTTTTGTTTAAAAAGAAGCAGAGCCTAAAATTAGTTATAGCCTAGTGACCACAACTAACAAACTAAATTTTTTTATTTCTATTTCAAAATGAACAAAAATAACCTGCAGGCCTTCCCCAACTCTTCTCTCAAGAATTGTGCAATTTTCTGGCCTACCGTGAGTAAAATCCTAAAAGCCTCAATATAAAGAGAAAACACTGCTTCTGAATGCTGAATTCAGGAGTGTTTGCCCAATGCTGAACCCTGATCTCGACTGCCTTTATAAAGATGCTGTGAGGAGCACTTGGTAAACAGCTGCACTGAAGCTGCACAAGAACTGAAAACTGAGATCACAGCTGCAGCTCTGAAGAAAAGCACTGGAAAAATTAGAGACAGATAACGTTTGAATGTCTTCACAAATACTTTCTATATTTAAAGCTTAAAGAGACAGTTCATCCAAAAGTTTCAATTTTGCCATCAGTTACTTAATCTAAGTAGTGATGTCTGATTCATGAACAAATCCTTCTTTTGAGACTCTTTTTTTGAGGAAAATGGAAAATCAGTTGTTTCCGTTCACAAAACCTGAATGATTCATTCATGAATCAAACTGATCTGTTCTCAACTCAATAACTAACCACTCACTTGAGGGTTGAGTGAGCTAATAAAACTATCTTATGGTTACAGAACACTGTATTGACCACTTTTATGATGCTTTGACTTCCTTTTTGAAGCTCGAAATGACCGAAAAGCTCGAATTTTATATTATTGTATGGAAAATTGTATTCAAAATTTCTAACGTTTTTTTTTTTCTTTTTTTTTCAGAAAACAGAAAATCATACAGGTTTAGTATAATATAAAAGTGAATAAAAAGTTGCCAATATTTTCTTGTTTGGATGAACTAATCCTTTAAAAGCTAGATAAATATTTTTAAATAATAATAATCTATACAGAAACTGCCCTACTGGTGAAATCTGCATGGTAAGGACTTATCATAATCTGTAGGGCAACAAACAACCGTGTATCACGCAAACAAAATATCGAAATCACTTTCCTTTGTTCAGAGGCTCACATGGCTTCTCTCGCTTTCTCTCCCTCTCTCTTTTTTTTTTTTTACATCCCCCTGTCTCTCTGTCTTTAGTTTCAAATGAGAGACATGAACCTCTACACTGCAGCACACTGTAACTATAGCAACCTGTGAATTTCACTCACTTTCTGTATCATTTCTTACCAATCACACTGGTGAAGGCAATTGAGTCACATAAAGGAACCATATATAGAGCCTTCTCAACTGGACAGTGTATACGTAAAGAAAAAAGGCTTTTAGTCTATCGGATTCAACAAATTTGACTTTAACCATCATTTGCTCAAAATTCAGTGATCAAATGGATCCACCATACAAATCTGACTCTTCTCGACCTTCTTGATTGCATTCTGCCATTGTGCTTTTCAGCTGATTTTTTAGTCAGTGACAGAATATATTTTCGAAATCATCTGCATACAAATGATGTTATTGCATTCTGCATGCATGAACCCCCCTCCCCTCAAAAACTGTGACAAATAAAAAAACAACAAGCAATTTATTCCAGAGGTGACGTTATCATACTCACAGTAAACATGAGCTGACAGCCACCCAGAATGTAGTCCAGGAACGAGTAGTTTCTCGTAATCTAACAAAGAAACAATACATTTTATATTCACATAAATATAGCATGTAACCACCCTTTGACATTCCCTTAAGCTAAAGGTTGTAAAATGGTTAAGTTCAAATAGAGATTTAGTGAGAACCACTGAGTCATATTCTGTTTTAAATGCTTGAATCCATCAGTAGAGGTGATTAAAATGTGACGGTGCAGGAGTGACAGGTGTTTTGTGCTGATATTAATACATGTTATTTAAATGGGATTTAGCACTATTAAACTAATCTGTCCTTACAGCAAAGCCACAATTAAAGGCCTTTTATTTGTAATATAAATGTAATTAATTAAGCCAGAACAAGGAAGGTGCTTTAATGTGCAAGCAGAATGTATTTAATACCTCTTTTTTTGTTGCCTGTGCATAGCGAATGTGTGAAATTGCTTTCCCTTTTTATTTACTTACCTTACATGACTTCACAATTATGATCCCAGAGTTTTTGTAGCTCTTTTTCTTCTGTTTTTTGGGATTAATGCATTCAAACTCAACCTGTAAACAGAGAGCAGTGTTATTGTCCACTTTAAATCAGTGTGTGTGTGAGTGTGTGTGTGTGTGTGTGTGTGTGTGTGTGTGTGTGTGTGTGTGTGTGTGTGTGTGTGTGTGTGTGTGTGTGTGTGTGTGTATATACAGTGCTATGCATAAGTTTAGACACCCATGCTAAAGTTTACTAAAAAGAGGAATAAAAAATCATCTTTTGGAAATTGAACTTAATGCCTTAATTAAAAAATTTTGGAAAAATCCAACCTTTAAGAACACCAATTTTCTTTGTGAATGAATAATGTATCGTACATAAATAAATGTTCTTCCTTAAAATACAGGGTTCATAAGTCAGGACACCCCTATGTTAAATTCCCATAGAGGCAGGCAGATTTTTTTTTTTAAAGGCCAGTTACTTCATGGATCCAGGATACTATGCATCCTGATAAAGTTCCCTTGGCCTTTTGGAATTATTTCAGTTAGCCTAATAGCTGGTTTGATTTGCATTGAGAGATGATCTAATGGAAAGTACTCCATGCCAATCTCTAGGTATGGTGAAGGCTATGTGATGATGTGGGGCTATTTTAATTCCAAAGGCCAGGGGAACTTTATCAGGATGCATAGTATCCTGGATCCATGAAGTAACTGGCCTTTAAAAATAAAAATCTGCCTGCCTCTATGGGAATTTAACATTGGGGTGTCCAGACTTATGCACCCTGTATTTTAAGGAAGAACATTTATTTATTTAAGATACATTATTCATTCACAAAGAAGATTGGTGTCCTTAAAGGTTGGATTTTTCCAAATATTTTTAATTAAGGCATTAAGTTCAATTTCCAAAAGATGATTTTTTATTCCTCTTTTTAGTCAACTTTAGCATGGGTGTCTAAACTTATGCATAGCATAGATAGATAGATAGATAATATTTAAATATATACTGTATATATAATGTTATTTTAAGGTCTCCCTTAAGCAAATTTGAGACATACAATTTAGATATTGCTGTATAGAAGCCACCATACAGCAACATTGTCTATTCTGAAAAGATAATACAAGTATCAGCATCATCTGTGAATTCTAGTGTGAGCATTCGAGTGAAATGTGAACACCGAGGGGTAACAATCACTGCGGGCGGGCACTCGATGCCTTTACAACATGGCACAGAATTCATCATATCTCTAAGCTAAGGCTGCGCAACGAATGTCAGCACCTGAAACCAGTGAAAGGATGTTAATTAGTACACTTACTCTTTCTCCAGGAGAACATTTACGCATGTTCTGCATAAGTGTGACTGGCAACACACAATACTTGTTCTGGTAAACAAGGCAGCGGTAAAATAAGAGCGATTTGCATCTCAAAAGAGCCAGTTATACACTCTTCTGTTTCTCCCTCCCACCTCTTTTCTCCTTCTCTCTCTGTCTCTCCCTCTCTCACTCACTAATTCTCAGCTTCATTATGCCAGATAATGAGGCATAGCTAGTACTCACATAGTATTCTGGCGCAAGAGTGGCAGGCATTAATGTGAGCCAAGCTTTACTTCACGCATTTAGTTCCTACATTCTGGAAATTAAGATTCTCTACAGTGTTAATTGAAGGCAAGCCCACCTCCAATGCGTTCTGTGCTTCACTCATCTTGTTAGCGGTGGTCTGAAACTCGCCGATGAAGTCATGGCCTCCGTCGTTGTCGTAATCGTAGCACAGCACCTGTGACATCACACAATTATTGCGAGTTGTGACACGTATGAACATGTGAAAGGGAAGGGAGGCTATTAAACTCTTTTGTAGAATTAATTCTGGGTCATCAGGGTGAGATAAGACATGAGACATGAGACAATCTTGACAGCAAGCAATCATCATCCCTTTTTGTTGTATGAAAAAGAGCAGCTTTGACATTTTGTTACAGCAGAAAAAAAAAATGTTAGTGTAACAAATTATCTTCTAACGCTGCGATTTGATTGGATATAATAAATTTGGACATGTACAGTACTCTTCTAAAGTTTTTGATAGTCTCTTTTGCTCATCAAGGCTGCATTTATTTGATTCAAATTAGAGTAAAACCGTAATATTGTGAATTATTTTTGCAATTTAATTAAACTGTTTTATATTTAATATATTTTTAAAAAGTAATTTTTTCCTCTGATGACAAAGTTGAATTTTCAGCAGTCTTTACTCCAGTCTTCAGTGTCACATGATCCTTCAGAAATCATTCTAATATGTTGATTTGATGAAAAGTTTCTTATTATCAATTTTGAAAACAGTTGTGCTGCTTAATATTTTTGTAGTATTATATTATATAATTTATGTAGCATTATAAATGTCTTTACTGTCACTTTTTTGATCAATTTAATGCATTCTTACTAAAGAATTCTGACAAAGAAAAACAGCTTTTTTCACCTATAATAATAACATAATTTGTAAAACTTCAAATAACGTTTTGTACTAGATAGCATATATATAAACCACAAACCTTGATGTTTCTGTCCACATCTCCATTACAAAGTGAGATTAGAGGCACAGTGAAAGGCTTCCATACAGGATCCAAAGTGTTCTTAATGACCTGAAGTCACACACACACAAATGGCTATTATTTTCAATAACACAGGCTGAACCACAAGCTTAACATCTGATAAAACTGTAGAACAAAATTGTATATAAATGAGAGTATCAGCAACATAGTCTATTTAGCATCTTACCTCTGTTCTGTGAACCATCATCCATTTTCCATCATCCCCTTGTTTGTGAAATTCTAAATAGGGGTCTGATTTACCGAAAAAGTCCTGAAAAACATCCACAAACAAAAATATGATCATCTTCTATCGCTGAGTGCTTTTTAAAGTGCTTGAATGGTTATCACAACCTCTTAACTCACCTTTTTATCTAGCTTCCTCCCACACATGGTTAGGGTGATTATTCTGTTGTCGGATAACTCCTGGGCTGTTATCTAGACAAAACGGAGCATATCGTGATGCTCTAGTACGAACTCTATCAATGCATATGTCTGTTATGGTGTGCTATGTGGTGTCTTACTGTGATGGCCCCCTTCCCTGCTGGCTTGCCATTAGCCAGAATCAGTGGTCGATGTAGCTTCTTATTTGACACAATCTAAAACAGAACAGATGGCACGATAAATGCACAAGTAGAAGCGATACAGAGAGCTAATTTATCATAACTAAGATCATAAAATCTTAAGATTATCCAATTATTATGATGTGAAACAGCATACAGCAGATTGATCTGGAAGCCGGTAAAATATGTTAGTGTTACCGTACCACTCCCAATGTGCAGGTGAACTCTCCCAGAAAGTCGTGTTCGTAAAGCTGGCTGCTGCACTTGTCCTCATCAAACATGGCAAACTTGAGTTTCTGGACCTCCTCAAAGTGGTAATCCACTTGGAATTTCACACCAAATACTGGATTCAGGTTGTTCACGGCCGTCTCCGTTCGGGCCAGCTGAAATGACATACAAATACCAGGTGATTATCAGAATTTACACCAACTTATAGAGCAACTTTATACAACACATTATGTGTCTTTCAGCGTTGTAATTCAAATATGTGGTTCTCCGCTAATAAGTCATCCTGAAATCAAAATTGACCATTCTTATTTTTTACAGAGTGCTGCAGTGTTTTTTATTTTTATAAATGACTTATCCGTGCACATCATTATTTTTTTTAAATTCATGTGCACTTGTAATCTTTAATCAAAAACGTCAACACCCTCGAATCTAAATATCCTTCACAAATCACAACTGAACTGACTGAAAACTGGAATTCAGGTCTGCCTCCGTTTAGTTAGCAAAGCCCAGCTCCCTACGATCCAATCAGTTCCAGAGGAAGAAATCCAGTCATCCACTCTACATTTCGTTTCACTCGTCTCGGATATACATCACAATAGGGAAGAAAAGGCTATCTCAACTTCCGCTTCATGCCGACTTTAAGTGAAAAGAGACTGAAATGCTAAAAGTTAATTATAGCTCAATATATCAGGTTGGCCGATTAATTTACCAATATTCTCAAGTCACATCTCACTCCATAATCAAATCAAATATAATATAATGATTTTGTAACATTATTTTCATGAACATTTCAAAGTTAAAAAATTTCTAATGTTTTTTGTAAATTGTTTTTGTAATCATTTGTAATGTTTTTTTGTCATTTATTTTTTAATATGTAATTCCCATTTCTGACCCTTAATATATTCTCATTACTGTAGTAGAGTAATAAAATATTAGTGTAATAAAAATATTAACTTCAAGGCAGCATAAATTAAAGACAGCACAACAGTATATATTTATATAGAAAAATGTATGGTCACACTAAAGTTGGATTATGGTCCAATTCTCACTATTAACTATGACCTTTGCCTCAATAAACTCCTAATTACTGCTTATTAATAGTTAGTACGGTAGTTGTTAAGTTTAGGTATGGGGTAGGATTAAGGGATGTAGAATATGGTCATGCAGAATAAGGTATTAACATGTGCTTTATAATGACTAATAAACAGCCAATATCCTAGTAGTATGCATGCTAATTAGCAATAAGTTAATAGTGAGAACTGAAGTGTTACCGAATATACTTATATGCAATATATTATTAAATACTACAGTAATAAGAATTAAATTATTTTGCATTATGGACGATCACTACTATACTGGTGTACAGATCATGAAAGAGAGCTTGTGCAGCGTTTTTGTTTAATATTTAGCATTCTAAATGTGTTCCATCATGTTCCAAAATGCATTTAACCAAGCAATTTTATTCTAAACACATTCCTTTGTTTATCCCCGGTGTTTCCATGGCTACAGTGTACCGTGGAAGAGTGATTTCATGAACTGGCTTGCCCTACCGACCGGCAGCACTGGCCTGCGATGACCGGACCGCTGAGGGCATGGTCCTGTAGAGACTGTACAGGACGCGTATGCTCACTGTAACCTATTTTCCTCTTTGGTTCATGTTTTTATTATATTTTGCTTCCTACATGCCAGTTATTTCAGCTTCTATGCTTCCAACTTGGGGCTTTTTGTCCCCTAACATATCTCTAACACTCCCAATTCCATCTTCTTTTCTTTCATATTCACATGTCAATCTTCTCTCTTCATTCTATCTCTAACTAAACCAGATTTTATTAAAGGTTAACCAAAATAGCTCCACTATTCTGTGAAGGTAAGGTGGAAAATGAACATATTTCATCACTCCTTACCTCCACCCAGTTGCCATCCACATCATGGAAAAGAACACAGAAAGGGTCAGACTTGGATGCCACGTCACGGTCCAGCAGGTTAGAGCCGCAAACGGAGAGCTCTACCTTTGTGATGCAGTGCTGGGTCCCAATGGCAGGACCCGCGTCGGGGCCCGAGGCCAGAGTATGGGCCATGGAGATGAGACTACCTCGTCTCCCACACCCTGCGGGCAACAAAACACTATTTCAATTTTTACTATAACTTCTTACATACTCATTTGCAAAGTATTATTCATTCAGAAAACATAACATTTATTTTAACCTGAAAATAAACGGAACATTTTTGAACAAGAAAATACTACTACATAAAACTGATAGGAAATATTAAGTATTAGAATATTACTTTAATTAAATAATATTGATTAAATTAAATAATATTAAGATACTGTACTATGTCTAGGACATGCAAATAAGCAAATCTTCCGGCTAGGTTAAACAATTTTTCAAATCAAAGTTTTTCTCTCAAATTATTAGCATTTTGACCAGTGGTCTCAGACTTTTGAAATTCACTGTATGTCTAATTCTCTTTAAAAAGCAATACTGCCAAAACTTTAATAATTAAAACTTTGCTGAAAAACCAGTTGTGCAGAATCTACAACATGCCTTCTTTAGCTAGTAAAATACCTTTTATTATTATTCAAAAAACTTGATTTACTTGATTATCCATACATCATTTTAAGAAACAAAATAAAGTTAAAATGAGAGTAACATTGTGTTGCATTGCATTTTATGTTTTGCCCCCCACAATAAAAATTTAAAAAACTACAGAGCTTTGATCATAAAACTAAGCATTAAAATATTTTCTTACTATATTGGGAGATATAATGTTAAAAAGATCTCATTGATTTACATTATAAGCTATCAGAACTTTTTGGCCATTTGAATATTATTAACTGCAGCAAATTGCATATTTTGCAAAATTTTGTGCCTCATCAGAATAAAAATGAGGTGTTTTTTTCCCACTTCAAGTATGAGCTTCAAATTCTCCTACTTTAAGCCATAAAACCTGATGTATCAAATAAAATAATCAACAAAGAAACATGCATTTTTTTTTTTTTTTTTACTATTATTCCATATGTCGGGCTTTACAGGGTTAAAAAATAAAAATCTAAAACGGTAAAATGGAAAATATATGATTAGGATACTGGAACCTTGTAAATAAATGAATTACACAGTATTGTTTGCCCTTTTCTGACAGAAATGACTGTCACACGTCTGAGACAGGAACGCCTGAGTTCATGGTGCCCTGACAAACAACTCCTCAAATAATCACTAAACATGAAAACACTCTATGATTTCCACACACATCAATGCACGCAGACACTCGCGCACACAGAAGCCTCACACCAGGACATGAGGAATACAGCGAGGGCTCTTGTTGCTTAGATACTGATGTACCACTGTCTCTTTCAGTGTTAATGTCACAAACCACAATTAGGCTGTGACCACTATAGACAAAGCATGAGTGAAAATGACTTCACAATCATGTTACAATACATCACCTGTAGCGCTACTATTTATCATGTTAACAAGAGGTACTAGTTCATCCAAGTTAGTACAGCGCATCATTTCCAGTGGCACACATTTAAAAAAAAAAAAAAGTATATTTAAAAAATGTCAACTTATGTAAACTTTCTTCCAAAAAGCAAAAATCTTGGTTACAGTGAGGCACTGTACAATGGAAGTAAATGGGGCTAATCCATAAACATTAGACACAAGACAAACAATACCTGTATTAATATGATTTTAGAGAGAAAAAAATTATAATATTGACCCTCCAAAATTTTGTCCAATTCACATCCATTGTTAGTACCTCACCATACCTTCAATGTTTGCTTAAAAAAAAAAAAAAAAAATTGGGGGGAAAATCCATTGTGGACAAACATCTTACACTAAATTATAAACAATGGAAACATGTCTTGATAAGCTGGGAGATAAGACGAAAACTCACCTAAGTTTCCATCCCAAAACGGCATCTTTGAGTTTGTAATGATTGTTCGGATTCTAAATGTACTCTGTATTCAAATAACCATTATATAGGCCTAGTGCAGCGGTGTTGGTAACCATTCCCAGAATAATGACATGTTCCACATGACCGTGATGTCATGGAAAAAGATACAGTCTCAACTAAATCTCATTCAAGAAATTGCACAACCGGATGAGACACCTGGAGTACGTCCAACGTCAGAAACACTCCACAAATGATTAACCCTCCTCTTAACCTTGCTTCCTAATGTAATCGCTGTTGTCAGGACCAATGTCCATAAATCATTCAGTGTCTTATCCTGACATGAGCCCGCCGTTTGAGGTCAAAATGGCAACACATATCCAAGATGACTTAACCCCTAAGTGATCATCAACTCAACCCTTCATCACTTATCTCCAAGATGCAGTGCCAGATCATACACAGCTCCACATTAACGAGTGGAAAACAAGTGTAGGGCTGTAATCAAATATGGCGTATGCTGTTATGATTTTATTAACCATTACAATGATTATATTGCTCACAATGAAGTCATAATAAATAATGCAGACTGTATAAATAAAATAAATATTGCATATTTCATTGTTGGATTATGAAAAACATCAGACTGCATCGCTAATAGCATGAGATATCCGGCCAGTTTATTAAATACACCATGCTAGAACTGGGATGGACCCCCTTTTGCCTTCAGAACTGCCTTAAAGGGGTGGTTGATTATGATTTCACTTTTCTAACTTTAGTTAGTGTGTAATGTTGCTGTTTGAACATAAACAATATCTGCAAAGTTACAACGCTCAAAGTTCAAAGCAAAGGGAGATATTTGCTTTTAAAGAAATCGTTTTTTAAGGACTACAACAAACGGCTGGTAGGGACTACACGACATTCCTCCCGGGTTAGTGACATCACTAACCCTAAAATTTGCATAAACCGTGCCCCCAGAACACGATTTATAGATTATCAAGACAGAAAAAGGACACAAGCTCCGCCATCTGTATTGGGAGCAGCAGCTCATTTGCATTTAAAGGAACAGACACAAAACGGAGCGTTTTTGCTCACCCTCAAAAAGTGACAACTTTAACATGCTATATAAAAATATCTGTGGGGTATTTTGAGCTAAAACTTCACACACACACTCTGGGGACATCAGAGATTTATTTTACATCTTGTGAAAAGGGCATTATACCACCCCTTTAATTGACCCTTCGCAGTGAGTTTGATTGACAGGCGATCTGACCAATCATAATCCGCCATTTTTGTCCGACAAAGCAGTCAGGAGAGTTAGTAGATTAACATTGGAGGATTTGAACTTGAAAAACGGAGTGTAGTCTACTGATGTCTTTCCGCGATTAAAACAACATTCCTTCTTATATTCTTTCATGTTTATTTGATGCTATAAATTAACTAGAAGTAAGAGATGATCGGTTCACGAGCAGCTTTAAGAGGCTCTACAGCGATCTGTCACTCTCAGACACATTAAAGAGCCACAAAACGGTATTTATTGTTTAAATTTCTTTAAAAAATGACCAAATTCGAAAGGTGAGACTTTGTTTCATATCAAAAGTAACCTGGTCTGTCCTGTCTGTCAGCGCGTTGTCAGTGTCCTCTCTGCTCCGCGATGTATTTTTCACTGAGTGAGAACACGGTGTGGCGCGAGAGTGGCGTCGCTTGTCGGACATAGCAACAGTAACTAAAGGGGGCGGGTCTTTGCGAACGGTCACAGATTCAACAAGGTGCTGGAAACATTCCTCGGAGATTTTAGTCCATATTGACATGAGCATCACGCAGTTGCTGCAGATTTGTCCACCACATGCCAAAGGTGCTCTATTGGATTGAGATCTGGTGACTGTGGAAGCCATTGAGTATAGTGAACTCATTGTCATGGTCAAGAAACCAGTTTGACATGATCTGAGCTTTGTGACATAGTGCGTTATCCTGCTGGAAGTAGCCACCAGAAGATAAAGGGATGGACATGGACAGCAACAATACTCAGGTAGACTGTGGCATTTAAACAATGCTCAGTCGGTACTAAGGGGCCCAAAGTAAGTCAAGAAAATATCCTTCTTACCACTACACCACCAGCAGCCTGAACCGTTGATACAAGGCAGGATGGATCCATGCTTTCATGTTGTTTATGCCAAATTCTGACCCTACCATCTGAATGTTGCAGCAGAAATTGAAACTCATAAATGAACGCCCAGTTTCCTGCCGTTCCTAGGAAAGTTTCCTTAGTTTCCTATTCTTATCTGACAGGATTGTGTTCTTCTGCTGCTGTAGTCCATCTGCTTCAAGGTTCGATGTACTGTGAGTTCGGCCCATTCTCTGTAAACCCTAGAGATAGTTGTTGTGTGAAAATCCCAGTAGATCTGCAGTTTATGATATACTCAGACCAGCCAGTCTGGCATTAACAGCCATGCCACTCAAAGCCCCTCAAATCACCTTTCTTCCCTATTCTGATGCTCAGCTTGAACTTCAGCAGATCGTCTTGACCATGTCAACATGCACTGAGATGCTCCCATGCGATTGGCTGAAAGATATTTGTATGCATATTTGTACCCAATAAAGTGGCCGGTAAGTATATATTATTATATTATACTATGATTATGTTATGTTATGTTATGTTATGTTATGTTATGTTATGTTATGTTATGTAGAGGGAAAAAATTACATAAGATATTTCAACTCCTGTCTTGACCGTGTAAGTAAATGCAGTAAGTTTGATATAAATGTGAAATAATAACTGAAAGAGATTTGACATAATTATACACTGTTTACTTGTAAACATATAGTTCATCATCACAGGTTTGTTTTGACAAACTTTTTTGCTCAAACAAAACATTTTTGTATGGAATAATTAATATAAATGCTTTACCAAAAATATGAGCGTCACTTCTGCTTTGCCCCATAGACTTCCTTGATAAGTGAATTACAGTAGAAACCATTTTAGTTTGTTTTTGTGAACTGAGGTGGTAATTGCAAGCTTCACTTGTATTAAATCCTAAACATTCCCTCAAAGGAAGAAAAGTAACCCATAGACACAACCTTTCTTTGTAGTGTATGTAATTTATTTTGCAACACTCCAAAATAACAGTGATTTAACCTGACTTCCTGTGTTTGTGTGATAAACCTCCAGACATGGAACATAGACCACCACAAATCGCACATCGAGACTTTCCATTCAATGGACTTTTACAATTACAATGCATTATCTTCAAGGTTCATAGGATTAAAATGTGCAGACTAACAGCACAGAGGAAGATCTAAAGTATCTGATGTCAATTCACACTTCAATTTGCTCTTTAATGTCAAAGTAAATATTCTCTTATTAATATTAATTGTAAGTTTGCTTTGTTTACTAAAAACTGATTCATTTTTATTATTTTTTTAAATGTCAATATTATTCAAGCATCTTTGTGACTGTGTTACAGTTTAAGCATCACCCTTTTGCTCAACTGTCAAACCAAATATTCACTTAAAGATTACAAAGGGCAACATCCTGTTTACTCTATGATAAGGTGTTGAGCCATGCAGTTGAGGGGAAAAAAGTGTATAATGGCTGACTGAGAACAATATGAATGGAGGTTGTGGCAGTCTACTCAACATGCAGTTAAAAATTATCCAACTAAAAAAAAAACTAAAAAAAACACTTGGGTCAATGAAACAGCAACTAAATCAATGAAGTGCTGCTCTTTTTGGGGGGGCTGGATCTATTAATTTATTCTAAATTACATTAAAAATGCAATCCATTCAAAGAGAACTTGCATACACCTCTTCAATGATGAGCATCTCATGGAAAGGCTTGAAAAACAATTGCGAGCATAAGTAGACAAAGTGTTTTATTGCTATTTCTTTAGTTTTAAAAATCATTAGTATTTTATAAATACAAGTATTAAACGGGTACGAGATGGTTACACAACCTGACATTTGATTAGAGTGAATGAAGCTAAACTGGGCGACTTTTGG
Organism: Leuciscus leuciscus; assembly: GCF_965113295.1. NCBI lineage: Eukaryota > Metazoa > Chordata > Actinopteri > Cypriniformes > Leuciscidae > Leuciscus > Leuciscus leuciscus. The sequence continues at coordinate 36,008,343 of NC_138734.1, forward strand.
CATTGGGAATTGCCTTTTTATCTGAATTCACCCTTCAAAGATGACATTTCTAAGAACTTGGCAACTGTATTTTTAAGAGTTCTCATTTTGTATCATCTTGGTAACGCTTGTATGACGCAATTATCTCAAAATGTTCAGAGTTCTCTTAGGTTGTTCTGATGCTTTTGTAATGGCATACTTATTATTCGACATTTTGGCTTGTCAGTTTGTTGTTTTCTAAATCGTCCACACCGGAACTCTTTATGCTTCTATTACTTCCTTTCACACGTTAAAATGTAACAAACCCTGCGTGTTTGCGAATCGAAATGCTTACTTCATGAAGTCACTGTATAACTCAATAATAACTCACCTCTCGAAGCTCTCGCGCAATACGCAACCTACTTTTCTTCAGCGTCTTCTGTCGTTATTTCTACTGTTGGTGGCAGCAACTCTGCGTGTCAAAAGTATTGTGGGTTGATTTCATTATCCAGCCAAAAAAAAAAAAAAAAAAAAGATCCCAATGCATGTATCAGAAGGTAAACGGCGTTAAAGAGGAAAGCGCTTCGCCCAGTTAAAGCGCGTGCAGACTCCAGAGTCGCGCGCTCAATGAACCAACAGTTAGTTTTCACAGCTCTGAACTCCGCCCGTGTTCTCATCTGTCATTACCATGAGCTGGTCTCTTCTGAGCTATGCCACCATCGAAAAAAAAAAAGATGAAACAGGAGAAGAAGAAAAGAAAGTAACACATTTGTGTTTTACATCTGTGCCTGTCGTATCTTGATGTAGCCTATTTTGCTAAAGGGCACGGGAACGCGCGCGCATTGTTCTTAACAACTTGTGAGGAAAACTTATATTTTATAGAAAATAAATCACAACCGGATATTGTCTACTGTTTCATTATACTCAATTTGTCAGTAATGTTTGAAATAATTAATTCAAAATATATAAAAGGCGCTGCCAGAGACCATGAAGATTTTTAACATTGACTTTGAACCGATTTGCTCGTCATCATCATCATCATCGTTGACAGCTATAAAACCTGGACGCCAGGGCGCAACATGTTTTTCTTCTTCTTGATTATGCTGTACATCACGTCATGCCATCATAATGACTGGCATGTGTGATTTAATCCAGGTGAACTGTATTTCCTGATAAAACATTCAAAGAGACTTGCATCTGTATTTACTAGTGTTGCTTTACTGCCATCTAGCAGTAAAACTGTAGTATGCAAAAAAAGTTTGACCAGGGCCCAATTTTTGAGAAGGGTAGACCCTAGTTTTTTTGTATGATTTAGCAGTTTATACTATTTTATAGAAGTTACTATTCAGTTCTTTATTTATTTTATTATTTTCAAGGATGATTTAGTTGTGTAATTGTACAAATTTAATTGATATATTGTCCTAACCAGTGATGGGTGTAATTAATTACTAAGTAATCTAATTACTGCAATCTAATTACCTAAGATTACTCTTAATGTTTCTGAAATTTAATTACAATAACTTCTGATGTAACAGCATTAAATGCTGTATAGATTATAGAACAATTCTATATAAAACAATAGTGGGTTTAACATAAAAATCTAATGTTAGAATGTATGTTCTCCCTTTAAATACTTTGGTCTGTTCAAGAATAATTTATGCAATTGTATATTGTTTATTTGAAAGAATCAATTTGAAAGATAGTTTATTTCGTGTCTATCCTTGTATTGTTCAACTGGTTGAGGTTGATATGGGATTTCGAAAGTAATTAGAAATAATTAATGAAATCAGTACAGTAATCAAATTACACAGTTGAAGATGTAATTAGTAGCTAGTAATTAATTACTTTTTTAGAGTAACTTACACAACAATGGCCCTAACCTTAAACAGACCCGTTGGTAACCCTCTTGAAATATTTAACCTAATATGTTTCTATATATGAACTACATTCTGTTTTTAAATTCAGTTTTCTTGGAAAGAAAGACTATTTTCTGTGCATGTACGAGACTTCAATTCATTAGCCGCAGCGTGGCGCTTCACATCTGATGTGTGACGCACTTAAAAAGTGCAGTAAATGGTAAAACAATTGCTCCACAAACTAGTATTTATTAGTATGTTAATGAATTAAAATAATTTGAAAACAAATACCAGTTTACAACACCCAGCAGCACAATGGACTATTTTTGCACTGACAATGAGAGCCTTCGCACAGTCAATTTTAAAACGGTCACACTTGCTCTTACGTTTAAATATAAGCTAGAAAGATCATACAAAATTAATTATTTCCAATGGGTCTAGTCTTTGCATTTGTTTGTATGAAGTTAGAATCATGTCTCCTCTGTTGGTGTAGAATTGGCTAGTGGCGCTGTCACAAAAAACGATGGTCCTAGAACTGCGGTCCTGATTCCTCTGATATTGCAGGAATATAGTATTTATTGTGCAATTTTTTTAATATTTTCTCTTATAAATAAGATTACCTGCAACCTTCCTGCCATTTTGTAATATATTATACTCATATAACAATAATAATACTCAAAGACACTCTATTATCTACATTCTATTTTGAGATCTGATTAAATAACAGAAAAGCTATTGTCCAAAATATGAATTTTTATGAAGAATAACCTTTATTTATAATTTCAGTACACATAAAAAAAAAAAACCCCACATGAATAGGATTTTTCAGTGCAGGTACTAGAGAGGATGGAGTTCAGCTTTATAAGTTTACATTTATGCATTTAGCAGACGCTTTTATCCAAAGCGACTTACATTGTATTTCAAGGCACACATTTACATTCTTATCAGTTTTTGCTTTCCTTGGGAATCAAACCCATGACCTTGGTGTTGGAAGCACCAATGCTCTACTGTTTGAGCTACAGGAAAGCTACAAGTTTATAAGGTGAGTAAAGCACTTTACAAATAACAAGAAATGTTTCTATAGATAAAAGCTGAACAGATCCAAGTAATATCCAGACATAAATACGTAATTTAAAGGAGAACACAACATGGTGGAGTTCAGGGTGGATCAGTGCATGAATGCCCCTAATGGAGGATAGGCTCTGAGCTTCAAGATACCTTAGTTCGGTGTATCAGCAAAGAGCATGACTGTGCTGAACTTCACAAGAGAGCTGCCTACTTCATTGTGCTATGACTGGCTAATTAGTCATATTTCTAATTGTTGCAATTTAGAAAAGCCATAGAAAATTTAAGTTAAGTTAGTCTAAATGTAAGTTAACATGTCACCTGCTCTTTTTCTTTACTGATCAGAGCCTATTGTTTGCATTAGATGGGCATTAAAAGATTCCAGTCCCTGAACAGCTGAGAAGTGTGCTATTTTAATGGTGTAATGAATTGCTCTAATGAGGTAATGTGTTCCCCGATTAAATAATATAAAGTTAAAACTACTAATAGCACTACACCAATTTTATTTACAATACGAAAAAAGGAAAGAGAAAAAAGAACACAAGTTATTAAACTGATGAAAAGTTCAGCCTCTGATCTTTTAGATTCTCATCCTCTTTGACAATTGGATTCCTCCAGAGTCTGTATAAAGTGACAAATGTAGAGAAGCTCAGCTTTTTATATGCATGTCAAGCAGTTCTACTAGTTGATTCTTATTAATTACGCAAGCTAGAATTGTCCGATCAAGAGTGTATATGCTAGTCATACCTTATTACTTCAATGGAGGGGCATGATGGGAGGCATTTGGCTATCGCTGTGGCTCCAGTAGTGGTTATTTTATTGGCCTCCAGGCTGCAATTATTAGTTTTTAATAACATCAGCATACTGTAAATCCAACATGTAATCAGCTGAAAAGGTAAACTTTCACTGCAAGCAGCAAGTAACTTACTCAAGTCTTTTCAGCTTTGTACACAGGGGCAGAATCTTAGCCAGTGTCGATGCAAGACTGTCACCACATCCATTCCATGACAAGCTGAACAAGACAATGACTTTATAAACTAAGGGCAGTTTTAATCAACACACAGGGACCAGAATCATTTGATGTGTGGGTCCATGCATTTATGAGTCAAACTACAGCATTTAAAGAAGTTAGAAATATCTGATCCCACCTGACATCTTCTATGGATGGGCAGTGTTTGAGGGATGATGCCACATCAACCAGATCTGAACTCCCAAATGAAGTCAAACTGAGAGACAAGTAGTTACACTGGTTTACAGTATGCAGCAGTATACAATAACCAAATCAGGTTATATACCGTTCAAAAGTCTCTTATACTAACCAAGGGTGCATTTATTTAAATAAAAATACAGTGCAACTTTAAAATGAAATATTGTTACAAATTAAAATAACTGTTTTCTATTTTAATATATTTATGTAATTGTAAAATGTAATTTGTTCATGTGATGCAAAGCCAAAATTTCTCCAGTCTTCAGTGTCACATGATCTTTCAGAAATCATTCTGATACGCTGATTTGCTGCTCAAGAAACATTTCTTATTATTATCAGTGTTGAAATCTGCTTAATATTTTTGTGGAAACCACAATACCTTTTTTTTTAATTCTTTGATTAACAGAATTTTTAAAAGAACAGCATTTATTTGAAATATAAATCCTTTGTAACATTGTACATTTCTTTACTGTCACTTTTGATCAACTTAATGCATCCTTATTGAAATTTTTTTTAATTAAAAGTATGTAAAAAGTCAATTTATTTAAAGAACTTTTGAACAGTAGTGTTTGATGTAACAAATTCAATCATATATGTGGCTCTGTAAAGTATTTAGTGTCTTACTGTAGTATTTTCAGTGCCTTCATGCTTATGAGACCTTCACAAAGAGCCTTGGATCCTTGTGGGTCAAACTGATTCTCTGACAAACTAAAAAAAAAAAAATCACCATCGCTGACATCTTTTTAAAGCAATAGTTTAATCTAAAACAAAAATTCTGTCATTATTTACTATGTAGACCACAAAATGCATGACTTACTTGAGTTCTGAAAGCTGATGCAGTAACGGAAGGACTTGAGATAGTTTAGCAGCACTGGCCTGACCAAGCTTGTTTTTGGACAGCCTGTGAAAACAAAATAATGAAGAATGGTCAGCTACTGATTTTGCAAGCAATATCACACATTAATTAAATTAAGTAAATGCTTTACTGTAGTTTCTGAAGAGCCCTGCAATGGGATAGAGCCGTCAGTAGCTTCTCTCCAGCCTGGTCACTTATACTGTTGTCTGACAGACTGCAAAAATGTGATCAGTAAAAAACTATAAAGTTTTGAAGAACATTAATAATGATGCAATGTTTCAAATGACTGTAATAACAACTCTAGACAATAACACTACCGTTCAAATGTTTGGGGTCAGTATGGGTTTTTTAATGGTTTTGAAAGAAGTCATGCTCATTGATCAAAAACACAGTAAAAACTGGTTTGTAAACTAGTAAAAAGTAATATTGTGAAATATTATTACGATTTAAAATAAGTGTTTTGTATGTCAATACCTTTTAAAATGTAATTTATTCCTGTGATGCAAAGCTGAATTTTCAGTATCATTACTCCAGTCTTCAGTGTCACATGATCATTCAAAATAATTTTTACATACTGATTTGGTAATAAGAACCATTTTTGTCACAATTTGTTCAGGATTCTTTGATGTATAGAAATATTTTTCTGTAAAAATCTGATCCATTTAATGCAACCCTGCTGAATAAAAGTATTAATTTCTTTATAAAAAAAATCTTACTGACCAGAAACTTTTGAACAGTAGTGTACATTTTAAATAAACACAAGTTAGTGTATATTTCCATCATATTTAATTGTGTCCACTAGAGGGCGCTCTATCAAAAGCTTTATAAATTGTTCTCTCAGCTGAGGAATAATCTGAATCTCATACTCAGTGCAGTTGCCATACCTCAGCTTTAGTAGTTTGGACCATGAAGGAATGTATTTCACAAGCTCATAAGTACCACCATCTCCCATTCGCCAACTTTCCAACCTGTAATTTGTTTTGTTTTTTACATATTAGCAAATGCTGTTAGCATTTGTGTGCATGTGCTTTTACAGACCACAATACTTACTCAATCTCTTCCATCTGTCTAAACCCCTTAAAAGAGGCAAGTAGACAGAGTATGCCAGTGCCATTCACAAACGTCTCTGATGTCACCACTCTAATGTTGTTCAAGCTAAGGAGAGCAAACAACCAGATTAGACATTAAATAAAAAGATGGGTTTCTGGGAGAGTATACCTGCTTATTGAGTGTTTGCTAAATATTCAATGAACACTACAAGCCTAACCTGAGCCTTCGAAGGGAGTCCAAATGGCTGAAGCCTTGCACTAGGATGGTTATACCCTCCTCATCAAGTACCAAAGAGTCCAGTCTATAATTGAAAACAAAGTATTAAATATGGTATAACCTGTCAATGACAGTGCAGTGTTTGAAAAGTGGACACTACAACATGTATTACCGTATCTCTGCCAGTGAGACGCACTTGACCAGTCCTTTGACCAGGTCACGCCCTCGAGCTGTTGTCCAGCCGGAGCACTGGGACAGACTGGACAAAAACATATCAGCCAATCAGCAATGTTGCACTCTGTTGCGATGAGAAATAATGAAGAAAATCAGACACTTACTTAAATGATTTCAGATTTGGCACACTTTGAAGAGCTCTCCCTAATATTGCAGCTCCACGATCACTTAAAACAAGCTGGGACAAACTAAAAGACATACAGGAAGGAAAAGGTAAATAAGCTCACATAATGAAATTACACATACTTTTCCCTGTAAAGACCATTGTTTCCCATGTGCAAGGTTAAACTTTACTTGAATAAGAGTAATAAGAAAGACAACAAACCTCAGACTCTCAAACACTGGAGTGTTTGGTAATGCTTCAGCAAGAGTTTCCACATCATCCTCAGTTGCTGCTTTCAAATCAAGACTGTAAAGTATACAGGACTTATAATAACACCAAGAGTGTTACAAATAAAGTACACAAGGGTGTTTCTTCAACATCTTTAAGTTGATTTTTGTCTTATTTATGTAAAATTACATACACTGTTTTAAAGCATGACCATCTAAACAAAGAATAAATTAATTCAAAATGATTTTAACATTTATATGCCCAGTTTCACAGACAAGGCTTAAGCCTAGTCCCAGACTAAAATGCATGTTTGAGCTAAAAAAGCAACTTGTACAGACTTGTATGTCAGTGCCATTGTTTTGTCTCAAGATGCACACCAGTAATGTTTTTTCTTCTTCTAAGGCATGTTTATAAAAGCTACTTAAATGTCCTAATTTAACTAAGGCCTAGCCCTGGTTTAATCTAAGCTTTGTCTTTGAAACCAGGCCATAGTGCATCACGTTTGATTTTAGGAATCTAATTTCTTGAGATTTTCACGTTGGTTTTGGGAATCTCAAATCACATGTCTTTCATTTTGTATTGTCTTTGTTATTTTTCTAGTTAAGTCATGTAATTCCACAGTTCCTTATGCCACCATGTCATGTGCTTCTCTTGCTCTATCTATGTGTTATGTTTTCATTAGAAGTGTTCGACTTGAAGCGGCACTGCGCAGACCGATCGGTGTATGACATCAATGTACTGCAAGAGCGATTCGAAAGCATACAAAGCCTTCTGCTCTGTAATCGCTCTCGCTGTACTTTGATGTCATACACCAATCGGTCTGCGCAGCACCGCTTCAAGTTGAACACACCTTTTGGTTTATTCTAGTCATGTGTTTCTCTGTTCTGTTTAGTCACTGGCTCATTTTTTGATTACTTCCATGTATTCATTGTTATGCGATTAGTCCATATGTATTTATACCCCTCATGTTCCATCTAGCTTTCTGTAACATATCCACTGGAGGCAAGTTGAAAGTAAGAGGTGCAGTTTATTGGTAACAAAATACAAAACATAGGCTTAAAAACTTGACTAAAAACATGACTAGAAAAGAAATGTGAACATAGACTTAAACATGGACCTGAACATGAACTTCGACATGAATTGGACATGAATAAACCAATGAAAACATAACACATTGAGCAAGAGAAGCACATGATATGATCACATCAAGAACTGGGGAATTACATGACTAATACATCTCAGAAGTTAGTGTACTTGTTTACTTGACGAGCTTGAGAAAGAAATATGAGACACATGATGATGAAGAAATAAAGAGAAATCAAGTAAAATATTATTTCTCAGCTAAATCTTTTTTAAATAGCTTTAATTTAGTCAAATTATGCAAATACCAAAATTATTTATTTGTGTGTATTTAGGATATAAAGATGCTAAAGAATAGCCCGAGCAACAAAAACATGTCCTGTGATGCATGTTTATATCCACTGTTAGACATTCTATAAAAAGTATCTAAATGTTTAATAAAAACACCCATACGTATAAAATAAAGATGACTATCTGTTTATTGTATTAAATTATGAAACACTTACGTGAGGTTCCTGAGATTCAGTAAGGACGGAATGACTGCAGAAAAAAACTCTGCGCCTTTTCTGTCCACTTTAAGCTGAGAAAACCTGGACGCAAAATGAAGTGAACAGGATTCAAACTAAGAAAAAAGACATCTAATACACCAAAATCAGCATAAACTCTCACTGACTTACTTTAAATCCTGCAAGGCAAGACATTTCTGGATGGGAAGTGTCAGAGGAGTGAGATGCTGTCCTTCTATGTCACAGCCGTCAAAGCTAAAGAATGTGACAAAAGTGTTGTTGTACATCAAATGCACAGAATATCATATTAAAATGCAATTAAAGAAAAACATAAAACATCCAACAACCTTACAACCAAACAAAAAGCCAACAAACCTGATGGACTGCAGAGCAGGTATGACATTTTCAGGATTAACTCTGTCAGAAAAAACAGGCCAAATGAACTTTGCATATATAACATTGCAAACCATTTTTAGACAATATTTACAGCACTCCACACTCTATGAACGTAAAAATGATAGTGAGTTATGAAACTTACATAGAAGTGGAGCTGGGACTGGAATTGGCCTCTGTAATCATGTTTATGGAAGCACGGTTGACCCTGCATATGTTGGGTAAAAGATGTTTTTTAATCTCTTTGGGATGATTCATAAGCAATATTTAGTGCTATACTTTTTACATAATCATATAATACATTAGCAAGTTAGTATCATTTGCAAATGGATATATGTAAATTAAAATTTGTTGTGCCACAATTTGTTGTGCCACTGAATCTTGTGCTAATGCGGTCTATTTAGGATGAAATGAGGGTCACTTCACCACACAGGAAACCACTCTGTAATGATGTGTGTGTGTGTGTGTGCGGGTGGGTGTGTGGCTTGTAAGTGACTGCTTCAGGACTGCACCTGATTTCCCTGATGTGTGGCTGCAGATTCAGACATTTGGCAATAAGACTGATAACAGCATTTCCTGTCAGCCACGGCTCCTCAATCCTAATGAAAACATCCCAAACACATAATTATCCTCACATTGTATCTGCTATATAAAAATAGCAACTAATCACAGAAATAAACTAATTTAGTTGTTTCTTAGGGCACTTTTGGAAAATAAACTCTTAATATATACATGTATCACAAGAAAATTCTGACTTTTTCCCCCACACATCCACCAAAATTTCCATCACATCTCAAATCATGAAACACCCTTAAATAAACAGATGTTTTGTTCTGTTCTTACCTGATGTCTCTGTGTTGGTGACATCTACTGAACTGTTTGACAAAATACTCTATTTGCTCAGAAATCAGGCCATTATTTCTTAATCTGAGAGGAATAGAAAAATGTGCATTAAAAACCTGTATTAATATGCCAACTATCCAAAAAATCCATGCAACTGTCGAACGCGATATGTCATCATTTATCTGTGAGATCAATTCTTGTTAAAACCTTACTTCACAGTATGGATTGTGGAGAGCTCAGCCAGGCTGTCCAGTAAAAAGCCTTGACTCAGCAGTGAATTAGAAGACAATCTAAAGAAAGAGAGGAACAATATACATTTTAACACCAATGTTTCTATAAGGTACAGCATTTTTCTGGGACTTCAGGGTGACTTTTTGCCATTGAGGTGACTTGGAAAACTTGTCCCAATCAACCCTACCCAACTCAATTCACCCTTCTGAGTTTTAGAAGTTATGAAGTGTGCACAAAACACTTGTAATGTAACTGTGGTCAAATACTCACTCTAATGTAAGTAGTCTAGGGCATCCTTTCAGGATTTCCACAAGCTTCTTCAAGTGTATGTCATCAAAAGTGCACTCCCTTAGCCTGTGTGTCAAGACAACTGTAAGAGGAAGCTAAAAACCAAACCACTTTCACTTTTGACTTGAATAAACCTATTATTCTCGTGACTATTTGATTGTCTTTCGATTGTGATGCCTCACATGCATTTTGGGAAATTACCTAAGAGTCTTGCCATTGACATGTTCCTGCACAAAATGAATCAAAGACTGATCTTCCACTCCAAGACTAAAGAAGAGAAAAGCATATACAGTAGCTAAAAAACTTCTGAGAATAACAAAAAAAAAAAAAAAAAACTTTTCTGTAAACCAATCATTGTTCATGTCAATGAAAAGTGAGCAACAAATGGCAATGTTAGTGCATTAGCCATTACCTGACTTCAACAGCAACAACTTTTCCACAGGTATTCATTGAGTTGACCAGATCCAGCGCACCTACTTGAGTCATTCGGTTGCCACTGATGCTGCGTGGGAGTGTAATATGTAGTATGTGGTAAATTAACCCATTATGTCAATTACCAAGCAACAAATGTTAGTGAAGACAGGCTGTGACTAAACTCTTACCTCACTGAGCTTGAGATCTTTAGTTTGGGCAAATAATCAACAAAACATTTCACCCCTTCATCTCGGAGAAGGTTATGAGACAAGCTACAATGGGGAAAGAAATAAAAATTTGTTTGCACAACAGTAAAATGTACCGACTTCTAATAGGATGAGAAAACAGTGGTAAAAGAACAGAGGAATACTTACACTAGTTCAGACAGGCGAGGACAGTTCTCCAGTATCCTTGAGAGCTTCTCGACATTGGTTTTGCTCAGTTTATACTCTGTGAGCCTGTAAACATCAGAGAAAGAGTCAAAACCTCCTGTTTCCAAAGGTGCCAAATCTATTATAGTGATTCAGCATTCAGTTTAAGATGTATTGCATCAAAAGCAGTGTTATTTTAATATTATTTATATACTATTATAGTTTTTATTTCTATTTTCAAATTGCTTTTATTTTTGTATTTAATATTTTTATATTTAAGTTTTTGTCATTTTGTTATGTTTTAAAAATGTTATTATTATTTTTTTTTTTATTAAATTACTCACTGGCACAGAGGAAATCCGCTCAATACCACTCAAATGCGAGTTCTGATAGCATGAGATCACTGACTGAGTTCTGAACTCTAACGAATGCTCTCATTATAGCCAGCAAGGTGAATAAATTATTTATACAGTAAGTATAAACCACTTCATAGAGTTTTCACAAGAAGGCAGAACTCACTACATGCGCTGAACTGAAGTGTTTGAGAGCTTCAGTAATTTTAAAGGAGCTGTATGTAAGATTGTGGCCAAAACTGGTACTGCAATCACTTTCAAATTACTGTAGAGCGGTGTATCCCCTCCCCCTCCCCCCTGACCCGAGGTTGCCAGATAGGCTGCAGGATCCAGCAGGAACGTAGGCTGCAACGTAGCTGTGGTAACTAGAGCAGAGCTGGCAACCCCGATGCCGAAACACTACTGACTTCGTGATTGGTAGATAGGTGGAGGGTGGCGCTTCAGGCCAAAACACAAGATGACAACATCAACATCAGTTGAGGGCTGCAACTTCACTTTTTAAATGACAATATCCTGGCCAGACTACTGTTGTCAGTGATGTAAGTATTTGAAATGAACCTGATTTCTTAATGTCTAGTGACATATCAGGGCCATTTTATGATTAATTGAAATACATTTCTTACATACGGTTCCTTTAAAGGGCGCGTCATGTTGCTAAGAAGTACTTGACTGTTTAGTGACCATCCTGATTTAACTCTAAATAACTGAAAAGTATAATTTTTGTCATAATCACATGGCCACTGTATCAATGGAGAGCTGACATTACTTACTTGCAAATTGCTGCCTCTGCTTTTTCAGGAACAAATTTGATGAATGCTTCTGCCCGGTGTCTAAGAATCATGTTAAAACCAACTTTAGATATTCAAATAATCAATATTAGTGTTTTTAAAAGCATGTTTTAAGAAAGGTAATCCCTACTTTAATATCTAAAAATATGAACATAAATAAGACACCTTAGTTCTACAGCGGTGACACGCTGGCAGTCAGCAAGAGATCTGACCAATAACAAAGCTCCATTTGTAGACAGGTCAACATGACTTAAGCTGGAAAATAAAGTAATCTTAGATGAATGAAAGTAATATCAGGTCATTCATGATAGGGATCAAATACAGCTGTGCAACAGGAACCAGACTGTTATGGCCACTTACTTCAGTAGATGAAGAGAAGACATTTCAGGAAGGATCAACATTAACTTCTCAATGGACTCATTTGATAATTTTAGATGGGAGAACCTGTAACACAAATATAAAATGTGGAAAAGCAGAATGTAGGTGATCCATATAAAAGTATTTTGTCTACACTATAGATTAGCAGACATTAGAGCTACTCACTCAATCTCCAAAAGGTTTTCACATTTAACCAGCTGCTTACACAGCTTGGCCATGTAGGCAGGTTGGATATCACAATGGGTCAAACTGGAAAGACAAAAAACACATAATTATCCGATTATCGCTAAATTAATGTATATAACAAAACTGAGAGATTTACCTGAGTTTTTTATGCACATGTATCCCATTTTCACTTGGGGTCAGCTGTCTTGAAGCATGTCTGCATTAATAAAGCACATTGGTTATACTACGTCAACATTTCTTTACATATTAAGCAAAAATGTCAAAATCAGCAAAAATCTGTTTCCGTACCTTCTGCTAGTGTCAAACCAAAGAACCAACTTTTTCTTTTCATTTCCACTGGTGAGAAAAAGCACAGTGTTAGCATTTTAACAGCCATTCAGACAGGCAGAAAAATGACCAAAAACTCAATGCTGGTCTTGACCTTGCATTCACTCTCCTCAGGTTCTTCTGGTTACAGAGGGCGGAAGCAAGCATCACCACCCCGTCCATATCAACACCATTTTCACTGACACTGTGTGTGTTCAGAAACAAAATATATACTCTTTTGAAAACAGAAATGCACTGGCAGTACGATAAATGGAGAAGTGTCTCACTGGAACTGTCAAAACCAAAGGAAGCTGCAGATAAAAACATAGGCCTACTTGATCTCCTGAATTGTTCCTAGTTTAGGCAGAAGGTCCAGAATCTTCTTTAGACCCTTGTTACCCAGCGAGTTGTACGACAAACTGAAAAATGAGGAAAACGTGTAACATCAGCACTGTACTTACAAGAAGAATTGTGGGTGTATGAACTCAATCCGATATGAGGTACACTGAAGTTTAAAAGGTGGGATTTATGGTGAATTTTAATACTTACTCTAAAAGGGTTATGAAGGGGAAGCCCTTGAGTTTATTACACAGACTGGCTACATGTGAAACGGTGATGTTACACTGTTTAAACCTATAAAGAAACAATTACAAGAAACATTTACTTCCTGTCAGTTCAGTATGTTTGGTTTGGAAAATATAAACCCACTGAAACAGTGGTAGTGACAGCAGAAATTGTGGTACACTTTCTCAAGGGTGTAGGTTTGATTTTGTCATTGGTGGGGACATAAGCAGTATCCGGTCTTAAGACGCTGTAAATTACTTAATATTAAAAATTAAAACACTCTGTGACCCTACTGTTGCTATAGTAACAAACATTTCACAAGCATCTGATTTCAGCAAACAGTTTGCTTTGTACATTCAGTGTAACAGCATTACGTTCAAGAGAAGTGGTTAAACTTTATAATTCAATTAATCTGTGCACATGAATTTTAATCACTTACGTTATGTTCTTGCCCCTTTCCATGCAATAAATGGGTGTTGTTTAATGAGCAGGGTTTTTATGGCGTATTTACTTTAACTTCTCAGGTACTAATGTTAATGGTATAACCCATTTCAGGTGCAGCCAAGACTTATTAGCCTTTTATTATACCTTATTTGGTGGAGTCAAGAGTAGAGAACAAGATCTGAGCCAAGACTCTCTTGTGAAAGAGAATATTAATCTTAATGAGAATTTTCCTGGTTAAGTAAAGATTAAATAAAAAATAATAACTAAAAGACACGAATGGACAACAGCATAATAACCCTGCCGTGACCCTTAAAATAAAACAATGCCACAAACGTATGTCTGTGACCTTGTAAGAGGGAGTTGGAGAAATCATAAAGAAAACTTTGCACATCAAATTGCAAATGATCATCAATACACACTGTGAATGGCCTTTCACTTTTTATTCCTGATTAAAATATTTTTTTGATAAATAAATACATATAACAAGTCAGTTTCTCATGAGTATTTTGCATCAAATTTGTCATTTTTGTTTTCTGTCTTCAATATGATTGTCCTGAAATTGCATAATTTCTGTCAAGCCTATCCTCTTCCACAAACTATCTGACTCTATCCTCTAATTCTCCTGAAATGCTGCCAAGTGATGAACACTTGGACTTTATAGACACCACGCACCACATTATTAAACAAAGCAAGATGAAAGCACAGCTCCTTCTATATGATATAATGAAGCCATAAAGGCTAAACTCATTAAGTCTAAAGTTCAGTGTTAAGTTTAAAATCTAGACTTTGTAACTAAGGATTAATTTGTTGTCCTTTATCTGAAGGAATATGATTTTTAAAGGAATCAGCACTTACCTTACATTCTTTGTCTCTTCCGTGTTATTCAAGTCTGTGTTTTCACTAAGAAAGAAAAAGTGAGAAAAATGCATTTTTATTGTGCTATTGAATGCCTTCAGTGACCATCACACTGTGCAGTCACTACAGACTGCACTTTAAAGGTGGGGTAAGCGATAATTTAAAAAGGCTGTTTGAAAGTTGGTCGGACCGACACAACCAGACACAACAACAAACGTGTAGTCAATCAGCATTAGGAGAGACGGTAGAGGAGAGAGAACGAGGTAGAGGGAGATTTGAAGAAATACTGTTGAAAGAGAGATGGCTGAGAGACATTACAAAAGAGAAAATCCACTCTTGCATTGCGTGTTACGGAGGCAGCTAGTTAGAGTTGTGCAGGCTGATAACTGTTAGAGAATGTGGTGTATACTGTTTAGCGTCCTTCTTAGTGCACCCGCCTCGCATGCCAGCAATCGGGATTCGAGACCGACTCGGAGCAGGGCGGTTTGGATTGGAGGGTGAGTTTTGGCGGCAAAGCAATGTATAGAGCGATGTGTTTGTTTGGGTTGATTTCAAATATCAACAATGTTCAGCAGCGACTTTGAGAAATAACATACTGCACCTTTAACATCAGGGTAAAAGCTATAGACTTGCCCTCAAATAAAAAAAAAAGAGATGCACAACATCTACCACCTATCAAACGTTATCACTTTCAGGCCATAGTGCATTGCACTGCAATAACTAGCCAAGTGCATATTGCACAGACAAAGTAACCACAAAAGATTTGCCAAACAGGAAATATGAAATATAAAATACACAGGGGTATTCTGGGGGTATTACCCACCCTTCAAATAGTTCAAACACGTATTTAGAGACTATTTGTCAATCAGCACTCACCATATTGTGTCAGAGCTTTGTGAGAAGGAAAGGCTGATCTCTTTATTCCCCCTGTATACAATAAGAGAGAATAAAACATCCCATGACAATGAAATGGATCAAGTGAAGTGCCCTTATCTTCAAAAACTGAACAAAACTACACAGGGTAAAATAAAATAAGGCCAAGACTACAATAAATACAGTTCAAAACATGGCGAGATGAATATGCGTTTTACTTTAAAGTACATTAATATTACGATTTTAAGGACATATTTATGGGACACAACTTTATGTACTGTAAAACACGGGCCCCTAAGCAATACCAGTTGAGAGCCCCTAATCCAAATTGTGTGTGCCATTTTCATTATAAATGCATAAGACAGGCCAACAAAACAACTTACTCAACATGTACTTCCTGAATAGAGGTGCAGGCAGCCATCCTCTCAATGAGTGTGAGGACGCCATCTGTGGAGATGGTGTTTTTCCCCATCCTGAATAAAAGTATAATAATGTACCGGACGTAATATAAGTAATACTGTCGTCGTGAATATCTAAATATCTAAATTGTGTACAATCAGGCTTTTGAAACGAAAACACACTACTTACAAAACAGAGCAGATGTTGGGCAGTCTGGATAGTGTTTCCGCAATCACTCTTATACCTTCATCTTTCAAGGAGTTATCGCTGACACTGTTTGACACAAGACAGATGTTCATGACAGATCATCAAGACCACCTACTGTAAACTTTTTGTCCATTCCAATTTCAGAAATAAGTTGAAAACTTATGTATATCAGAAATATATTTGAGCACAAACATGTCAGGCCAAGTCACTATATTGCTTTAAATGTCAATCTATGAAGCCCATGGCATAGCAAATGGTATTACTCCAGGTGTGTGATGTGGGGACAGTCCTCCAAAGCCCTGGCAAGTTTTGCAGCTCCAACATCAGTGAGGCCTCCACTGATAAAACTGTAAATCAGAGGAAAAACACAAACCAATGCAAAACACACTGCAAGGAAATAGTATGACAAAATGCATAAAGGTCACAACAGACACCGGATGAATCAAAAACTTACTCTAATCGCCGCAAGGCCTGGAGTTTAGACAGGATACCACACAAAGCCTCTGCAAACCTGTCATCGTATTTCCGGCTACGGAAACTTGAATGAAATATATTTGAAAGTTTAATATATCAACATGACCAGTTTCAGAATAAAAACTACAACCTGAACCAATATCATGTGCTATTCCTAAAATGATGGCAGAAAACTATAAGCTGGTAATTATTTTGACGTTATAGATAACTAAAAAAAGATTCTGATATTAGAAAATGTATACTATTATGTCTAAATTAATTTTTTTTAAATAAACGAAAATGACTCAAATTAATGTGAATTTAGGCATCACAACATTATAATGTACAGTATGAAAAAATATATATTCTTTTTGAGATTTGGTAAAAATTACATTTAACATTTGTTAAATTATTAGTGTTTTTAAATATTAACTTAAGTGAGCATTAGATGACAGCAAAGGTAATCCGAATGTAAAATATGGGGAATTTCTGTAGTTTATTAAATATCCAATTTATTATACATCTAATATCTACTGATACAGATAAAATAACAACCAATTATCAGCTGATTACCAATATGGTACCACTATTTCATGCATCAATATTTAAAGACGCCATATGGACTCCAATTTACTACACATAAATCATTTGTTCATAAAGGAGGATTTTATGAAAACTCACATGAGACGATCCACATTCCTGAAACTAGGGAGGATTTCCAAACAATCCAAGTCAATTGAACAGCCACCAAAGTCCAGACACACATTCTGATCAGCAGCTGCTGTTACAAATGCTAAAGAATCCATGTCAACTGCGTTGAGTCTAATATTTCTCAGTTCAAACGATCTCGAACCAACAGCTTTTGCCAGTGTAGAATCTTGTGTTTCATGGGCGCATCGGCACAGCTCCACAATTTTGGGGCCTGTTTGACTGGTACTTGCAGCGAAACCCTTCAAAACACTACGGACGACAGCTTGGCGCCTTTGTACCCAAGCCTTGGCTCCCTCGGCCACTTGAAGCTGGACCAAACTGGAGGTGCAGACCTCTGCAGCAAGCCCGCATACATAAAGATGGAGAGAGTCTGTAAAGACAGACTTTGGGTCAGTCTTGGTGGTCCAGCGGGTTTTCAAGTTAAGCTTCTTCTTAAGCTGACTCTCTGTTATGTTCTGACTGGTCATGAGGTAGAGAGCAGCGAGAAACTCCAGCATTGTAAGGTGCATGAAGGTGAAACCATATCCTGACGATCCATCCTCACACGTCAGCTTGACACGAGACAGTATACCGCTTTTGATGCCAAAATCCTGGAGTTCTGGAGGCACTTCTTTGTCCATGAAGACTATGGTGCTTCCGTCCAGTCCTTTGAGGGCCAACTGGCTCATCTCAACAATTTTAGTTCTGTACCTCTGAAGTAGAGGTTTACCAGACACCCCACCTCCACTGAAGCGTCTGAGGGACGCCAACAAGATTTGCATGTAGATTTGAGTTAAGGACGTTGGAAGCTGTAGATCAGCATGAGATCCATCACTGGAGGAGAACAGATGATCCACACACACACAGCAGATATGACAGAGTCCAGGTACATGCGACATTGACAAGAGGTGACGGCTGTCCATTAACAAGTTTACAGCCTTCTTTTTGAATTCATCTCCTTTTTCATGAAAGTATTGCTCTGCGTATTCCTTCACACCCAATCGGTCAAACCCCTGAAGCTCACAGGTTATGAAACCAGGGCTCGCAAACATGTCTGTCACATCTCGTGGTCTACAAGTGACAACAACTGTGCAATCTGGAAGGATTTTATGATTGCACAGTCCAGAGAGGAGATCTGTCATTGTCAGAGGTTTGTTTGGGTCAATGAAGCTCTCAAGCTTTCTAGGAGTTGTAAGCTTGGCACGGAACTCATCATATCCATCGAATATGAAGCAGACCTTGTCAGGGTTGGAGAGGATGAATTCAAACACCGCTTCGCTTTCCTCATCATCCTCACAAGCAGGATAGAAGAGAAAGAGTAGATCTTTCAGGGAAAGATCTCGTGAGATAAGATTGAGCTGCCGGAACTCCAGCAGGAACAGCAGGTGGATAGACGGGAAGGAGCCTTCAGCCCAGCTACGGCCGAGGCAGTGCACCAGCAGGGTCTTACCAGATCCAGCCTGGCCCAGCAGCACGACAACCCTGCTGGTGGTTTTCAAAAGAGACTCAACAGACACTTTATGATCTGACTCTTCTCCTTCATGACTGTCCAGAGACGCTTGAGGCTGGGTGGTCCTGTCTTTCACTCGAAGAGGGTTCCTGTGTCTTAAATATACCCATGTGTCACCCAGACTGATGTCCTTTAACACAGACTGTGTCACTGTCGCATGTTTTTGCAGTATCATGGATTTAAGAGCATCTGTGTATATCTTTAAATGATCTATGTAAGAAAATCAAAACATTGCAAATTTACCATGAAATATAATTTGCTGTTCATACAAAAGTACGGTGGCCTAGAGAGCTCAACGCGCCGCAACTGAAGAAAACACATGCAAATAGAAAAACACTCGCAAATTAAGAAAACATCTTAATCAGTTTCACAACACATGTGTGCTCCAAATACTCACAACACAACCAAATACAGAAACGCGCTGCAAAAGTTCACAACACAACCAAGTACAGAAACGCTCTGCAAATAGCTCAAGACCACAAAGGAAACGTTTCCAGGGGACCCCAATAAGTGACGAACCCGGCTTATTGCTCCCTTCAGAGTGAGTAGGGCACTTGTGTGCCATTATGTAGCCGTTTGGAACGGACTTGATGAAGGGACCAAAGAAAGACAACATAATTTCCTCATTATTTTCACCTGGGATGTTCCCATGACAACGCAGCACTGTGTCCATCAGCTGAATAACTGTTATTACCAGAAATATCTTATAGCTGTTAACATAACTGTAGCAAATAAATATACATTTTATACAGAAAAAGTTTTAAAATATGCGTTATACATCTGTGTGTGAGTGTCTCAACTTTAAAACTTTCCATCTCATCTTTGGACCATGCATTACCTATCATTTCTAATTAAATTTATTTAAACATAACATGACAACATTTGTACAATGTAACTAATGTATAGATTAAAATCTTTCCCTCGTGTTCTTTTTCTCTATCTATCTTTATTTATTTATTTATTTATTTATTTTAGTTTTCAGCTCATTGTTCTTTTCTCATTAGTATTCTGATGACATTTAACATATTGTTATTACATTTTGTATATTGTATACAAAGTTGTATGTCATAAACATGTCATATCTGTATGTTTTGTAAAAAAAAAAAAAAATCAAAAGAAATAATAAAAAAAATAAAGTAGACTTTGAGCTGTAAGCACGCCAGGTTCGTCACTTATTGGGGTCACCTGGAGTGGAAACATTTCAGTAGTCTGTGCTATTTGCAGCGTGTTTCTGTATTTGGTTGTGTTGTTAGTATTTGGAGCACACATGTGTTGTGAAACTGATGAAGATGTTTTCTTAATTTGCGGGTGTTTTCTTCAGTTGCAGCGCATTGAGCTCTCTCGGCCACCTTACAAAAGCCTAAAAAAAAGACTTTGCTCACATTTTAAAATCTATTAATGTTATGGCTTTAAAAAATAAAGTATCAAACCGAGTGGCATCTGCAAACAAATCATGCTACTGTAGATATTTTCTAAGAAATATGTTTTCTTTTGTAATTTTGGTTTTCTCAACATTGTTTGCATCTAACAAACATCTTTGAAAAGTGTGTTTTGACTATTTCTTTAAAATAAATTCCATTTGGTTTGATATTTTGTTATACATTGAAACAAGTGTGGTTTAAGTGTGCATATACTTTGGGATTGTATAATAATGCTGTTGATCACAATGTGAACATTAATAACAAGGTCAATGCTCAATGTGATGTGTTTAGCATGTCATTTTTTATTATTTTGATCATTTACAAGATTAATCACTGGGAGATTTCTTCTTCTTGTTGAATGGCCAATTGGTTGCTGTCATACAAATTGAAGTAAATTGAACTGTAAGGTTGTTCAAGATATCATTCACAATGAGTCTAAATTCAAATGGGTGTGTCCCTTTAAGAGTATAACATACCTAGTCGTGGACGTTTCACTTTTCGTGATGGTGAAGAATTATCATTCTCACTTGTATGATTGAAGTTTGTTCCTTCAAAATATAGGGAAAAAAAACTGTATGAATAATTATATCCCAGAATTCAATAACATTCCTATTTTAAACGACGGCTTCTTTCTTTAAACAACTTCAGGACACTTTCACTTTCACTTCAAAGATTTTCTTTGTTTTTTTTAAATATGTGTTCAAATTAAATAATAGAACAAATATTATATAAACTGATATATGTTGTTAAATTTAATTATGATTAATAACAAAATTATGCTTTAATATTAATTGATGGTATGAGAAGGGGAAACCCTGCAGTACAATAAAAAAAAAATACAAACATGTCTTACCAGTTGTATTTCCTGCTACGGATACCAGTGTAGTTTCAAGAAGAAAGGGAACGTTTTGACAGTACTGATATATGATGGTGAGAAACCGTCTACATATGGTGTGTTCTGCCGTTTTGAAGTAATCCACAGTGGCTGAGACAAGGTCTCTGTTGTTGGTCAGTGACCGTAGCTGATCCATTGTGTTAGGTTCCACTAAGGCAAAGATCCGATCCAGAACACCACTGTCCTGGTTGCAGAGCAAGTCCACCAGTGCACTGGCCTCCTGGGCCACCAAGAAGCCCCCCGACCAGTCCACCCTCTCCATCCTCATCCATTAGCTGGGGGAAAAAATCACTCATTAAACAGAAATTACTTCATTTTGATTTGTATTGTTTTAGTTTACATGACAAACCTTATTCACCACAATAAATGCAATGGCATTGAGTGCTGATATACTGTATGCAACATGACAAAGCACAAGGTCTGTGATTCCAGTGCACCTTGTCTAACAACAGAGGCTTTGTTTGGCAGTGCTAAAAGCATGTGTATTGCTACAGTTAAAAAAAAATCAATTCACCAGGTATTATTTAAATACTGAAAATACCTGATACTCCTCACATATAGACGCAACTTTTCCAGGTTTGTTATAAATAAAAGATAGTCTGTATGCTACAGACCAAGACAAATTATTGTTCAGCAGGAAATTTGTGGTAAATGCTTTCAGGGTGGCACTCATGTTATCACTGATATTCCAAATAATCTTTTCCATGTGCATACAAAGTAGGCTATGTAATATGAAAGAGATTTAAAGATCAGTTTTGCGCATAAAGTGCCCTGCAAACGACGCATGTAATTCTGGAGATTACTAGTTACGTTATAAGGTTGACCACATGGATGGCAACGTTAGTCAACAATGTGCTTACTCGCGATAAGAAACATATACAATGTTCTGTATGTTTATAAGATGTATTGATATAATGGACTCACCGCTGGTGGCATAACGCATCGGTCCAGTTTTATGAAATGAAACTAAACAAACCCTCTTTGGTTTCGTTTCGTTTTGTTTTATATGCGTAGTAGCTTGCATACGGATACTGCCTTTAGCCAGGAGTCTGGCGCGAGACTATTCAACCAAACCCGCCAATCCAGTGTGTCACTTAAGTATGTTTTTAATGTAAAACCGCATTTTTATCAATCGGCGACTGAGCGTTTAGCCAGGTATATTTTCCTGATACTTTTCCATGTAACTTATTCACAACCGAAAGCACTTTATAAATAATTCACAGACGTTATTTTAATATCAATTGAACGTAATGCAGAATAAATGTAGCGCTTATGTTGCTAATTAAAACTAATGTGGTTATTGACTCAATGAACAGTATAATCGATTTCAAAGTGTGCGCGACGCTTCAAAAACCCAGTTACATCAAGTTTAACAACGTCGGTTAATAACATCATTTGAATCGTGAGAAAGGGCAAATGAGGACAGGAGTGAGTGAAGTCACGTTTGTTGTCTGCTCAGTGCTCACTCACTACCGCCACCCAGAGGTGAAATTAAATAACTGTCCTTATAAGGACATCAAGACGTGATGTGGAGCTTTATCTATGCAATGCATCTACAGATATTTAAACCATATATAAAACAATTGGTGCAACTTAGTTTTCACGTTAGTTTAACATGCAACTTACCTTAAGGCAAGACACCACAAGTGACAGAAGTTTAACAGAAGTTTCATTTTTGGATGACCAATCCCTTTAAGAATTGGTAAAATAATAGCTCATGTCTTTCGGAAGAAAAGGTTTAACCAGAAAATTGCAACACACAATCATGTGTGACAGCACCAGGAAATGTTTAATAATGGTAATACAATCTCATGTACAATTTTTTGAACTAATAAAGTTATATATCAAACTAATAGGCTATATATCACCATACTTCCCCAATCACAGCATATTAGCATAGTTGTTTCATATTAAAGTTTCTGAAAAATTAAGTTTAAATATACAATGGGCATTATCTAATTAAATATGCACTAATTTGCATACTTTCCAAACAGAAATCTGAACACAGGTTAAAGCCAGGTTTAAAATTCACGTTTCATTTAGTTGACATATTAGAGTCATTGAACATTTGGTGTATGTAAGTGCTACTGAAATGGAGATTTCTGACTCAGTGCTTGAGAAACAAACTCATTAAAAAACTTAAAAGACATGTATTGTAAAGAAAATCTAGACACCATTGATAGAGTGTAATAAAAGAAACACTTAAATATGTATTTTGGATGTTTCATTTTGTTTCCCAGAAGAAAATCTTGACAACTGCCCTAGTTCCTTGGTGCTCATTAAGGCTCCAGTTCTCATTAATTGTAATTGCATGAAAAGGGGTATATTAATCTGGCGTATTATTCAAAATGTCTCCTTTTGTGTTCCACTGAGGAGTGTTTGAAATAAGATGAGAGTAAGTGATAACAGAAGTTATACTTTAATTTTTGGGTGACCAATCCCTTTAAGAATTGGTAAAATAATAGCCCATGTCTTTCGGAAGAAGAACAGGTTCAACCAGAAACCTGCAAAAACAATCGTGTGACAGCACCAGGAAATGTTTAATAATGGTAACACAATCTCTTAGTTGCATTATGGAGGTCATGAGATCATATTACTGAAGAACATGAAATAAAACAAGATTACTGTGATTCACATTTTCATATGTACAAAATTGATCAGTGTCACGGCTGGTGCCGTTTTGTGTTGTTCCCCTCCCCTTTCTTTTTACTTTCACTTTCTTAGCTCTGCGCCATTGGTGCTGCTCCCTGTCAATCATCGTTGGAGCCGATGACGTTGCCTCCACTTTCTTCCAATTAGCGGACACCAGGATACTACATGAAGACGCTGACACGGATCGGGAGACAGAAAATGCTTTGTTCGTGGTCTGTTGCTATTCTATGGGGGATTGTGATCAAGAGACGACGTTAATTCTGTGTGATGTGGGTTACCATTTTGTGCTGTATGTTCACATGTGTCTTGTGTGCTACATAAACGACTATTTTCCACCTCCCTTCATGTTGAAACCATTTGTTTAAACATGAACAGTTATTAAGGGGTTATTCCCTATATAGTCCAGTCATTTTAAGCCAAAATGGGGGTCAACCTTGAACAAATTGCAACAGAAGCAAACTCAACTGATTTTGTATCCTCAATATGTCCTGAGTAAGAAAAAAAAAAAGCCCCTTAGAAACCCATAGGGGAAAGTTTCGAAAAAGACCCAAATACACCCCATTCATACGCCTATTCATTCTTTTTCTTACGTGAATAGGGTAAAAATTTTAACCTTTAGATATCACCATGAAAATTACTGAGTTGATTACTTACATCAAGACAAACAAAAAAATTTATTACAAGTTTTTTGAAATTGTTTGTTAACATGGACAAACGGTGCATAATCTAATTACGTATGTGCTAATTTGCATAAATACCACAACAGATCTAAACATTGGGTATAGCCAGGTGAAAATGTCTTGTTGAATCTTGTTGACATATAACAGTAAAATACTTAATGTTAAGGTCTGAATGGAACCCATTTAGGCTACCCATGAGCATTAATACATAGAAGCAGGAAGAAGTACTTTAGAAACCAGCCTTTATTCATTTTTAAGAGATTGGGTTTGGGGCTGGGTCCGTGGTCCGTGGGACTGTTTCTAGGGGACGAGTCTGAGGGAAGAACAGGAGCCAATGGTAAGGAGAATGCAGAAGACAAAAGGTAGGCAAAATAAAAAGTGAATCCCCAGAAACAGTCCCACGGACCCAGCCTCAAACCCCATCTCTGCAATAATAATGAATAAAGGCTGGTTTCTAAAGTAGGCTACTTCTTCCTGCCTCTATGTATTAATGCTCATGGGTAGCCTAAATTGGTTCCATTCAGACCTTAACATTAAGTATTTTACTATTATGTGTTAACAAGATTGAACAAGACATTTTCACCTGGCTATACCCAATGTTTAGATCTGTTGTGGTATTTATGCAAATTGGCACACATGTAATTAGATTATGCACCGTTTGTCCATGTTAACAAACAATTTCAAAAAACGTAATACATTTTTTGTTTGTCTTGTTGTAAGTAATCAACTCAGTAATTTTCATGGTGATATCTAAAGGTTAAAAGTTTTACCCTATTCACGTAAGAAAAAGAAAGAATAGGTGTATGAATGGGGTGTATTTGGGTCTTTTTCGAAACTTTCCCCTAATGGGTTTCTTCTGGGCTTTTTTTTCCTCACTCAGGACATATTGAGGATACAAAATCAATTTAGTTTGCTTCTGTTGCAATTTGTTCAACCTTTTTTCATAAAATGACTGGACTAATAGGCCTACCCCTTAATAACTGCAGCGGACGTAACAATCAGCTACACAAAACATCAAACTTCTTTACAAACAAGCAAAAATGCCAGTAGCTTAATTCATATTTTTTGTGTATGTAATGCATGTGTGCATGTCTGTGAGTGTTTGTTTTTTTGTTTTGTTTTTTTGCGAGAAAGAGAAAAATTAAAGAGAAGATAAGACTGTCAATCCAGTGTCCTCTTCAGAAATTCCACCAGCAGATGTTGTGGAAAACCAAAATCCAGCTGGACCACCACATACCCCTGTACATTCACAATTAAAAAATAAGACAACAATGTTACCGTTCAAAGTGTTTTTCTTTGATATCATACATTATGACTGTAAAATACAGATTGATAATTATCTGCTAGTGAAATATACTCACGTCCTGAGGTAAAACTTCAGGATTGATGATGTCAAAGAGATAAAGCCCCTGTTCATCCATCAAAGCGGTTAATTCTGGCTCCAGGTCTGAGGGGAGAGATGAAATATGATGCAAAGATATAGAAACACATGATTTATATTGCTTGGTTATGGTGGCCACACTTACATGATATGACTTTGGGGATTCCCATCTTTTCCACAGCCTCCTGTAGATAAACTCTCAAGCTGTCTGCCACCTTTGAGGAGGTCATATAGCATTTATGATGATAAAATAGGTGATGTATGAAATATATAAATTAATACATTAATTCTCACCTCAGTGGCTCCTTCTGATGTAGAGACTTTTTCTATAGAGATACTGCTTTCGTCACAAAACAGAAAAGAAAACTTCAAATCAGGGACATAAAACTTAAAATGTGATTGTGCAGAATCTATCTCCTTTATAACTTACTGCTCTGCAGTGGCTTTCAGAATTAGTTTCTTCTTTGCATATGAGGCTTTTACAACAACTGTCACACCCTGTAAGCAAATAAACCATTGAAAACACAACATAGTGAAAATGTCCCAATAACAAGCAATTTTTGTCATCTATATCTAGTATCTCCTTAATGTGCTTTAGCTTACGGTCTCAAAATAAAGTACTGGCACGTCTTGACTATCCAGCAAGAGCTCGACTCCAGCCACAGCTCTGACAGATGAGCCCTCTGTGGTGGTCCGCAAGTGTGGAACTGACACACTCCTCGCCTTTAACATTGGACCCTCTGAGGACAGCCACTAAAGAGAATGTAAAATCCACCATCACACTTGCACAAACACGCAGGTGCTCTAGTTTGAAATGACGGTTGGTGTGCGTCGGAAGGAAAACATTTATTTGCATGTTCGTTCCAATGGCAGTGTATAAAATGAGTCATTGAGTCATTCTAAAATGTCAGTCATTTCCTCCCCTTTGTGCAGTTTGAATATTCGTAATGAGTGCTTTAGTACCTTGCTCAATAATTCAGGCCTGGCTGAGGACAGCTCCGTCTGAAACAGATCCTGTAAAATAGACAGACACATGCTCGTGAGTATGCCTAGAAAAAAATCATTGCATGGTTAATAGTTCACTAAAACTAAAACCATTTTAAAAAATACGATAGCCTACTCAAAATAAATTAACGTTAACTGAAATACAACATTTATCATTTAACTTAATTTACTAAAATAACTAAAACAAAAAATTAACACACACATACATACAAACACACATACATATATATACTGTATATAACACTGTTTTCTACAAATGTTGTGTTATGAAAATTTATGTAATACAGATAGTAAATTTGACTTAAAGGGTTAGTTCATCCAAAAATGTAAATTCTGTCATTAATTACTCACCCTCATGTCATTCCAAACCCGTAAGACTTTTTGTTCATCTTCGGAACACAAATGAAGAATTTTTAAATGAAATCTGGGAGATTTCTGTCCTTCCATTGACAGCTACGCAACTACCACTTTCAAGCACCAGAAAGGAAGACATCATTAAAGTAATCCATGTGACTCCAGTGGTTTAGCCTCAATTTGAAGAACTTTCTTTTGTGAGAGTACTTTCTTTGTGCAAAAATAAATAATAATTGACCACTTTATTCACAAAATATTAATCTCCAACGTTCACAAGAAGAGCACCACGACGCATCCGTGCTGTATTGACCCAAGACGTTGTTGCGTGAATGCATGTCGGACCAGTGGAGTCACATGGATTACTTTAAATTATGTCTTTTTACTACCTGTATGGGGTTTGAAAGTGGTAGTTGGGTAGGATGTCAATGGAGGGACAGAAAGCTCCCAATTTTCATTAAAAATATCTTAATTTTTGTTCCGAAGATGAACGAAGGTCTTAAGACCACGACATGAGGGTTAGTAATTAATGACAGGATTTTCATTTTTGGGTGAACAACCCTTTAATTCCATATACACTACACAGACTTATATCTGTAAATATGGTCTTTGCTTATATGTCTTAGTTTTTTTTTTTCTTTCTGTCTTTTTCCTAGAACAAGGTTTTCAATGCAAAAAGGTCCTTTTACCTTTTTCATGTTTTTCATTTAGATGCAAAAAATATATCTGCTCAAAAGCACCCCCTGGAGTTTAAAAGCATGAATTACATCACACAAATGCTGCGTATAGCTACAAACTTTCATAATACAAATGGCTCCAAACACATCTAATACTGAATGATATCATACTGTGAGTTCTGGTCCAGAGATATTGCGAATAAATCGTCCATCATGGTGTGCGGCGCCAATTAAGGAGTCAAGGAGCACATCGGAGATCCAGAAGTAAAGCATGCGGTTCTCAGTCAATTGGGAGGGGTTAAACACAGAGGTGTTGAGGTCTGAGGTAACATTATTAAATGTAACCAAACCCTGTTTATCAGAAGAACAACAGTAATCACATAATACGATATGCATTTGTTTGAACAAAATCTTTAAGAATAAAATCTTTATAATCAGACCTTATGATATGATTCTATATAATTAGATTTGATGATGGGGGAAGAGGTCACAGAGATGTCTACACCGATGTTCCCATCACTAATAAACTGCTCTGCACACACAGAGAGAGATGTCACATCAATACAGAGCAGATACACATAACACATAACCACAAACTCACACAAGACTGGTACATTAGCATACGAGAGCTCTGAATTTTACCTGCTTGCTCCTGTATGAAGGTCGCTAGTATGTTGGCCACATTGTTTATTTCCTTACAGATCTGTTAGAAAGGAAAAATAATGTTTTTGTGCTAATGTTTTGAGCACCTGATAACAAATGATAACCAGATAACAGAAAACAAAGTTCTAGTTACTGGAATAATGATTGTTTGAGAACCTTGCTAGAACGTTAGCTAAAATTCTGAGAACATGTTAGCTGGACAATCATATGGAACAGGAAACTAGGCACACTCACCTGTGACTTTACTACTAACTTCACTGTGAAAGTCACAATGTCTGTGAACATTCTTTTCAGCCATCCAGGTCTGCACACAGTCAAAATGAGAGTCATTTAAATGCTCTTGCAAATTAGCAGTGCTTAAGGGTGGAACATATTGTGTCAAATTGATCTCCAGGAAGTGCTATTTATACTCATAACCAAAGACTTTGACCTAGATATAAATCAAAACCCAGATCTAAATGTTGTTTGTATCGTTGTATGGTCTGATCACTTCTAGTGTCTCTCAGTAATGTGAAATGTCGAACTCACTCTCTGTCTCCCTGCAGGAGCAGCTTCAGTTTGTGAAATGTGAGGTAACAGTCTGATGTGTCTGCAGCCACTCTGCCCTTTCCACAGTCTGACACACAATCACATCTCTTTTTAGACAATAACTAGTACAGGGAATTCAGGATTAAGTAAGTAATGTCAAACAGAGCCGTCTAAACAAAATGTGACTCACTCACATAGTTTTGGATTGATGACCAGGTCAATTTGCGACTCAACTTCAAAATCCAGTGACTGTTTCAGGCTGAGTCTGTTTAAGAAAGAACATGGCAATGCAAATTTACATCGATTTTACTGTTGTGATAGAAAGAAAGACAAACTAAGCAACAATAAATGGTACTTGCCACAAATACGGTATACTTTGTCTCGTGACTTTCAAGTAAAAGAGGCACAAATTCCATGTTAAAAATGTATACATAAAAAGTAAGATTCCGAAAAATCCCGTTTGTCAATTTTTTTAAATCTTCAAATATTCAACCCTGTTAAGTTATTGCAGAAATATATATATATATACACTCACACACACACACACACACACACACACACACACACACACACACACACACACACACACACACACACACACACACACACACACACACACACACACACATACATACATACATAGTGTATATATATATATATATATATATATATATATATATATATACACACACACACACACACACACACACATACACATACACACACACGTGTGTGTATATAAACAGTACAGGCCAAAAGTTTGGACACATTACTATTTTTAATGTTTTTGAAAGAGGTTTCTTCTGCTCATCAAGCCTGCATTTATTTTATCAAAAATACAGAAAAAAATGTAATATTGTGATATATTATTACAATTTTAAATAATTGGTTTTCAATTTATTATACTTTAAATTATCATTTATTTCTGTGATGCAAAGCTGAATTTTCTGGATTTTTCAAAAACATTAAAAATAGTAATGTGTCCAAACTTTTGGCCTGTACATGTTTAAGTGTAAGAATGATGAAATTCAAAAATATTTACAAACTAACATCACATGCTAGCTCATACTGAGTGACAGCTAAATCTAGTGACAGCTAGAATTATTAATGAATTATGAATTTGGATATTTTTATGATGTCCATTTAATGCTTTTTTCTATGAAATTACAACAACAACAAAATCACAGTTCTTGGCTGTAAATTTTATTTAGACATTTTAGACATTATTTAGAAATTTTGCAAACTTCATAAAAAAACTAAAAAGAAAATAAAACAGCTCAAATAATGTTTATTCTGTCTTCCTGAGGTTCATGATCAAATTTTCTGAGTACCTTGAAAATACATATTATTTCATTTTTGACAGCATAAAAATAAATAAAACAGAACTATGATTCTGTAACTGAAATATAAGTGTAGTGTGGAAGAAACCTTGAAGACCTTTCTCCAGATAGGAGCACTTTTGGACAAAACACCCTAATGAACGCTGTTCAGTGAAGCAATGTGAACAGCAATAATCTGCCGCCGGAGATCTTTGCGTGTTGAGAGGTTAAACAAAAGACCACTGTTTTACAAAAACATATGTAGAGTAGAGCACAGGGTTAAACCACAGCTGTGCTATTACAGGAACCTGTAATAAAAAGAAACACTCACAGCCAGCTGCCATATCCATAGTTGATGGTCCCTTTGAATACAGCAGAAACGTTTGAAATGGAGATCCCAATTCCTTCATTCTCTTTCAGCTCAAACTCACTCTTTCCGATGGAAAGGTTATGGATCTCTAAGCTGTGGGTGAAGTGGGAAAGAAGAGTGTCGTGAGATACAGAATGTTACCACATAGCATGTAAGCAACTGCAGGAGTTCCTTACTTATGGAATCCATATTTCACCGTCCCAAAGCCAATTGATCGCTCTCCATCTACGCTGGGATATCTGGCATGCTGAAAAGCGGCCTGTATGACTTCAGTGGTCTTCTCATTCACTGAGGAATCAAGGCAGGGAGATATTTATTCTCTCAAGTGTTTCCCAAACTCGCATGGGGTTTATGAGTTGATGAGAGGCAAATAATGAATTAAATCATAAACATTTAAAATTGATTTATTTTTCAAATAAAAACAAACAATTTAAAACATCCTATAAAAAGATTAAATATTTTATTTGATAACCTGAATATTTTATTCATTAATCAACAAACTATAAACAAGTGACAGTGTTGTTAAATAATTGAAATATTAGATTAAATTTCAGGGGCTACTTCAAGTAAATATTTTAAGTTAAAGTGATTTGGCATGCAGCCAAAAAAAAGTTTGAGAATCCCTGTACAAGTTTTTTAAGTTTAGAACTTAGTTTAGTTATATTTTAAGTTAAAATGTATAATTATAAGGGAATATTTTAGGTTTTATGTCTCCTCCATTTTACTTGATAATGTGTTTTATAATTGTATTGACTTTTATGCTGTTCTTATTGAATTGTCCTGCAATCATTTTCTATTTCACAATCTTTACATATTACACAAATATTCTAATAATAGCTTTAAATGATACATTATACAACTGTTTTAAATTAAATATAGCATGTTACACAGCATGACACCTCTTTCATGCTTAATACATTAACTATCTATTAAAAAACAGATATTATCATTTATTCTGCATGAAAAAAAGGGGGTCTTGATAATGTTTGAAGTTATTTTTACCATCATTTTGAAACCTCTTTTTTGCTGTCTGGTTAGTACTAACAGTTCCTAAACTGTTTTTGCAATTCCTCCATGCCATTTTGAGTGTAATAGACTTCTGCCATAGCTCAACTTGGCATGTTCATGAGAAAAGTAGCAATGTTCAATTTGTGAAGTCTCAACCTCCATAACGGTTTTGAAACTAAGCTCATGTTACTGTGCATTGCAATAGCACGGAAAAAAACTGACCAGGACCATTGTTAAAACAGCTCCACGGATATTTGACACTGTCCCCTTAAAAATAAACCTTAACCTCAAGCTTTGTATTGACTACAACTCTTGGCCTTGTTTCTATCTTGCATTAATTAAATTACCATTATTTTGCACTCTGGTTGCTTTGAATGAATTCTGCTCCAAAATAATGAATATCAAAACATAATACTCACTTACAAACAAGGTATAAGTACAAAAATCACAGAGAGAATACTTACGGACTACAGCTGCAGGATAGGTAAGTCTACAAACAGTTCCTGTAAACCTGTAGGCCGAGGGAGGATCCAGACAACAACTACTTATTTTTACCAGAGCGAGAAAAAGGAACAACGCTGTACTCCTCTCCATCTCAACAAAGTCTGAATGGATACAGATGAGCCTCTCTCTCTTAATGTTATTAGGGCTACTCTTTCAGCAAGTATTTGAGTAGGAGGGACAGATTCAGAGGTAGGCCCAAAGGAAGAGGGGGTGGACAGGGCCTGTAATGTTTGATTTGCAGTGCCTCTCTTCTGGAGAACAGAGGAGAACACGCAAATGTCCCTGGGGTCGACTAACAAATGTTTCTCAAGGTTATTGGAGGACAGTAAACCGTGCACAGGAATGTTTTTCTGGACATTCTGCTGTTCAAAACAAATAAGAGATAGGACAGAGTGGACAAGAGTAGGCCAAAGTTCATAGGGGTGGACAAGCTCTTAGGCGGTGGTGTAAAGTGCAGATTGGACACCCCGAAATGGACAGTTATGTAGATAAAATAATAGAAATACGTCTGGACGTTATCACCACAGTCCACAGGAAGTGGCTTTAGAAACAAGAAGATGCCTACAACGATCTCAAAGAAGATGCCTACAGGAGTGGGGATAGGATCTTGTATAATCAGGCCAGGAACACATTGACAAAGGAGATTGAAGTGGCTAAGAAGAGCTATGCCAAAAAGCTGGAAAACCAGTTTTCCTCCAACGACCCTGCATCAGTGTGGAAAGGCCTGAAAGACATTACCAACTACAAGACACCATCCCCCAGCATCGACAGCAACAAGCATCTTGCGAACGAGCTGAATGTCTTTTACTGTAGATTTGAGACCCCCGATCAGACACCCCATACCCGCCCTGACCATCTCTCTACACAGCCATCAACACCTCCAGCCATCCCCCTCCCCTCCCCCCCTGCACTTCAGATCAGTGAGGATAATGTGCGTCAGATCTTCAGGAAACAGAAGAGAAGGAAAGCACCAGGCCCAGACGGTGTTTCACCAGCCTGTCTGAAAACCTGCGCTGACCAGCTGGCCTCTATCTTCTCACTGATCTTCAACAGATCACTGGAGCAGTGCAAAGTCCCTTTCTGCTTTAAACGCTCCACCATCATCCCAATCCCGAAGAAACCAAAGATCACAGGACTCAATGACTACAGACCTGTTGCCTTAACATCTGTGGCCATGAAGTCATTCGAAAGACTGGTGTTAGCATATCTGAAGGACATCACTGGACCCTTGCTGGACCCCCTGCAGTTTGCCTACAGAGCAAACCGGTCTGTGGATGATGTGGTCAATATGGGACTGCATTACACCCTACAACATCTGGACAAACCAGGGACCTATGCAAGGATTCTGTTCGTGGACTTTAGTTCTGCCTTCAACACCATCGTCCCATCACTGCTCCAGACCAAACTGACCCAGCTCTCTGTCCCTAGCTCCATCTGTCAATGGATCACCAGCTTTCTGACAGACAGACAACAGCTAGTCAGAATGGGCAAAATCACGTCCGACAGCCGCACCATCAGCACCGGTGCTCCACAGGGATGTGTTCTCTCACCACTGCTCTTCTCCCTGTACACAAATGACTGCACCTCTAAAGACACCTCTGTCAAGCTCCTGAAGTTTGCGGACGACACTACTGTTATCGGACTCATCCGGAACGGTGACGAGTCTGCGTACAGACAGGAGGTGGAGCAGCTGGCTCTTTGGTGCAGTTATAACAACCTGGAGCTGAACACGCTCAAAACAGTGGAGATGATCGTGGACTTCAGGAGAAACCCCCCTGCACTCCCTTCACTCACCATCATGGACAGCACTGTGACTGCAGTAGAGTCATTCAGGTTCCTGGGCACCACCATCTCTCAGGATCTGAAGTGGGACACTCACATAGACTCTATTGTGAAGAAAGCCCAACAGAGACTGTACTTCCTGCGTCAGCTGAGGAAATTCAACCTGCCACAGGAGCTGCTCGTACAGTTCTACTCAGCTGTCATCCAGTCCATCCTCTGCACTTCCATCACCGTCTGGTTCGGCTCTGCTACCAAAACCGACCTCCGTAGACTACAGCGGATAGTTCGGACTGCTGAGCGAATCACTGGCACTACCCTTCCCACACTCAAAGTACTGCACTCATCCAGAGTGAGTAAAAGGGCTCGCAAAATCACTCTGGACCCGTCACACCCAGCACACTTTCTGTTTGAACTGTTACCGTCTGGTCGACGCTACAGAGCACCGAGCACAAAAACCACCAGACACAGGAACAGTTTCTTTCCCCAGGCCATCTACCTCATGAACACTTAAATGTTCCCCTACTGTGGTACAAACATGTGCAATACTTCCCTCAGACATTTCATTATAGCACCTTATAACTTTATATATATTTATAATTTATAATCTTTTATTTCTATTTTATTTTTATTTTTTTTCTATTTTTTATTTATACTTATGTTACTTGTCACTTGTCTTGTCACTTTATATTGTATGTGTACTGGAAGCTACTGTCACCAAGACAAATTCCTCGTATGCGCAAGCATACTTGGCAATAAAGCTCTTTCTGATTCTGATTCTGATTCTGATTCTAGAAAGGAATAACCCATACAAAACAAGTTATGTGCTTAGCAGATGCAAGCCAACAGACAGTTGAGTATGCTTAGGCATACATATTATAATCGGGCCACGATAGGTTTCTGTGTTGTTAAGTATTCTATTCATCGGTCTGTCCAAATATAGGCTACATGTGTCACGATTTTGGTCTATGTATTTTGGGACTCTTATTTTGAAGTTCTTTCTGTTCCGTTTTTACCTAGTTTCCCTTTTCCTGTTTAGTTCCCTCACTGTGTATTTAATCCCTCAGTTCTTTGTCTTGTGTTGAAGTTTTGTGCTGGTGTCTTTATGTATGGTTCCTGATGTTTATTAAATGTGATTTTACCATTCATCTGCGTCAAGCATCTTGGGATTATCAAGTCAAGCCAGTGTGTGACAACATAACACACTATCAAATATTTAAAGAATAAAAAAAGTTTGCCATTCTTGCTTAGAATACACAACAACGCAGATGCCAATTGTAATGCGACTTGCAAAAATCTCAATAATACCATTTCATTGGTATTATTTTTAATTTATTTATTTATTAGTCTCACTGAATTTTTTTTTTTTTAAGTGCTTGTACATAAACTGGTAGCACGTGGTCAAAGGTAAAACCTAAAAATATATTTTTTTAAAGCCAAAAAATTAAATCAAAACATAGGAGAAAACCTACGCTACACAAACAGAATGCAGCTCGCATTTATATTACACTTTTCAAAGAATTTCAATATGAAATTGAAACAAAGTTGTTTATTTCTTTTTTCATTTTCTGGTACAAAGAGGCTTATCTTATTAATGTTAATAAACAATGCTATTTTATACATACAATTAAATGACAGCAATGCTACAGTGTTGATAAATACCAGATTAAAAACTTTTTATTTTTTAGTCTCTCAGAACCATACCTGTCCTAATTTCTGTCCTCCACTCTTGCAGGTACCAAAGTGCAGTTCCTTTGTGTAAAGAAAATGCAAAATTGCACGTCATTGAAATTGAAATTCGTTCGCCTTTGTTTCATCACAAAGTCAACAGCAAACACTGGTGCTCTTTAAATTGCAAATTCTGCTCAAACTACTTGAACGCATACCAAACCTTCTTCATAAATATTAACAATATTCATTTCACAGGTTGAATACAATTTTTAAAAAAGCACATGTAAGCATATTTAACTTGCATAAACACCATTAGCTTCAAAGTGCCACAAATGCCATTCTCCCAAGCACCCTCCTTCAATTCATGCAAAATCAATGTATGGCCTTCGTTGTCCATTATACTAGAACCTTAATAAGATAATCCCATGAGTTTAATCCTTGGATCACTCATCGTAGAGCACTTCAAGAGAATGAAGCCCTGGTGACAGGAGCCTATATAAGAGGATCAGGCCAGGAGACTGATACCATTGATTCCAGTCGGTGTAGTTATCTAAAGTGCTAAGCAAAAACTGTCCAGCAATATTTACAACTCCATGTCCATGTTTATACAGAATGTGCAACCAATGTTCACATAGGCAAAGGACTGGAAAGTGCTACTATTTCTAGTACTTGTAGCCTTCATGTATAATGTCCAGTCTAAATGGTCAAGCCAAGGGTCCAGTTTTGTCGTTTCAGTCCAAATGCTTCCAATTCAGTTTGCAATGCCCTGTGGAGCCTCAGGTATCAAAGAAGCGAAAAAGGCTTTGAAAAACACCCATGCCGTCCATAGGAGGGGTCGTCTAACTGGGGTAACAGGCACTGCTATCATGGCGGGTTCAACAACTTCGGCATCCTCCACTTCAGCAGGGGGCGGCACCTTCAGGACAAAATGAGAATTATTAAATCACACACACGCCTACACACGACACTTATCCAAGTATAATTAGTTCTTATTTTCTTTCTTAAACAGAAACTATGACTCACTGGTTCTGGATGTCTGAGCTCATTTTGGTTCTGCTGGTTCTGTATGACCTCTGGTGCTGGCTGATTGTGAGGCCTGGCTTGGGGTCTCCGTCTAAAAGGAAACCAGCCTGCGGTGTGTCTGAAAGAGAGAAAAAGAACCATAAGAATAGCTTCAAAAAGGGAATCAGGGCTCCATGAGCTCCATTTCCATTAAAATTACACAATTTATTTTAAAATAGTCAGCCATTAGCACCTCAACTGTGCTCATTCATACATTACTAAATCACGAGAGGACGCCCAAACTGTTTGTACGGTGGGGTGGGTCAAGATAAGGCCATAACATTGAACACCCTCAGATCAAACTGAATATTGCTGGAGTGCTACGCACTAGTCTGCAGAGGAGTCAAACTGCCACGTTTGCAGAGATAAAGTATCAGAAGTTAATTGTTATCAGTTATAACAGCTGGAGTTCAACCAAAAAAGTCTCAGAATGCCACCAACCAATCAGCAGTCATGTACAGGAAGATGTTTTTATCTCTCTATCAGGGATCAGAAGTGCTATCTGCTCATTTTTGCTTGCTTAAGCTACTCATTCCTTTCATACACTTGCATTTTTCCACTGACGTGGACAATAAAACATACTAAAACACTCAAACAGAGATACCTGCTCTATAATTCAGGGGCGCAGCAACACAAAACATACAGTGCTACCAAACTGAATGATTTCTGAATTAATGATTCTTATGAGGCGTTTCATTTTTGTGAATCAAAAACATACAGCACAACCAGTGTTTGCCAATTTCCCAAACAAATGGTTCTTATGAACTGGTTATTTTTAGTGAAACAAAAACAATCAGTGTGACCAGTGTAGTCCAATTCCCTAAACATATAACCTGCACGAACCTGTTCTTTTTAGTGAATCAAAAACATACAGGGCGGACTTCAACTTCAACCCAGAACAAATGACTCGAAAACACTAACCACATGTTTCTGAATATTATGTTTGCAAAATTACAAAATAGATGTTCGGCGTTCAGTTTAAACTTACAGGTACATAATAACCAGGCTGCTCATGACCAGGACGAAGCGGCTCATGCTGGAGTAGTAGTACACGATGCTCAGGAAGACACCCAATCGGGATGCGGTGTACACCCAGTCCAGCCAGTCGCGGTTTATGTCCTCCTCGTCTTCCATCACAGGGCCACCCTGGGCATTCATTCTAAGATTCTGATTTGCTCCCTCTGGGTTGATGAACGCAGGACCTGGGGCGTTCTGATTGGCTGGCAGGTTGTTGATGGGACCTTGATTGGGTAAAGCTGCAGGTACAGCGGCTTGATGAGGGCCGACAGGCAGTGAGGTAGCAGCGGCGGGGACGGCCATCGGAGCGGAGGCGGCAGCTGTCATGGCAGCGTGACTGAAACAACACAGATTGTACAATCTTGCTAATGTTTTTATTTAATAGTAATAATACATTTAAAGTGCCCCTATTATGCAATTTTAAAGGCTCTTAATTTTGTTTTGGAGGTCTCCTAAAATAGGTTTACATGCATCACATTTCTCAAAGAGTCTGAAAATAGCTTGTTCAAAGATTCAGTCTCTCTAAACCCCTCCGTTCTGCGAACGTACTCTGCTCTAAATGGTCAGACGGCTCCCAGTCTGTTGTGATTGGTCTACAGCTTATCACGCTTATATGAATTTTAGCTCCGGAAGCACAATGACATCGGTTTTTCCGTACCAATTCCAGTGAGAGTCCTTATCCTTTTGAACTGCATACACGTTGTTCACGGGCAGCAAATGAAGACTATAGGCTGGCATTATGTAACTTTGTTACATTGTTACGCAAGTATGTAACAGGAGGTGAGACTGGAAGACTCGTTTTAGCCGTTCAGAATAGATTATTTCTTTTAGGAGACACTTTGATCGTTCACAAACAGCTATATTACACATTGCATGAAATGTAATATTCGAAAAAGCATATAGAGGCACTTTGATGATAATAAAATTGGCCAAATTGTGAAGCCCTAAAAACATGCAAACCTGGAGCTTTTTTTTTTTATCTCATTTTACAATCGCAATTTAGATAAGGAAGGAAAAAGTGTGCAATTACATGTTTTTTTTTACCTAAATTGTGCAGCCCAAAAATGTAATGTCTATATAGGGTGTACTTACTATTGCATGTAGTATTGGCGGGCATACATTTGCTGCAACCACAGAAGCTGTTGTGGACTGTAAAGGGAGTAAGTGGGGAAGGCTGGGTGGGTCATCGCTGCTGTTAAAGGCCTGTGAATGAAGGACAAACATTAACGTTAAACTCAACTTACACATTAACATTCATACACCTTTAATACTTACGGTACTGAATCTAAATTTGACAAAAGACAAGAACTCACATAGATGTGTCAGCACTAGTGCCAGGCCAGACGGCATGACCTCGCTGTCTAAGGCCATCCGTGGAGGTCACGGACGGTCCTGGAGACTCTGAGCTCTGGGTAGCAGTTAGTGGGGAGTGCTGGGAACTCTGCTGCTGTGTTGATGTCACCTACACCAAAGATTTGAAAGAGAAACACACTTGATTATTAAGCAGGAAAACCAGAACAGATGCATGAGACACTATGAAACTTCATGTGAAATTTGCTACAGGATTTGGTTTATGCAAACAAGGATGCAGAAAGGAACAGGAAGTAAGCAGCTGTGTGGTGATATCTCCACCCAACTGAACAAGCACAGCATTACCCTGAGAGACAGGAAACCGCCACATCTGAACCATAATGTAAGGTGATCAAATATATTGTCTTGGAGCTAAATTCAGGACATGAAACTTCTAAATAAACAGAATGTCTGTTTTTACATGTAGCACTAGATCATTCCACATGGTGAAACCCTAATATAAACAGTAGATAAGAATAGCATACTTTGGGTCTTGCTCCTAGCTGGGTAGCAGGTTGGGGTCTCACAGCACACACCAGGTGAAGCGTGGGCTTGGTATCTGTAGGAACCTGAAGAAAAAGTTGGGGGTTTTTTCAGTTCTTTTGACAGAAACAAGAGGTAACATGCTTTTTGAGATGGCAAAGGCATACACCAAAGGAACTATCATTTTGTGAAAGAGAAAGCTTTGAGAGATTGGATAAACCATGAGACTATCACATTGTTTTTTATCGCCGTGTCACGCTTTTGATGGCATGACATCTATCAGGTGACAGGCTTTCACCATGTTACAACAAATGTCCTTTTTTCAAATTCACAACTCGCTTGAGAGGCTGCTAAGTGCTTTTAAATTAGACACACTTGAGCACATGGTAAGAAGATCAGGCTGAGGATACAGTACAAGAGGTGTCTGTGGTTCCTCCCGTTATTATTATTTTGTTGTTGTTGTTGTTGTTGTTGCTTTGACAAAAACAATGACAAAACTATCAGTGTTTTGCCAACACCCCTGCCTTTCAGGATAGCTAAATTTATACACTGAATCTTTTCTGTAACCCTGAATTTTGTTTCAGGGACATGGTCATGCTTTATTTCTACTGTAAATTCAACCATAAATGCCAAAAATAATGCTTATGATTATTTTTGATAGATTTTTCTGGATGTTCCTTCTGGTAATGAAGAGTATTTTATAAAAATAGCCTGCAAATAATTTGTTAAAATTTGTATTTGTTTAATAATAAAATAATATTATTATATTAATATATTTTAAATATATAATACACATAAAATATAAATACATACAATTTTATCATTTTAAATGATAATAAAGTTTCAAAATCATAGATTTGTTTATGTAAATATTAAATCTTAACAAAGAAATAGCTGGAATTCAATTTTTTTTTTTTTTTCATAGTTGGAAGCAGGTAAAGATAAGATACTGTAGAAAGTAAACAAGTGTAAGCCTCATGCATTCCAACCCATGTGTACATGTCTGTTGCAGTCACTTGGCAACCCTGAAATAAACACAAAAAGGACCTCATAGATGGTAAAGTCCCTCACCTTTGAGAAAACGTCTCTCACAAGCAGGTTGTCCTGAAGCAGCTTGCCTGAGTAAATGAGTCTCTGGTCTTTCTCAGCCTAAAAGAAAATGAGTCCAAACGTCAGATAGTACCTAGAAAGTCCGTTTTGTAACACTTTATTTCAAGGTGACGTAGTTACACTTTACTACATGTACTTACTATAATAACAGTAAATTATGCATAATTACAAGTAACTAACCCAAAACCAAACCCTAACTCTATAACAAGAACGTGTAGTTAATTAATATTAATAAATAGTTATTTAAGTGACTACAATGTAACAACGTTACCTTAAAATAAAGTGTAACCGTCTGTTTTTGCACAATGATATTAATCTAATGGTTGAAATGACAGATGTTTGTGAGAAGTAAAAACATACAACAAACTTCACATGTAACGTACATAAGACGTTATGTAATGTAACAATGTAACGTATACATCATGTATATCTTATGTACATAAGACATACATTATGCTTCCGTATAATGCAAAATAACTAGTAGTAGAGAGGAATGATGTGATAAATTATTAATTTACTAACACTATAAAAAAAGAAACCAATGGGGTGGAAATTCATCTTCTGTTTATAGAGTGCTAATGATTTATTGACATAAAGATATTTCCTGCGTTGCTCAGCCATGCTAGCTGGGTGTTGTATGTTGAGGAATGCTTACGACTCGCTAGATGTAACCCGATACCAATAGAATAAGAAACCAATCCAAACCTACCGGGTTGTTGGGATAAACCTCGGAGAGGTGACATTTGAGGTCTTTTACGGTCCAGTCCACGCGCACTCCCTCGATCAGCTGATCGCCGTGAAACTGATTTGGCGTTTTAATAACCAGCGAGATGGTCTCTTTATCCGAGACCTTAGAACTTTCCATTTTTCCTTCGCAGTCTAACCAATTAGAACTATATTAATGATCGCATAAAATATCGACAGTAATTTTCGAAGACTTCACCACTCGATTAGTCAAAAGGACAATACACGATAAGGAAAGGTAGAGGTTCCTGATTCAAGAAGTTTCGGGCTGCTCATAAGCCATGAAGTATTTGCGTGTAGTTTCCCAAACACACTGTGGCCGCCTGTGATTGGCTGGGACGAGCTCGCGTTCAGACGTGGAGCCTGTCCTGAAGCCCCACGCACTGCGCACGCGCACTGAGAAAAAGCCTTTAGAATTTGTTTTCACTGTGTTTCCTGTAAATGTTGTGATTGCATCAGATGGCTGTTATGAGAGCTTCTTATTATCTTTGTACAGTTTTACAGAAATATGCGCATGTCTGTTCACGAATATGGGACACTTTGACGCCCAAAGGGCGATTTATTTGAGATGAACTGTTATCAACATAAAATTTAAAACATAAAACTTAATTTGAAAAGTAGCTATAGTTTAAACATAAAATTACTGTCTCCCCTTAAAATCAATGTTGTAAATAGGTTAATTTTAATTAAATTGAGTTGATTTTGATATTTTTTTTTAAGTTTACCTAAATGCCATAAAAAAAAAGAATAATAATTTCATACATTAGTAATTTATTAAACATTCAGATATACATATGCAAATTGTTCAATTGCTGAATTAAAATAATCAGAATCAACAAATATTATTGTAAAATAGGCTAATTACAGACATAATTTGAGAGGAAATTCTTTGAATACAGTCTTTTGTTTGAATTATAACTTCTGGAGAAAGTGCATAACGTAACTAAAGCAGCAAAAACAAATAAAATATATTCTGAATCGAGAATTAAAAAGTTAAACAAATTAAGACAAACACCCTATTAACCACAAGACATATGAAACCAAATGAAAGTAGGCCTATGTAAATATGTCATAATTTGAACATGTCATTAACAAGTTGAGTTTCTTTTCATCTGATGTACACGTGTGAACAGTTCTGTCACGAAAAGGTGGCGTTCACTGGCAGTAGAGCGTCAGCACATTCTCCTGATTGCCTCGGACAAGAAGAACTGGGGGTCGAAGGTCACGTGACACGATCTCTAGCCAAGCCATGTAAAGGGGACTAGGACATGCCCCTCTTCGCCCCACGGGCATAGTTCTGCCAAACAACAAAATATAGAAAAATTACAGGTGATTTCAGAAAGTCACATAGCTTAAAATGGTTGATCACGGTTTTGTTTAAATGTAATCTAAATGACATCATGGCACAACATCCTGTATACTGTAGCACTTACACAATGATCAATGCAGCATCTCTAGAGTAATCTTGAATAACTTCATTCAGGCGGATCTGTCGAAGAGACTACACAAACACAGGACAAACATGTTTATCCAGAGCATGCAAGAAAGTAGGCAACCAACTTTTTTAAAGGCTTTGTATCCTAACTCCATCATTTGACCTAAATTACCTTCGCTTTGAACGTTTCGAATTCCTCATCAGACACCATCCAGGAGAATTCCTTTGTTGTCTCGTCGGCTTCTTGACCATCCTTTTGGACTGAACTTACTCTATACGGAGCTATGATATCTTCAAATCTTCTAATGCTGTTTCAATAATTTAAGGACAGAAATATATTTTTTTAAATAGGAATATACGGTCCATTAATTTAAGAGGTCAGTGCAGAAAGTTGAATAGAATAAATGAGACAGTACCTCTCAGACTGTGGTTTTCCATTGATGTCAGGAAGAACTTGAATATCTTGGAAACCCAGACGGAACCTGCTGATCAAAGCTTTGAGCCTGACAAAATACAAACGCAAGCTCGTCTTAACGGACTTTGACATTCATAGGAGCAATTAAATAAATGTTGTTAGAATTATTAAATACATTTTTTTTCAAAGATATATAGTTTTACAGATATGTATGAATAAATATATTACTAATATATTGTATGCATCATGTGATTAAATATTAGTTTTATGTTTAATAATATAAGACATCAATATATCATTAAAAAATAAAACACTCTCACACACACACACACACACACACACACATATATATATATATTACACACACTTTACCATTCAAAAGTTTGGGGAAGTAAATTTTTTTAAAGAAATAGAATATTTTTCAAGGATGCATTAAATTGATCAAAATTGACAGTAAAACATTTATATTGTTACAAATTTCAATTAAATAAATGCTGTTGTTTTTTTTGTTGTTTTTTTACTTTTCGTTCATCAAAGAATCCTAGAAAAATGCATCTTGGTTTCCACAAAAAAACTGTGATAATATCATAAAACCAAAATTATAGGACCAAATCGGCATATTAGAATGATTTTTTGAAGGATCATGTGACACTGAAGTCTGGAGTAATGGTGCTGAAAATTCAGCTTTGCCATAACAGGCATAAATTACATTTTAAAATAAATTTAAATAGAAAAGAGCCATCTTACATTGTAATAATATTTGACTATATTTTTAGGTTTAAATGTAATGCAGTCTTGGTGAGCATAAGAGAATTGTTTCAAAATCATTAACTCCAACCCCAAACCTTTGAACGGTAAAATATATTTATATCATGTAATATGTGTGGCATGGACTTTGTATTATGAAGTGTTACCACAAATAATATTACAATAAAGGTTATGCATACTCTTTTTTCTGCTCATCGATATTTTGAGCTTCACCTCCAACAAACAACCTCACTTTGCATCTGCCCCAGCGTTTCTTACGGGAAAGGAGGTACGGCAGTAATAGTGTCAGACCTGACAACACAATGAATTGTTAAACCATGTTTTTCCACTGCAAAATCTTTAAAAAATAACTCATTATTTGAATATCAACTCACCCCCATCATCAGAGAGCCAATACACATCAATGGTCTTCTTTCCCTGTCTAGTCTGAAACACACTGGCGGGCTGGGACATGGCCATTAGTGCCTCAGGGTCCACTGAAACACAGGAGATAACATGTTTTGGAAAAGAGTCCAACAGCCTTGAATAGATTCAATATTTAAGAGTCTGGATACACACGTGATGTATCAATTGTGGGTGTTGTAGTAGTAGTTGAGCTCCTTGTGTCAAGTCCTTGTTCAGTAGATGTCTCGAACCCTAGATTGACTAAAGTGAAAAATGACGTCACTGCACATAAACTGTAGAAATTGTTAGAAAGGGAGTTTTGAAAGAGTCCATACCATGTGCTTGCATCGTTCGACTTATGTCAAGACCGTCCTTCATCCGAAGAACACATACACCATATTGCAGGTCAAATGCATCGCTAA
The DNA here is from genome assembly GCF_965113295.1 of Leuciscus leuciscus. Taxonomy (NCBI): domain Eukaryota; kingdom Metazoa; phylum Chordata; class Actinopteri; order Cypriniformes; family Leuciscidae; genus Leuciscus; species Leuciscus leuciscus. Next base: position 36,053,342 of record NC_138734.1, read on the forward strand.
AATCACATGGAACTGTCACATGCCTTGAATTCTTCATCAGAATTTAACACTGAGGGAATATTAAACTATGTGATATACATACTGCAAAATTCCAATATAGTTGTCAATTTTGCTTGGTTGAGCTTTACGCCAGTTCTTCTTAAATCCCATCACTAGGACATTGGGCCTCATCCGACCCAAACCCGTACTCTGGAATAGAACCACCATAAACAGACATTACATTTTGCCGGTATACCTTCATCGGACTCTAAAAAAAATTAAATAAATGATGTTTATTTTGAGGTTAGAACATGAAGCGTAGTGCATTGTTGGACATAGGTGACCTGCAGCAGCATCTGTACGCCGACACGAAGGTCATCAGCCACTACAGTGTGGTAGAAGGACTTTATGCGCCGCTTGTTTAGCCAGCTTATATGAGGAATGCTTTTGGCTGAGTCCACAGGGCCAGGCGAGGGTTCCCCCTGTCAATAACACACAGTCAGTCAAACACAGAATATGTGCTCAGGAGAAAAGATGAAAGAGTGTTCAGAGTTGCAAAGAACTTTTAAAAATTGATGTATTGCGACGATGTGTTGTGCAGGGACAAAAACTGTTTAACACAAAGTTTCAGTGAGAGATAAACAGATTTGGAAGTCTATGGAAAAGAGAAAATATGCAATCTATGTTTCCAAGAAACAACCAAGATGAAAAATGGTTCCAAATTTATTCTATCTATTATTATGAGAATTATATTACAGCAGGGTTCCCACATCTTTTGAACTTATAGAGTTTTCCAGTGGTTCATTATTACTGAAAGGGTCTGAAAATGTCATAAATATAAAGATTCTTCATTTGTAATGCGTCTGTGAGCTATAACACACATCTGTTTTCTATCAGCATGTCTTTTATGTGTTTATTAGAGGTTGAATTCAAACCAAATACTGACAAATGTCTACTTTATAAATAGTATGTAAGTTTAGTACTGCGCCCAGACAAAATTTCACTGAAAGCTCATTTTTTGAGATATCAACTTCAAATTTGGAACACAACTTTAATGGCTTTAATTTTCTTGCAGTTTTAAAGTAAAACATGTTTTGTAAAATATATTTATGAAAAAAATTCAAAATCACTCCTACAATAATCTACAATAGTCCAAGTGCCTCCTTTAAAAAGAGACCCAACTTAAGTCCAAAAGTATTCCCCTGGGGCCGGTTGCAGACTAGTCTTACAACTTAGTCATCACATTTTTTTTCTTTAAGACTGTTCATAACTGTTTCAAGTCAGTTACATAAAAACATAGATTGGTTAAGTTTGATACTAGAACTAAGACTGATTGCCCCTTGACTCAACGCTAGTACTTAAGACACAGTCTTAACATAAGGGCTTTGTTTATGCAACCAGCATATAACAATTTACAGTGGAAATATAATTTTGGGGTCTATGCCCCAAAAATGGGACTGTCAAGTAAGGGGTTAATATGACATTTATATTTCCATATTTATATATTTCAATATTTATATTTTAGTTATACCTCCTGATATTCATAGGCTTTTCTTTGACTGTGAGAATCCTCAATGATTTATTTATTTCTTTGGAAAAGGACATTTTGAAAAAAAATGTATTAAACATTTGTTGTGTAGACCACCCCCGCTTTTCACAACCCTGTTTAATGTTTCTATGCGTTAACTTACTGTAATGACATTTGCACATATCATAAGGCTCTGGTTCTTGGTGAAGGTGCTGATGAAATCCACTAGGGAAGGACGTGTACAGGGAGGCCCAGTGAGGACCAAACACTGCGGCCTGAGAAAAAGAACAGATGGAAAAAAGTAGGACACAGGAAGAAATGAGGAAAATTGAGAAAGTAAAAAGAGTTGAAAAACACAAATGGAACATTTTCAAGTGAGCAAAAGACCAAAGGAAAAGTCAAATAACAACATTAACAGGGTGTTATTTACCTGTAATTCTTAATATGGTCTTCCACTTGGTTAAGACCTACACATTGAGACAGTGCCATGTTATATGAGCTGGCTTGCATTGATGAACCCCAGTTGACATCTGAAATGTAAAAACACAAAAACAGTCATGCACTAAGCACATAATGAAAGCTTGGCAATATTATACGTATTTGGGATAAGTTGAAATGCTCGATGGAATAATATGAGCTTCATAAGACTAATTATTTCTGACAAAGACTCTATTAAGAGTGTAGGTGTCTTACCGGGTTTCTTATACAGCACATAACCCAGCAGGAAGATGATTATGCCGATGGCTATGAGAGCAGCCCACCAGGTTAGAAGAAACATGATGATCACAGACACTACTGCTCCGAGCAACGACAACCACTTGCTATAAAATCGAAAAGTTGGACGCCAGCCTGCTCACACACAAGAAAAATGAGAAATGCTTCAGTGAGCGGAATATAGCCATTCTGAGACGTGTGAATTTACAGTTGCATGCAGCATTTTTTGAGTGCCTTTGTTTGCATTTGTCATTATCTAAAGAAAGAGCCCTGTGGTGGTTACAGCATGCACCATTAATCCAAATAGCAAACCACCATTAAATAAGCAAATATTGCATCATAAACTGTTAGCTTAACCCATCATGGCTTGATGTATGGGTTTAAGTGCTCACCTGGAGAGTTAGTGATGGATGCATGGAAGCAGCTGAAGTTGATGAGGGCGTAGGAGCAGAGGAAAAAGTTGGAGATGATGGGAGCAATGGTGTTCAACTCAGCTGAAATATTAGAACATTTGTTTGTCAGAAGGAAATTTCTATCATAAAAAATAAGCACTTTTATTTGAGAGCATCCAACAATTGCATGGTCAAATTTTGATGTTTGGTGGTTTACCAATAAGAATGAAGCATATAGCAATGATGTAGGCTAGCAGATAGCTTCTGAGTGGTTCATTATTCTTCCCATAACCCTTCCCGAAAAATCCAATGCCTGGATAGAGGTTGTCCTTGCAAAGGCACTATAGGGGGACAAGGGATGGAAGGAATCAGAAAGGGGAATGGATGAGAGTTATGTTAAAGGAGTGTTTGAATTAGTAAATAACACTGAAGATTGTTTTGCACTCTATAATGGAGGAATAAAGATGTTCAGGGGCTCATTCGTTACCTGGAAAACCTTAGGAGCGGACACCAGACAGGCCAGGGCTGAGGAAAGAGTGGCTCCAAAAATGCCAGCACTGATCAGAGGAGCAACTGCAGACACCAGGCTCATAGTCTGAAGTGATATATGACAGAACAACATATTACTTCTGTTAACCTCTGCTATTCCTCACTTAGAGGTCATAAAATATATATTTTTAAATGTAATAATTGTACTAAATTTTGTTTCAATATCATTTATTATTTAATACTTTGAGATATATTCACCTTCAAATTATGCACCATTTACTTCTATATAAAATAATACAAATATTAGAAAAAAATATTTGATATTTTTCTTTATTAATACATTAAGTTAAAAATCGAGCAAATGTATTTAAGGGGCCGTTTACGCTACATCTTTTTCCAACTAAAAACGGAAAACTTTTAATGCGTTTTGGCCGTTCATTTACACGACAACTGCATTTTGGGGGCCTGAAAACGCAAACTTTTGAAAACTGGATTCAAAGTGCATATTTTTGAAAACTATACCATTATCATCTTTGTGTAAACTACAAAAATACAAATTTGTGAAAACAGTGATGTCATGCGCATACGCATTACGTGTTCAGTCTATAGGTGCGTAGTGTTTCTTTACAAAGTGACATCGCCAACTACTGGCCTGGCACCATAATACAGCGTTTTTAATCGTTTTTGTGGATGCTAGTGAACAGGGATCATGTTGACAACATTGTCGTCTGTACGTGAAAGATGCAAAGGAAAAACGTTTCCGTTTTAAGTACATCGTTGTCATGTAAACGTACATTAAATATCTATATAGCAATATACAGTATGGTTGCATTTCCAGTTCAAAATGTGACTATTACAAAAAGCCTTTTCTGATCATGTCTATAATTTGTGTGTATTAGCAAGTGCCAGAAAAGTCACCAAGTTTCATACATTTAAATATAAAAAATGTAAATCTAAAATGACCGATGACCACCAAAGGGTTATTTTCGAGCTGATATATGGGAAGATTTCATGTTTAGGGGGCCAGAACAATGCGTTTTGGGGGCCTGAAAACATGTTTAAACATGTTAAACATGTTTTCATATTTTCAGTGACACATTGACATAACTACTCAATGACCATTTAGACATGATGGTCACCTGGTAATTATTGCTGAGTCCAAAAGGGCAGGTCTTATTGTTGATACAGTCACTGAAGTCCCAGCCATAGTTGCAGCCAATTCCCAAACACTCCCCAGACAAAGATGATATGGTGTCATTTATATCACCAGTAGCATCACGAATTACACAGGAGCCTGAAATGCATTTAAAGAGCACAACAACAGGGAAATAACACAGCTGTAAGTGTGACTGGATAATACAATGGGCCTTACTGGCATATAACTACATACAATTGGCATATTAATGTGCACAGTAACTGATATCTCACAAAATTTTGCTCTAATGTTGATGAATCCAGAGGATGCTAAATTAAGGAGGGTGTGCTGGCAGCTTGTAATTTACGTCAAATACGCTCATATCACTTCCAACACTTTTGTAGAGTCACATAATTATTCAATTTCGAAAATGTACAGTATATTTAGAAAACTGACAAAATTACTTGCCTTACTTAAAGCAGGCATGAAATTAAAATTATTAGTATTTCCTAAATGCGTGTTAAAGATCTTATGAGTGAATCATCCATGTAGATGTTTATTTTGTTATTTTGTATTTTTGTCCTCATAATTTTTAATGAATATGTCATAATTGGATCAAAATCAAATTGATCCACCAACTAGAAGTCCCTTTGTATTTTACAATAATCCGTTACATTTGAATACACAATAGGGAATAAATATAAAAAGTACAGAAGAAAAACTTTGTCGCTACTTCCGTTTCATCGTGACTTTAAGGTCATCTGGACTACGTGGGGTTTCAGTTGGTTCTAAACATTACTGTGAATTAAAAAAAAATATATTTTTACTTTAATACTTCTGATACTCACCAATAGTAGCTGAGATAATGAGATAAGAGATGGTGGTCCAAAAAATAGCCAGCATTGTACCACGGGGTATAGCAATATTTGGATCCTACAGGAGGTTTTGTGTGTGAGAACAATAAACAGAAAGCTTTTAGAGGCTTGATTTCCCGCACATAAATATGCTTTCTGAAATGCTTTATTGGAGGAAACATTACTGTGACTGGGAACTCAACTTGCCTTCAGATCTCCAGAGATATTAGCGCCCGCAAGGATGCCTGTAGCTGAGGGGAAGAAGATGGAGAACATGCCAAAGAAACTGCCCTCCGGTCCGCGCCAGCCGGGCACAAAGTTTTCCGCAAAAATATCAGCTATTGGGCACAAATTGAGACACTTCATGGGGACATATGGTAGTGTAATCTGACTAGCACTGGAGTGTTGTTTTTAGCATATTTTTGGAACATATTGACTGCATTGCTCTCTGACCTCGGTAGCTGAAAAATCCTCTGGCTTGCTTCTCTGGAGTGGCTGGCATGATGGTTCCCACAATGTAACTGGCAAAGGAGATCATGATGACGAAGAAGAACAAGACCTGGGCCTGGGAGATTAACGAAACCAGTGTAAACTATTAGGAGCTGAACTTACTTACACCAGACAAAATTGCTTAAAATCGCTTTGCTTGTGAAACAAACCTTGGACTCCCATTCCATTCCAGCCATTGAGATGGCCAGAAGGCAGGTGACAGTAATCACTCCAATGATACGGATATCATTAAGTCGGTCTACCATGCTAACCCCAGTGTCCTAATGGGCATCAGAAAAAAGATATTGGTGGTGGTTAAGTAGATTCCCCCCTTCTATGTAAAAGCACTTTGAGTGCAGAGAAAAGCACTATATAAATGTAATGAATTATTATTATTATGTCTCGAAATAGTCACCATGAAATCAAAATGGACAATTCTTTTTTTTATGAAATAGCCTATTGCAGTAGTAGCCTATTGATTATAAATGATTTATGTGTGCACATCATTATTATTTTTTAATTCATGTGCCCTCATATTCTTTGATTGAAATCTTTGATCCCCTCCCTCTTGCAAACCACTTCTCTTTTCAGATGACATTTTAATTTCGGAGCAAGAGCAGGACAACCTGTCACTCACACGAGATTTCGGCGATAGCAAATGGTCCAATCAATGGAGAATGATAAAGCCTACATCATAATATGGAAGAAAAGTCTGTCGAAACGTCTGATTCACGCCGACTTTATTGAGACAGTGTAGCCAAAAAAAAGAAAAAGAATAGAAAGAAAATAGTTTACTACCCCTCATGTTGTTTTAAACCCGCAAATGTCCATTGAACACAATTCAGAGCTCACACGTACTCAGATATGGAAAGAGGTGAGGGACGGCTATAGGCCTATAGACCTTATTCACAGCAGCGCCATCTTTGTTTTTTTCAACGGGAATGAAAGCGAGCTGTGAGGGATAGACCGTGGGATAGACACACATCTCTTCAGTGGGTTGTATTGTTATTTAATGTGTTTTTGGATTAAACTGCTGACGAAACATTGCAAAAAATATAATTACAAGAAACTTCAGTAGACATAAAACTCAAGACACCGCATATGCGTTGTGGAAAATTATAGCTAAGTGATCTAGGAGCTTTAAAGAAATACTTTCAGTTTTTTCTCCAGTTTTGTCAGGATGATGTTTCTCCTCCTCTTCACTCTCGTCGTTACAGCTTTTTTACAGCGGATGCCATTGAAAACACGGTAAATCGATCCCTCGTCATACCTTTCATGGCGCTGCTCTGAATAAGGTCTACAGAGGCCTCTTCTCACGCTGATTGGTTGGATTAGCCTACATGAACGTGCGCCTCCCAAACTAGGTAGCCAGATAACCAGTAAATTATATTAAAAATATATATATATATATATATATAAAAAAAAAAAATAGTTGTAGTTCTATTTTTTATTTCATATTCAGTGAATTCTGTGTATACTGGTCCATTTCACCCACCTGCATGAGTGCCTGTACCGTTTCAGCAAAACCCACTGTGTGCATTGCTACAGCCACCGCATTAGCGAAAGCAAATATAAGCCCAATCGAGCCCCCAAGTTCTGGACCCAAACTACGAGAGATCAGAAAATATGTTCCACCTGGGGAAAGAATTACAAAGAATAAAAAGATATCAATGCTGATATCTGATAGTTATTAAATAGCATGACTAGGCAATATTGCATCCTGGAAAGAAGTCTGATAATGGCTTAAAGACAAGTAATTAATCATGTTAGTCAATTTTACTCAGCACATACATGTAATGCATTGTTTTTACCTCCTTTAACCTTGCCATTAGTAGCAATGGCTGATGTGGACAAGCCAGTGATGCCCGTTATAGAAGAGGAGAGCAAGATTATAACCCAAGTAAGACCTTTAAAGTGAAGGGGAATATGTGCATATTATGCATTGTTAAAACACACAGTCACAGAGATCTGTAACAGCCCTCAGGTTCACAAAACATCAGGTGGGAATTTAGCGGTAAAACACACACATAAAAATGAAGGGATAAAAACATAAAAACATAGATTGACATACCAATCCCTGCCTGCGCTGTGATCCAGGGAAGCCTCAGGTACAGAATAACACCCCAGATATTCAGCATACAGCGGATCTACAGAGAGTTCAAGAAACAGTGAAGCTTCAATGGGATCCATTTAGATAACACAATGTAGAAATGCTTTCTGTTTGACTTTATTCAGATGTTTGGAGTATTTTACCCATAGGCAGAAAAAAAGACACAGTTTAAACACTTAAAAATGTATGAACACTTTTGCAATATAACAAAAATGATTCAAATGTTATATTAATATAAATGTTTGTACACTGTAACAAAAAGTTGCTGCTTTAAATTTTTAAGTACAATCAACTTGGATGTTTAAGTCATTTCAACTTAAATTACATAAACTTAAAACGACTTGAATCTAGTATAACTTATAAAAAAAACGTAAAAACAGTATTTTGATGGGTAAAAACATGTCATAACTTATTGATCATATATATTTTTTACAGTGTATGTATGTATGCATGCATGCATGTGTGAGCACAAAAAAATATTTTCAAGCTAAAATTTTACAAAACAGGATTTGTAGGTTTAAAATTTTAAAACAAGACATATATTTTTCCAAATTTAAGAGTGTTTGGCCACTTTTTGATTGTCATATATTAGTGGAACATGTTTATAGTGTAAACTTTAGGAGAGCTGAGTTCATATTTTTTCAATAAAAATAAAGTTAGTTGTAATAAAAGTTTTAAAATTCTTGCATTTTCAAGTTTGGCCCCCAATACGTTTTGGTGTCAATGTTTTTATTATTGTTTATACACCAAGAAGCATGTTCTGGTGCGGTTTTAAAAAGTAAATGTTTCTTTTTAAAGTAATCTTTAATGTTCTTATACCATGACTCCCTGAGCCCATCCAAAGCGAGCCGGTTCTGGTGGAGGTTCTGTGGGTTCATCTTCATCCAGGCTCTGTTTGTCCACACTCGACTCCTCATATAGAGGAGGTGGAGACGGGTCATCCTAAGAGAAAATAGTGGAAAACATGACTATTTCTTTGTGGATTCCTGGATTGAAGATTTATTTATTTGTATTTATTTAGAAAAAACTTTATCCTATTGATTCCTAATGAAGATTATCAACATTTCACTTTCATCTAGAGGAACAGACATCATTCAGCATTGGTTTATCAGTGCGGTTATATGAGCGATTTCTAAGGGAAAAAGGTTTGTTCCTACCTGAGGGTTGGTGTGAAGCTGAAAGAGAGATGGTCTTGACTTCTTTGCTCTCCCAAAAACCTCAGTGTTACTATAGAAGTCATAACTCGGCGGTGTATCCAATGTGTCATATCCAGAAAAGACGCCAGAGCTGCGGGATGCCACGCTGTCACTATCAAAACTGCTACATCCCCCCAAACTGAGTTTTCGGTCATCTCCATTGTTTAGTGAGGAGACCGAGAACGGGCTTCTGGCGGCTGTGAGGTTCATCCCTTCATCGGCCTGCGGTACCTCCGGCACAAGTGAAACAACAGATGTCTGAGTAAAGCCAAGGCTTGATTCGAAGGGTTATATTATACCTGAGCCGGAAGGAACCACTTATGGATGTGTGATTAGTTTTGAGAACATATTCTGGAGCTTTTGTAACGGTCATTAATTCTTAATTGTTGCCGCAGGGCCTTTAGTTTGTACTGGGACTTGTAAACATCATCAGAACATGTAATGACTCAGATCTTTAGTCAGATATCCTTGACACAGGTTCTCAAGGACAAATGCATGGTTTGAGAGTCCTGTCATACATGAGAAACAATAAATGATGAATTTCACTGGCAATGTTGTCAGCTTATTTGATTTGATTGTTTCATTTTATTATTTGGTTATTTTATTTTGTTATTCGGTTATTTCATTTGATTAGGTAGGCCTAATTTTGGTAATGTTTTACAGCGATCAGTCTTCAGATTACAATAATGGCAAAACTTTAAACTTCGTACAATGGCTTGTAAATATTTGTTTGAGATACAACTAATATGGAGAAATTGTATTGTAATTGTAGTATTGACTGAGATGGTGTATTTAATAGTGTATTTTCCAACCTGTAGTGACCTTCATGTTAGCTGCTTTAACCCGCCAGCACCTCACAGTCGTTCCAGCTGACAGACTTTTGCCTTGAGCGTTGACTGATCATTGCAGAAGCAGTTCCTCATTAACTAAAACACCAATGTCCGCCAATGCATGTGACCCAGGGAGCAGCATCGGGTTAAGTAATTATTTCTGCAGAAATTGGTCTGGAAGCCCCAAAGGTGGAGCCTTTTCAGTGTAATTAGTGCGGGCCCTGCAAACGTACCCGCAGGTGCTCTCCTTTGAAGCAGATTTTTGATTAAATTTCTATTATTAGACACAAAGCTTAAGCAGAAAACCAACTGCTAAATGGTCATTTTGAAATCCTTATGCTGCCTGAGGGGCACTGTCATAACAAGGAGAAGATTGTATAAAGTGTTTTAAATTGAAATTACAATGAGCCTACTGTGTGCAACGCTTCAATTTATTTCAAATGACATAAAATCATTCTTAGTTACACCTAAAGGTTTAATCAGATCAATCAAATAACTGATTGTTTTGCGCTATTTATAAAAAAAAAAAAAGATGGACGCTCTAAAATGATGAAAGTTTGTAAAGAAAAATTATTATTAGGCTACTATAGGTTACACCACCATTCAAAAGTTTGAAGTCAGTACGTTTTTTTTAATTAAATTAATGTTTTTACTCGGCAAAGATGATGAAAAGTGACAATAAAGACTTACATTGTTACAAAAGATTTCTATTTCAAATAAATGCTGCTCTTTTGCATTTTCTATTCATCAAATAATCCAAAATCAAAACGTGTTTTTCACAGGAAAATTAAGCAGCACAACTGTTTTAAACATTCATAACAATAATGTTCCTTGAAAACCTAATCAGCACATTAGAGATATTTCTAAAGGATCACGTGACACTTAAGACTGGAGTAGCCTAATGATGATGAAAATTCAGCTTTGTCATCACAGGAATAAATTACATCTTAAAATATATTAAAATACAAAAAAATAAGTTTATTAAAATTGTAATACTTCACATTAAACATAAAAAGGAAACTTCATCTTGGTTGTACAAAGTTTTATTTTCAAAGAACCACTCCCATATTTTTCCATATTGAGCATAGTACATTACATATGTAGCCTAAGCTTTGTATAAGGGATGGATGAGGCGATCCGTTAGCAGAGCTCCTGTTGGCAGCGGTGTGGTGCCACCCTGGTGTTGTGAAATAGCCGGGTTATCGCGGACGTGTGACATCGGCCTGATTCACAACACCAGCTGCAGCACACACACCTCACACACCTGTCCATGCGGTGTGAAGACGGAAATTCCCCCTCCAGGTCTTCTTCCTCTGTCCAAGACACTTCTATTTTGACACTTGTGATATGGAAGATTGAATGAATGTGGACCAGATTTGTCCTGGCAGGAGACCTTTTGTTTAAAGGGTGAAATAAAGTTAAAACAGCCTGATTATTGTGAATCCTGCACCTTGAATTTAGGACAGTGCACTGGAATATTTAGCTCCAGATGCTAATGGTTAAAAATGCAAAGCAGAGTTTCGAGGGAGCTGAAGCAGACACTGCAGCCGGCCGTGACGAAGCCAACACGTCCATCTGTGTGCTCTATGGGCATTTCCTCCATAACCCAGCATCTGCTGAGAGAATCAATGTCACACACACACACACACCCCCCTGCTCTCAGAACTCTCTGAGAGACATTTAAACCCTTCCCTGACCGCCCGGACACTTGTACAGTAGGATTGTGTTACACAACATGTACATTACATGAATAAAGTGTGAGCGAACCAAAACAAAGGCGACCAAATAAAATAAAAGTACTTTAGTTAACGAACTAAAAATGAATAATACTTCTAAAGCATTTAATAAAACAATAAATTCATTTCAATACATTATTCAAATAAAAAGTTGTATCTGTTAATATAATTGTAATGGACCTGAACTAACATGAACTACGTTTTTACTAACATTAGATGAATAAATACTGTAACAAATGTATTGCTCATTGTTAGTTAATGCATTAATGGGAATTTATTGTAAAGTGTTCCCTTAAAATAAATATTTGGTTACACTTTATTTTAAGGTGCCTTTGTTACAGTGTAATTGTATACTTAAGTACTGAGTAATATTAAAAAACAACATGTACTTACTATATGGTTAGGGTTAGTTGCATGCGATTATGCATAATTTACTGTTATTAATATAGTAAGTACATGTAAAGTGTAACAAGGCCAGTGTAAAATAAAGTGTTACCAATATTTATGACCTCTAATGAAGAGCAATATAAATAAATACAATATTTGAGAGGAATGTATAACTAGACAAATGTATATTCCCTATTGAAATTGGTCTAATTAAATTCCATGCCATTTCCAGACCTGGAAAACAGAATTCCCTAATATTTCCAGGACTGTGAGAACCCTGTATGTATAGTACAGTTCAGATGGCTGTTTGCAACCAAATCTACCAAAGTGAATAGTCTCACTGATACTAATATAATAAAGAATATAATCTCCATGAGATGTGCAAATTGATTGCTTGATATTGGATGTCATGAGAGATAAACTGTAATTGTATATTTGATATGGATTTAAAAAAAGAATAGCAACTGAGATGTAATAAACTAAAACAGAAAATGCAGGACAAAACAATAACGTCAGGTCAAAGTAAAAATGAGGTTTATGATAAAAAATTAAATTGAAACAAAACTGAACTTAAATTTTTTTTTATTTCAAATCATGGAAAAAATACAAATATAAGTTGACAAAATAATGGTGGAATGAGGACAATAAAGGAGAGTTGCAAGAAAAGGGTGGGGTGGGGCGTTTCAGTTCATTAGGACCTCCATCTGAACCAGTCTGGCATTGGTATCTCCAGCCATCCGATACGGAATCATTCCCGCAAACGTGATCAGAGCCCGGGCTTGACTGCGCAGCAGCTACAGAGAAACACACACACACACTTGAGAAGAGCTAATCAGGATTAACATGTACTGTCACAGGGTGTGTCAAATGTCCAGTGAATAATGGTCTCAGGATTAGTTTTATAGTCGAAAAAAGCAATAACTGTTATCTTAGAGAATACATCTTACCGTGTCTCTGTCCTCTAGGGTCCGCTGTGGTCTTCCTGGTGTGCCTGCTGCAGCCCCCTTTAGACGCTTATACTGCGTGAACAGGATATTCATTGTGGCCAGAAGAACCTCTGACAAATTATGTCTGACCTGGATATATTAGGACATAATGGAGAGAATGTCATGTGAATTAAGGTCTACTCCATTCTGGCCATTTAAAATAAATAAAAATGTTCAAAAAATATAGACTAGATTTTGGTCAACTCAACCAAAAAGGAAAGATTTGAAAACGCATACTAACAACTTGTTAATTTGGGGTCACCTGAAATGGCACAATAGCTTAGCATTTGAGATAACAGCAAGAAGGCAATTTATGCTAATGCAAGATGATCTCTTACCTCATCACTGAAGTTTCTGAAGGCCGCCACTCGCTCCTCAACACTGTCCTGACTTAAGGGAACCAACTTTAGCCTCTCAATAACCTGACACAGAATGGCACAAACATTACAAAGATTAGTCAGATGCCTAGCTCTAGCAGCATGGGCCCAAGGTCAGCAGGGGTCTTACTGGCGACTTACATCGTAGGCTCGGTCTATGTGGCCGGCGTGGTACTCATCAAAGAACGTCATGAGGTCCAGAAGCAGGTAGAATGTGCTGTCCACAGACTTCTCCCCAGCTATACCGTTGGTACGGTACCTGTGCTCAAACAAACAAAAGGTGTTCATTGAAACTACAAGACCATAAAACCCATAATGCACCATTTAGATGGAGGCTACTAATGAAAGCCTGTAAAAAAAAAGAATGTAATTGTGAGATAAAATAAGAAATAAAGTCGCAATTGGCAGATACTATTACAATCACTATTACAAGGAACAAAGTCTAATTGCGATAAATAGTCGTAATTGGGATCTTTTTTTAGCTTCCATAATCTATCGAGGTCTGTGTACAAAATACTTACCTTTCAGCAATAGCCACTGCCATGTTTTTGAGTCGCTCTTTGTTGGACTGGGGCTCGCTGACTTGAGCAATAACTGGACTCAGCAGTTTGTTCATCAGCTCCAGGACCTTATCAGAGTTCTGATGCAGGAAAGAAAAGATGTTTTAGGCACAAAATCATCACTAGACTAATAAACCCAATGGCACACCACAGCATATCTTACCTTGGCTAACTCGTACAGTTTGACGGCCTCTTCAAACAATCCCTTGTTCTCGGCCTCCGAGGCTACCTTGGTAATGATGGCCCGCGTGTCTCCGGCAAACTTGTCAATCACGCCGGGCTGAAGGGATTCAAACAAGCACTGCTTAGAGCAGAGGACTTTGAATGCACAATGGTGTTGTCAAAATGGCTTTGAGCATGAAAGGCCAGACTGTGTTGTAAAGACCTCTGAGACAAAAGCACATTCTACACAACCCTGCACGGCTGAATGAACCAAATATAAAGCAAAATCAATGTGTGCAGTGCACAATCAGTTACAGAAAAAGAAGTGGCACGTTCGCTGTCTGCTAGTCAGGTGATATAACAACAAAAGCCTCCAACATACCTTTCTGCTTCCATCTTTTTCGAGTCTTCCAAGAAGCATATCAAACTACAGGAAGAGAGTTAAGAATTGACAGAAATTATGTAATGATAACAGCAATTAGTATGCAGAAACTCTTCCTCCAATGAGCTCGCACACGCTTCTTACCTCCCGACTCTCGATAACTAGCTCGCTGACACAGCGCATGAACATGTTTTCTCCTTGACTGTCCTTCTCATTCCTATGGCCAATCAGAGAACAGCGATTTAGATTTCACTCTGTGCAGTACAGCAATAACGCCATTTGTAGCACAACATCACTTTGACCTGCGAATGAACGTGCTCGCTTTGTGATACGCACGGAAACCCAGAGATAAAAGACCTTTAGAAGATCAACTGTTTCCCGTGGCTGTGAGGTCTCTTAAAACAATGGGGCAAGTTAGCATCGAATTCACAGTGTGCATGGAACAGGTTTAATTATTCATGGATCATTCGTGGAAGGTTCTGAGTTATTCATGACACATTAATCTCTTCTCAGAGAGGGATTTCCGCTCAGAATTTTCAGGGAAAAAGTCATGACTTACAGTTCAGCCACTCATCAAACAGGAAACAAGATGATTTCAGAACAGGTTTGGTATAATGAAGTATAGATTAGCTCGATAGCTGTTCAACCTGACTGATTTGAGGTCAGCTCTTTCAGTATGTTACCCCAGATGACCCAATAGCATCAGCTGGGGTTAGGATGACCATTACCGGAGGAAGTAGAAGTACTGTAGAGCCTCTCGTGGGTCAGTGGACTCAAACTTGCGGGTGTAGAGCATAAGCAGCCTGATGAAGTTCAGCCTTCGCACCATTGGAGGATCTCCAGCCTCTTGACTCACTGAGAAGAGACGAGAAACCTCCTTAGAACAGAAACTAGATACAATTTAGAGTTGTCACTCAATGATCACAACTTACAGAGTTGTGCGCTCTGGCCTGATGATTTGAGCAGCAGTTTGAGCTCGTACAGCACCAGAGCTACGTGAACTGCATGGCTGCGCAGACGCTCCACTCGGAAAAGGAACGCTATGGCCGCCTCAAACTGTGCCGTCAGGAAAAGCACCTGGAAGTACAGGAATGGCTGGTGGCTGGCTGAGAAATGGGACTCACCTGCAGAAAACAATTCAAATAATGCCACACACCTTTATGGACACGTTCATGAACATTTGGGATAATCCAAAACCACTTACAAAACAATATAAACCACATATTGGAAATGTGCACATGCAGCCAATAAGGATTTGTAACTTAAGGAATTCGAATGCTTCTTTAAGCGAGTAATAGGTTCCACATAAATCTTCCTCAGCTGTGAAGTGCTTAAATAGGCTGTTTCATTTCCATTTGCATGAGTTGAAATAATCCCCTCTTATTTAAATTGCCATTAAAACTGACGTCTTAAAGCAGCATTGAAAAGACCTGCTGTGACTTTGCATGGAGCGTAGTGGCAGCGCAGCTGGGAGTGAAGGAGTCTTATCAGCAATAGAGGGAGTCTTTAATGTGGTGTACTGCAGGAGTGCTGGAGAGATAAGACTGACTCATCAGGCAGGTGGAAGAAACTAAGCGGATGCCTTTTTAAAACTGGGCGAGGAGAAGTTTAAGCCATGAGAAAACAGCACAATGACATACACTTTTATCTGGGCTAGGCACACTGGCAGAGACTGAATAGGGGGGTTTTGCATACTGACTAACTTCCTAGTCTTTCAAATGCCCAATTAAATCTCTTCCTTTAGGACTGGAGTGAATCTAAAAGATAAGTGGGAAGATTTATTGGCTTTATGGAATAATTTGACCTGAGTTTTGCACATTGCCAGAGGCCACTTGATTTATAGAGTTGAGATCCCTCTCCCAATGCATTAAGACATATTGACAACATATTTTTGGAACTGTAATATTATAACTAGTGTAGTCTGATTAATCCAGTTTTACAGAAATGGTTAGGGTCCCCTTGTCACTAACAAATTTTGACCAATTTGATCCCAGTTTTCATAATAATTTTTCTCTGAGTCTGATCGAATCTAGTTGAAACCTGCCCGTCACAGAACAGCTGTTAAATATTTTTGAATAATTATGTAATTATGTTTGGATAAGTAAATATAATGATGACTGTGGGTCTCACCGTAGTCCTCCAGGAGCTGTTTCTGAAGTTGTGCCAGAGTCATTCTGTCCTGAGGGGAGCTGCTACCGTCCTCATCAAAACACACTTGATTCAGCTGGTAGAGACACAGAACACGATTCAAAAACTGGGCAACTAAACTCATCAGTAAAAGATAACTTACTAATGTACACACTGATATACGATCAGTGACTATATCTGACCTTGAGCCACAGGTAGTCCTCGGTCTTATCGGCCACTTCTCCATGATTGTCGGCGATGTCGCATTTACCGATGAGGCAGTAGACTGCACGCTTGTAGGGGTCGGCGCTGTTCCTCAGCACACGTCGGTAATGAAGTCTTAGTTTATTCTCTGTGGCTGGAGACAAACTGAGAAGAACAATGCAGTTGAGTAAATTTATGAAGAACTATAAAACGGATTTACTGAATTACCGGTATTCAGTTTTAAGATAAACTTATGCATGAGATACAAAAAGGGAGCAAGCTGGGTCAAGCATACCAGAGAGAAGTAGTTACCAAAAGCAGAGGAGAAATAGTTCTCTTAGGATGTGATCTAGTTTTTGGGGTGTGCGTATGTGCGTTCTCACCGTCGGTCGGGGCTGTTCATGTACTCCTGAAACCAGATCTTAAAGTCTCCCAGCTGATGCTGTGCCCTGTTCACCACCTGCATGGCAGCAGACAGGTCTCCACAACGCAGGCAGAAATAGATCAGAGCCCACACTGAATGTCCCTCCACCTCGCCATCCTGTTACACACATAGCAAGGTTTATCCTCGGGTCACACACACTGCGTCCATTTACTCCCTTTTTACTTTCAAGTCTGAAATAAGCAGCTTATTAGCCCATGCAGGGAGAAACCACTGCTGTTATCTAAACTACGGAAACCACACTCAGAGCAGTTCGCTCGAGAGTATCTGCAGTGATGGCGTCTAATCTGTATGATGTAGTGCTGCCTGTGCTGTGCGGTGTGGACACGTTTTGCTGCAGTACCTGCATGCCTGGCAGCGGGGTCGGCAGCTTGATGTTTAGGAAGCTGCATACGAGCTGATAAGTGCCAGGTACACCACCCAACTGAGCCTGGTGCAGATTCCCAAAAACAGTGACCATAGTGTAATTTTTATAGCTGTAGAAGAGAGACACAAGCATTGGCTTAAAAGAATGATTGGTTCACAAACTGAAATCTCTATGGCCTGTAAGCATGCTTTAATCTACAAAAGAGCAAAATCAAGCCGATGAAATGTATACAGCATAAAATCGATATTCACAAATTTTCATGAAATTTTTTCATTAATTTCCATGACTTTTCAAGTGATGGACTATGTGGGTGAGAAATCCCTGATATTTTCAGGTTTTTCAAGGACCATAGGAACCCTAAACATACAGTTCAATTGAAAAGGCACTTCTTTTATTAACAAGGATGCATTAAATTGATCAAAAGTAACAGTAAAGGCATTTATAATGTTACAAAAGATTTCTATTCTAAACAAATTCTGTTCTTTTGAAGTTTCTATTTATCAATGTATCCTGACAAAAATGAATCACGGTTTTCACTAAAATATTTAAACAGCACAACTGTTTTCAACATTGATAATAAGACATATTTCTTGAGCACCAAATTAGCATATTAGAATGATTTCTGAAGGATCATGTGACACTGAAGACTAGAGTAATGATGATAATTCAGCTTTACCATCACAGAAATAAATTACATTAAAAAAATATTGAATTATTTTAAAAAGTCTGTGACTTATTTCAAAAGCATTTGACATTTAGTGTAACTGCAGAATTGTACAAACAATTTCCACAATAAACTGGAAGTCTTTAATCAGAGTAAACTGTACAATTGTACACTGAAACATTCATTACTTCAATGAGCTCATTGTTTCTGCCTTAAATTATTACATTGTTTAAATTAATATATTCTTAGCTAACTGTGATTTTGTATATGTACATTTCTGAAATACATATCTTAGACAGTTACCTCTGATAACAGATCACTCTAAATTGTAATGTGGACTCATGCATTTTCTGTAAAGCTGCTTTGAAATGATGTGTATTGTGAAAAGCGCTATACAAATAAATGTGAATTGAATGAAATGTGCAATTTTTTTATATTATCTCTCTAATCAAAGAGCAAGCTGCATTTCCTTTCTTTCACCTGTTCTCCAGGAACTGTAGAGCTTGTCTGACAAAGGCCATCTGCATGTCCACAGACACTCGACTCTTCAGAGTGTCCTTTGCCGGCACCAACAAAACGTCTGTCATCTGCTTCACCATGAGCCACATGTCTGAAACATTCTACAAACACACGCACAAACAACTTTACTATTAATGCAATCGCTTCCCGAAATTTCTGAGATGAAAAGCACAGTTAAGAACACACATGCAGAAGCCAAATGTGATATACCTTATCATCCAGGCTTTCGGCCACTGATGCACAGAGATCTCCCAGGTTGGGCTGAAGATGCCCATTTACTATCTTCTCATTGAAGATGTAGATCTAAACGAAAGAGGAAAAATGCTAATTGAGAATGATGGTCAAAGACTGACTGGTGTCTAAGGCCAAGCTCTGGGCAGCTGGATCCACTATGATCTGGAGGTGAAATGAAGGACGATGAAAAACAAAACAAACAGGATAAAAATGTTTAGAAGGTCTTCAAAAAAGAGTGCTAAGACTAGAAAGATGACTCCGCAGGCGATGTGGCGACACATGATTAGAGAAAAAAAGACAAAGGAAATAGATGAGAGATCTGATAATAAAAAAGGAGAACAAAGGAGAAGAGAGTGAGAAACGGCCCTCCCCTTTATGGATAGATTGGGAGTTTACCCATCATGCCATCATCCAGCCAATCAATCTTATAGATCAATCGAGCTAGGCTCGCAAAACAAAACACATTTATTCTTGTGTCTAGATCACGGACCAAGAGAAAAGCTGAGCCGAACTAAATGACAAGGTACTCTGAGTAACTATGAGCCACTCGTTTATTTTCAACATGTCTGCATGATTTATTAGTAATTATATTGCTGTCGGCCAGTTTGTTCTTTCTATTTTCTTTAAAATTTCTGGAGAGTTAACATTTCTACTGTAAATTATAATGTTTAGATGACTGATTTCATGTTTATAATTATACGCTAAAGCTTTAATACATTTTAAAAAAAATTTAATATTATGTATTAAAATGATTTCTTAAAATATATAATAGATATATTTGTATACTTTTTAAATGTATATACATACAAATAAATAAATAAATAGAAATAGCAAATTTTAAATAAAATTACTTATTTATAGATACAGTATATATTTAAAACATTTTAGTTTTAGTTTTATTTATCATTATATTTATTTTGTATATGTGTGGCTTTCTACAAACCTGTCGGCTGTAGGCAACTTCCACACTGTCCAGTGCACTGCGTCCTGGAACTGCGACCTCACTCACGAAACTGGGCTGTGGGGCACATAGCAACAGTCGTTAAGGCATAAACAAGGATGTCTACACAACAAGACCGTATTAATATTCTCTACATGTGTAGGTGTGCATATGTGCCTCTAAAAGCGTGGGTTTGACAAGTGCACAAGCTGCGTTTATCTCGCAGAGTTGTTTTAATCTAAATGCAGCGACCAATGTAGCGTGAAGCTATTGTTAAGAACATAACTCACGCTTGAGAGCACACAGCTCAGTACTGTGAATATACAGAGAGACACACACACACACACACACACACACACACACACATGAAAACCTTAAATTTTGTATGTGGACATAATTGTATCCAACCCGTTGTTAAAAAAAAAAAAAAGAAAAAAAAAACACATTTAGAAAGATTTGACATTGATAAAGCATAAGGTGCTTTAATTGACATTATTTTCAAAGACACTCATACACGCGCACGCGCACACACACACTCCCTAGTAGCAAATTCCATGAACAGCCTGGCAAGAAAGCCACTGAGGCGTTGTAGTTTGTGTGACTATCTAGCAGGGAGGGGCGACTCAGGCTGGTGGTACAAGGAAGAGTGAGCTCCTGGCATAGGAAGAGAACAGCAGGTCACACATGGAAAATTTAACTGCTGTTTAATAATTAAAGCAGCAGGACAGCAGTCAAAAATCTCCTAGAGCAAAATACACAATATACACACAAACACAACACTCTTCTCGAATCCTTTATAGGACAATAAAAGGAAAGACAAAAGCATATTCTGAGGTTTCGACGATCTCAAAAAGACTGTCACTATTTGCTGTAGACAGACTATTGTTATGCTTGAGGACATAAGTGAAACATGCATTTTTGGGTATATATTATTCAGAAGAGGAGTGCTTGTCATCTTCAATGTTTGATGTTTTCTACATCCTTTCCTCTTGCTCACCTCTCCATTTTGTGACAGCAGAGATGTGAGCAGTGCTGCCAAAACACCCTTTATTTATGAATAATAGCCTCTAAAAACAACCAGTCATCCCATCTTATTCTCCCTTTTTCCCCCTCTTGTATGCTGAGAGCATATACAACTCTGTCTATATAAAATATACACACATATGAATATACCCACAGCTAACAAAAAAAAGAAAGAAAAAAAAAGTCATTTATTGGCAATTAATAATGTTAAACGTAAAATATCAGTATATTCAGTGTGTGTGTATATATATATATATTTAAGACAATCAATAAAAAGACAATCAGGTCTAACTGTCCTTGTCTGAAAAGAACTACTAGAAAAGCTCTTGCCAGATAAGATTTCACTAACACTCAGATCCAGGCCAAACGTAGCCACAGGCTGGCCGTATCACAGCAACAGATCTGAACAAGCTCCTTAGATGCTATAAGAAAATTTGTGCTTCATGTACACGTCAGAACACGTCACATGAGGTGAGTGTGTGATATTACGAATGTATATGTATATATATATATATATATATATATAAAAATTATATATATATATATATATATATATATATATATATATATATATATATATGTATATATATGTATGTATGTATGTATGTGTATGTGTATGTATGTATGTATGTATGTATGTATGTATGTATGTATATATATAAATAATACAAGGGAGCTATGTCAAATCTGTCCTGTGTGTGTATTGTGTTATGTGGCGTGATGTTCCTCAGACCTCCACTTCCTGGCTGAAGTCCAGTGCATCCTCTCCAGCTCCCAGCAGGGTGTGCAACACTCTCTGCTTCACCTGCTCCCACTGCACCAACATAGAGTCTCTGTGGTACTCCTCCGCCAACAGAAACGTCTGCGAGAAGGACAGAACGAGTAAAATCGAGGGGACAAGGTACAAATCACACATGAAAAACAGACTACATGTGATGATAGAGAGCCAAATGAGTGAAACTATAAAGCCTTCAGTGAATATATAGGTTACCCAACATGTGACGCATTAAAAATAGCTAGTGGAGTAAGAAGGGAGCAGCCTGGATCTGGGAAGCATGCTGTGAACAATAAGCGCTAACGGGCACCACTATCTTCACCCCTCCCCCAATCCCACCTCCGAGGGACAAGGAACGAGAGCTGGGCCTGGGGAGACTCAAACTGGGTCTGGCCCGCAAAAGCCTGGATGCGCGGAGGCCTCGCTAATGGAACTGTGCCGCTATCTGGGTCTGTCTTCACGCCTACTACCGATTTAGCCCATACCCTGATTGAATCCGAAGACCTTTCGTCTATTTTTCTCGGTCCCGGCGGATCGACGTGTGATAATTGCAAGCGTTCTAATTAAAAAGGCTTCTGAACTCTGGAGGAAGAGATTTTGGAATCAAGCTTAATGAGGGAGAGAGTGAGATAATATCAGTTCAATGTGCAGAAGTTAATGTGAATCAGGTAAAATTCAGAGTGGAAAAGACGCATAGGGGCTTTTTGTTTTAGAGTGGGAAATAATAGCGCACGGCTTTATAAGCACTTCAGGAACTAACTGTTCTTCAGATGATTTTGCTGGGTCAAAAAAGCCATTAATCATCCTGCAGTTTACTCCATTCTCACTTGGGGTCCAAAATTAACACAAAAATAAAAGAAAGAAAGAAAATTGACAAAGAAAATGGGCTTTGGAGAGTAGTGTGAATAAAGTACTTGCCAGTTGGACGGTAACTTTATTAGGAACTGCAGTTTATGTAGAATTTTAAGAACTATTGTCTGACATTTGCTGATGTAAGTCACGTGCAAGATTGAAAAACACATAAATGGTCTGCTTAAGAAAACTTCTACTTCTAAAACGCCTAGCCTAATTTCTGCCCAGCTCTCCATGCGGCAACAAATATGTGGAATATTCCTCCCATTAAGCCACAATAATAAAAATATGAGGAACTAAATCAAGATGAGATATCATGTTTTTCCAGACAGGTGCCATTATTATTTCTTTATAACTATAAATCATGCAAAACAGTTTTGGCCTGTAAGAAATATATATATATATATATATATATATATATATACACACACACATACCAGCAAAAGTTGTTTAAATTTTTTTTTGACCCTGTCTGTGATGGACATAAATTTTACTGTAGTGTTTGAGGACCCAAAACTTTCACCAGCGACATTTTGTCACATGCAGGTCATCTGGGTCACTGGTTAACACCTCCTCTTTGGTGAGCAAATTATCCTCTCCGTCTCTTTGCTGACATTCCTCCTCCTGAGAGGTTTGATGACTAGACTGAGAGGATGGATGGATATTGACCTGAGCTCTCTGCTGCTGAGAGATTGATACCGTAATAACAGCTGAAAAGGCCTGTTTTTACCTTGCTGACAGTGGCTGAAGAGGCAATAAGGGGTAAAGGGGATTTGGTCTGAAACAGAAAGAGTGACCCTCGGAAGGAGACGGTTTTAAAGGAGCTGTTAGATGAATAGTGCAGATTCTAAATGTCTGGACAATACGGGATATAGTTGCACTGAGGTTTAAAAATCACGTTCCTTTTCTCTCCAATGGACAAAAAGAGCATAATTTGACCGACTAAGAAAATAAATGAATGTAAAAGTAGAGTAGTGAAGGAAGACACTCACCCTGCGGCGTGATTCCTCGATGGCTGACAGCAGTGCATTGTCTCTCTCGTTTTTGAGAAAGCCCTGGAACAAGAGACACGGCATGGAGGTTAAACGTACTG
Organism: Leuciscus leuciscus; assembly: GCF_965113295.1. Lineage (NCBI taxonomy): Eukaryota > Metazoa > Chordata > Actinopteri > Cypriniformes > Leuciscidae > Leuciscus > Leuciscus leuciscus. The sequence goes on from NC_138734.1 coordinate 36,076,888, forward strand.
CAACCTACTTTCCCCCTTTTCTGCATGCAGAGCACACGCCCTCTCTCCCTTTCTCTCTCATTCCCTCCATACTTCCTCTAAGACGCAAGCACCACAGGCTAGAGATGGAGAATTGCCATCATTATTGAAATAACTGCTAAAAATGTGCTTAGAATCGACCCTATGCGAGATCGCTCACCCAAAATGGCGGCTCTCGACTGGTCAGAGCTGGTTCAGCAAAGCTTTGGTTCAATACGTTCTTGAGTGTACAAAAAGTACTGTGCATTTAAGACACCCCACATTCGTGCAAACACGTGAACCACAGTTCTACACACAGAAGTTCATGGACGGGTTTGGAAAATGTGGTTCAAACTGCTTGGTTTCCACATATCTCGACTTTTTGGACCAATCTCTATGACACTGACAAAACCAGAGACAAGCCTGATTTGAATGTTCCCCACTGCAAATCATTAAGCTAACAGCTGCTTATATCTAATTATGGACCATCATCATCTAAAACGTCATCTTTGTTCGATCACAGATGGAAAACGCACACATCAGTAGCCTCCACGGATACACAAGCTACATTTTCTGACTAGATGACGAGTGTGCAGCTCGAACAACCTGTATGGATGCATTACAAGCACTCGTTTTTAATGTTCACCAGGGTAACGAACACTCACACACACATACCCGCATTCGTTTTGATTAAACACAGAACAGAAAGATCCAGCAGCTGATCCTGAGGACAGAGAAGTCACTGGAATGGCGTGCAACACACACACACATTGAGTGGGGGCTGGGATAGGGAGTGGTACTGATGGAAGGGGAAAGCTAGTTCTGATGGGTTTGGAGGATCATCAGATCGCTAAAAAAGCCAATATTGAAGGATGGAGAGAAACGTGACCTCTGAACTGGAACCTGCACTCATCTGCTTTTATTATTGTAAAATAGATGGAGTTGAAAAAGCATCAAGTACATTTTCCATTGATTTTTACTGAATACGGTAATGTCATAAAAAACATGACACTACATTGATTTTCGAGACGTTTCCTTGACTCCATCATTAAATCCTTGACTCCTCTCTTATCCAAGTGTTAAGTACAGAGTTGAATCCTGACCCCCCCTCCCCCCGATGATTCCTCACTTCTTTCCTCCTCCCTCTGAGATCGCACGACCCCCATCACCCCATCCACACTTTGACTGACAGCTGTAAATGAGGATTGATTTATTCTGATTTGGGGAACGCAACGTCTAAATGACACATCTGAACGAACAAGCCGAGCTAATGGATGCAGAGATGGAAAGTGGGTGGGGGTTTAAGGTGTGGGAGCAGCCAACATTTCGTACTTAGCAGCATTATTTCTTGCTCAGTCACTGTGCCTCCAACCGCTAGCTACAGAACAGTGCCCCCTTCAGGAATCCATGCTCTGCATCAAGTACCCAAGACCCACTAACTGACTAAAGGAACATTTTAAATGGATGCATTTGGGTCATGCCTAAACTGAGAACATGCTTAATACATACTGTGATGCGTGTCATTGCATATGTCATTTTAACCCATTATTAGTCACATCGAATTAAAGTTCTCAGAGGAGATCAGATGTGCAATTATTTATACCAAAGATTCACATATCTTCTGATGCACATTTTGAATCATCTGACCACGGTGAAATAAATGCGTGACTAAAGGCTGGCATAAAAGCAGCTAGACAAAGTGCAGATCTCATATGCTGAAAGGGAAGGTTATCATATCCCCTACAATTAAGCATTGTGGATTTCTGGAATATTCAAAGCACAGCGAATATTGAGCGAGTTTGATAGAGATAAAAACGGTGCATCATTACGGGCAAAAAAACGTCATTACAATATGCAATACATACATACATATATACTCAATAAAGCCATAGTAATGAATGCAACATATAAAATACATACATGTTCATGATGCACACACCTTCTTTTGGATGCATTTATATTTTGAAATCAGGTACAACACAATGCACTGATATTGACCATCACAGATTGAGAAGTAAAGTGAAAATAGCAGGAGCATATAGCAGAAAATATGACATGGATTGGCATCGAATTCAAGAGATGGACAAAAGACATGCATACATACGCCAACCAAACCCACGGCAGTTGATTTTAAACAAAAAGCCCCCTATATATCTACACATCCCTCTCTTTTTCTTTTCTTTCATTTACTTCAGCACAATAAGCAGTGAAGGAACCCCACCCTAACCCAACCACTTCCTGTGTGACAGACAAGCCTTCATCATCATCCTCCTCGCCATCTTCATCATCCCTTCGGAGAAGACGATCGTCTCATTTTCCTGGTTTAACCGACTGACTGAGACGCATGTAGTAGCCTATAGCGAGGTGTTGAATGCATGTGCGTGTAGGTGATACTCACTCATGCTCTGGTTTAACCTGCTGGGAAAGTGCTGCTGGGAGGTGAAACTGTCTAGGAGCGGTGTGCCCGTCCCCTGCTCGTGCTCTCTCCATCTTCTTCGTTCTGTAGAAGCGGACCAGTGCATTTCTGGGGCGTTCCTGACCTCTTTTACCAGAGGCCCACTCTGTCAGCCACATGCACTCTTCTTTACCTCAAGGCGGCCCAGTGGTCTGAACCTAGATATGAGCCACGAGCAGGGTTACAGTGGGCTGCTTTATTGTCGGAGGCGGATCGTACCAAGTCATCCCAGAGACACGGGGGGGAATCTGAGGAGAAGTCATTATTCAACCTGATCCGTGTGCCTGTTTACCATCAGCCGTCCACCCCTCCTCCTCATCTCTCCTCCAGCATCCCTGCCAGCCTCCTCGTTCACTCTCACTCATTTCTTCCTTTTTTAAACATCTCTGCATCCTTCCCTTTTCCACTTCTGCTAGCGCAATGCAATTATGGTAATGGATCCCCCCCCCCACACACACACTCTCCTGATGGATTTCGACATCCTGTCCAGAAACTGGGCTAATAATCCTCTTAAGAGTCATGTTTAGTTAATGAACAGAGTGCACTGACCAGAGATCAGACTCCACATGTAGAGCTATTTGCACTTATCCCACACCTACCATTGTGTGCTTAGATAACACACTCTAGTGAGAAGGTATGGTGCAGGAAAGATGGAAGTAAGTTGAAGTGAGAGTTAAAGAAAAAGATGAGATGCATCGCCTGTTTCGGCGCCATTTTGCTCGGGTAAAGCATCTCCTGCTTTCAGTCTGTCATTTAAGGCGTTTGCCTTTTTGACTACAGGACATAGGCACCTAAATCGAGTTTGTGCCTTCAAAAAAATTTATTTTATTTAGCTTTTATAATGGAAACGTGGGTTACAGAAGGCTGCACATTTGCCCACACACACACAAACGCAGAAGGCGAGAGAAAGGCAAGAGACTACGCCTCATCAGCAGCAAGCATTTCCTTTGTCTTCAGGCAGGCAGCTCAGCAGCCTTATGGAGCACGCACAATATACAATTTACACTTTGCCGCCACCTCACAGGGTCGATGCACATCTGGATATCTCTGCACAATTGTACTGATGCAATTCTGAGCATGGCACCTGCAGCATCTTTGTTTTATTCAGCAGCACGTTTAATGTGATTCTGAACGTCTTTTCAATAGGAGATTGAGACGGCGGCGATACATAATGAGAATGAAGATGATGATAAATGGAAGAGCAGTTACACAAGTTCGACAAAAGGAAGATATTAAATCTCATAGCCCTTAGAGTCAGAGTTGTACTGAAAATACTAAAGAGATTGTCAGCCACACACACACACATACATTCGGGCAGGGAGGGAGGTGAGGAAAGTGCCAGGCAGTAAGTGCACTTCCAGTAAGAGTCGAGCCGCACTCTGGCAGGCCCACCACAAAAATATGTCTGACAAAAAAGATGAGAGTAAGGGGAGGGATAGAGACAGTGAAAAAGAGATGGAGAGAAGAGATAAGCAGAGGAAAAGATGGGTGGGGGTAGATGGTTTCGAACCTTCAGGAAGCGAAAACCAAGTAGATAATTACAGGACTTGATGAGTCAACAGCCAGTTCTCAATGAGCATCTATAACATTCGAACAGACGAGAATATGTTTATCCTTTATGGAAAGAAGTAACATCATCCATCCAATTGCTATTATCAGGACATAATCTGTTAAACGTCTCCTGGACATTTAATGGGTGTGGCTGTGTGATTGTTAAAAAATTCGAAATATCTTTTGATTCTGAACAACAAGTCAAAATCTGTGCACTACGGTTGTGCCTCGTCTTTGACAGCATTGAAAATAGGCCATAGATTTGGATTTAAAGATAATCACCAGTTTAGATCCATGTTTCCCAATTTATGGAAGCCCTTCAGTAAGACAAAGTGACCTTTCAGTAAGACTTATAGTACCTCTTCATCGACATAAAACCACAAAAGTGCTCCTTTTAACTCATATTATACTGGACATCATTTAGCATTGTCAATAATATTGTTAAGATGCCATTTATTACAATGACTCACTTTAAAACTTAAAACAATCAATACAAGTAGCTTCCTCTCAAACTGAAGCACTTTGAGAATAGTGGTGGCTGCTGGTCTTTCAAAGAGGGGAAGCTCATTTTCGGCCTACATCATAAAAATTGTCCATTAATTTATACGTAAATTCTGCCCAATGTTCCTTTTCAAGAAAATGCTCTGTGACCCTGAAAAGGCGTCTTTTCCAGTGACTTGACCAGTGTCCTCTCAATGGACAGCAGAGTTAGATATAATTGTATAAATATAATAATATAATAAAGGTATAAATAATAATATAATAAATTATAATAATACTACTACCAATAATTTTTTTATTATTATTTTAATAATTATGTTTTAATTATTACTACTAATAATATAAAAAATATAAGAAGTAATAATATAATAAAGATATAAATGTATAATTGTGTGAAATGTATTATGAAAATTGGCAAGCAATTTCGACAAGCAAATACCAAGAAATAGGTTGCTGCAGTTTGTCTTTTGACTACACTTGCAAAATCCACGATGGGACTGAGCTCGAACAGCTTCAGCATCAGCGACTTTTTATCGTATGAAATCGCTGTCAATCAAAAGGAGATGCAGCCTTTCGACAGACCCTCCAATCATCACGCAGAAGCCCGGAGTCCAGGCCAGCCCACTCCTCGTTCACCACCAGAGACGCCGAGCGTCCGTGGGCGGGACATAATCGCAGCATTTATCCAATGACTGTCTAGTTTCGTAGCACTGAAAAAAACTGTTCAAAGCAGCCCCATAGAAGTCAGTGGACGCTGGGCTTCAACAGGGAAATGTACTGTGACTCTACGGGAATGTATGAGAAGGAAATCGAGTCAGCCGACCTGCTATATGTAACTGATTCTGAACGAACTTGTCTTTGAGATGAACGTGTTCTAACGCATTTTTTGTCAATAAAATGTTAACACAATAATACATATTTGACCATTCATTTTTTGACATTATAGGGGAAGCCAAGCTTCCCTTGCAGTCTTAAAGAAATCCCCACTGTTTGAGAAATAAGGAATATATTTTATAACTGAGAAATGCACATAGCAAATCTACTACTATTTAGAGTCTTTATATAATTATTTTTTAAGACAAATTAACTGAGGGATATTTTAACAGAATTTGTCAAAAAAATTTGAATAAAGTAAAACTGACATCTTTCCCAATAATGATTAAATTATTTACCAAAACTTTACCACACATAACAAATGTCTCAAATGTACATATAAAAATCAGTTGCAGCCACAGCTATAAATCATTAAAGACAATGTTAATCATGATCTTACATAGCCAGCAGCCATATCACCCTGAAGCCCAAGACTGGTTGCCCACTGAAGCTAAGCAGGGTTGAGCCTGGTTAGTACCTAGATGGGAGACCTTCTGGGAAAACCAGATTGCTGCTGGAAGAGGTGTTAGTGAGGCCAGCAGGGGGTACTCACCCTGTGGTCTGTGTGGGTCCTAACGCCCCAGTATAGTGATGGGGACACTATACTGTAACAATCACCGTCCTTTCGATGAGACGTTAAACCGAGGTCCTGACTCTCTGTGGTCACAAAAAATCCCAGGATGTCTTTCGAAAGAGTAGGGGTGTAACCCTGTCATCCTGGCCAAATTTGCCCAGTGGCCTCTGTCCATCATGGCCTCCTAATCATCCCCATATATATATATATATATATATATATATATATACATACACTAATTGGCTTCATCACTCCGTCTCCTCTCCACCAGTAAGCTGATGTGTGGTGGGCGTTCTTGCGCAATATGGCTGCCGTCGCATCATCCAGGTGGATGTTGCACATTGGTGATGGTTGAGGAGATTCCCCCTTCTATGTAAAGCGCTTTGAGTGTAGAGAAAAGCGCTATATAAATGTAATTAATTATTAATTATTATTATTTGATGATGGATGAAGCCCCAAGAAAACATTCAGGTTTGTGATGATGATATATTACTTCCTGTGATTTTGTGTAAATACATTTAGATCACTGGTTTGCAGCATACACACTGTACACACACTGGAAAAGTACAAACATTTTCCACTTATGCAGTAAAATCCCACCAAACAGACTAATTTAAGCTTAGCAGCTCACAATGCTATGAGGTGTGCAGACATGGACAAAAGCCACAAAGAAGTCTCCAACTTTAATATCATGTGGTTTGCCAGCTCAGTGTTGACTTGACTGCTGATTCCTGGCTCTAGTGAGCTCACTATAATTCACTAAACCTGTAGCATCACAATGCGGTCACCATAAACATCACCCTTCTGTCCCTTTCTGAACCCACATGCTCTATTTGTCTTCAGGTGCTTTGTGTACCAGAACAGAATAACAAACATGGATTGGAAATATGCATGATTTGAATAATCCTCTGGTATCAACAGCATCCACAGGGGGGCGTAGTAACCAGTGTTAAGTTTCATGAAGTATTAAACATAATTAAGTAAAAAAAAAAAAAATTTGCCTTTTGATTTACAAAGGCAGCAGTCAGAAAAACACTAAACTCTTTATTACGCTGTAATGCCCTTGGCTGTGTAATTTCAATGTTTGTTTGTAAAAGGTTTAAAGAATTACACAATGCATTGCCTGACTCAAGTTTTGCCACGTCACGCCTCTTGGCCATCATGACTGTCTTACTATTACAGACGAAGCTGAATTCAATTTTAACTCATTGCTACAGCAAAGTCACGCCTTAGCAAACACATATAATCAATTCACACAGCATGAACTATATAATTCCTAAAAGTTACCATCCACAAATTCCCAAATCATAATAAACAGCAGGAAATGCATGGGGTATGGTGGTACACACACAAGAAAAGTTGCACTAAGGAGCAATGATAATGTACAAAAACATAATAGCAGGAAAACGTGTTGCCATGAAGATAGACGCATACACATGGACTGTCCAAAACGCATTAGACCCATCCTGTCTCTCAAGCTCTAAAGGCAACAGCATAGTGCTAATTATAAATGGGCTGAGTGTGGAGATTGTTTAAATGTTTATTTGGCTTCTACTGAGGCAGTGATGCGGAATGTCTCATCAAATTATTACTCTAAGTCGATGCAGAGTACATCACTAGGGAAAGCAATAACAAAAACAAAACACTACCAACAAAAAAGTTTCAGGACAGTCAGATTTTTTTGAAAGAAATGAATGAATGCATTCAATTAATCAAAAGTGAGAGTAAAGACATTTATAATGTTAAAAGAAAATTCTATTTTAAATAAATACTGTTCTTTGGAACTTTCTATTCATAAAAGAACATGTCAGACTTTATCATGGTTTCCTCAAAAATATTAAGCAGTACAACTGTTTTCAATATTGATAATAATGAGAAAATGCTTCTCGAGCGCCAAATCAGCATCGGCCATGTGACAATATGCTGATTTCACGCAGCCGCCATTTTGAAATCGAAAGTGAGGCTCCGGTGGGAAGAACCCCGGAAGTAAAGATAAACAATCAATGCCTTGGATTACCAACCTGAAGCTGCTGCCGCAATTTACACTATTGGATGTTACTATTCAATATAGGATATATATATAGTTCATTCCTGCTTCTTTTTTTACATTCTGAATTATATATATAAAAAATATTTTATTTATAAATGAATTTCACTGTATATAGTCTAAAGTATGAAAGAAATGTATGTACATTTTTAGAATTGACACAACATCATTAAACACAACAATACACCATCGCATTCACAACTCTCCTGTGATTAAAGGCGACACTTCCGGTTTTCTTCCCACCGGAGCCTCACTTTCGATTTCAAAATAACGGCTGCGTGAAATCAGCGTATGAAGTTACACATAAAATTGCTGGCAATAAAAACTATTGATAGAATAAAAAATAACTATCTCATGCATACAATTAGCATTAATCTTGAAAAATTACATTTAAAAATGTTTGTTATAACTGACATGCTCATTTTTTTTATATTACTCTTTTTTTAAAATAGAATCCTTTACATGCACAGCAGATGATTTCAAATTGAAGCGACTTAAAATAAAGGGAACAAATATTACATTAACAATTACAGACTGAAGTTTTTTTTTAAATGCATCTGAAAGCACCTTTAAAAGCAAAATCATCTAGGTATCTGATTAAGTTTAACTTACAGACAATACAGCACAGGAATGAGTTACTTATTAAAATATATTTTTTAAAAACTTATCAGACCAGGCTAGCAATTTAGTTATGATATGTATATGATGTCCATGTATATGACAAGCAAACTTGTATCAAATGATGGTGTAAAGCTTGATTTTACTACCCATACATGTTTTAAAATGAGAAAAAGGAGGACAATGACAGACTCAGACTATAAAATATGGAATATAACGAGAAATGCTACACTGTTGCCTTCTGACCATATCGAAAGAAAGTAATTTGGTTTTCTATGTAAAAAAAAACCACACACTACTAAATCTTTGCTCCATCACAACACAATATTTAAGCAAACTGTACTTTGAAAGGCATTTTATGAAACAGCTGGTTTCCACTTATTTGCTGCTCTTTAATGCTTTTCTTCTGAACTTTCTATTTTTCAAAGAATCCTGGAAAAAATGATCATGGTTTCCACAAAAATATTGAGCAGCACTGTTTTAAACATTTGATAATCATAAGAAATGCTACTTAAGGGCACAACATGTAATTTAGGCCGCTAGAGGTCGCTTATTCAAAAAGGCTTGATGATGCCGTGAATTAGTGTGGATTCATGGGACTTGTCGTCTTCACTAGGGATGCACCGAATATTCGGCCACCGAAAATTTTCGGCCGAAAATGGCCCAAAAGTGCCGAAAGACTTTTATCACCGAAACAATACGGCCGAAATGTTGTGATGACGCAAACAGCAGATACCGCGACCTGCACGTGCTTGTCTGAAGCAACATATCTGCGGTGTGGACGTATTTCAATATATCTGAGAGTGACCCACGGACAGCGATTTTCAAAACACAGACATCTCAAGTCTTCCGGAAGTTCCGGGAGTCTCCCGCGTATTGATAGCGGCTCCCTGATGCCCGCAAATTAGTTTAAATCTCCCGGAATCGCGAGCGAGCATGAGCGCGCGCGCGGCAGAGAGAGGGAGCGAGAGACCTTGCGTGTACCAGAGCAGCCGTCATTTATCAGAGGTGTGTGTGTTTACCTTAGCTGTTTATGGTTTTTGCAACTCACGTCCATGAGCATATAGCTGCAGATATTATTATGGGATATGGCAGTATTGGCCTAAATGCACTTTCTTTTTATGAGAGAACATTTAATTGTTAAACCTTTCTGCAGGCCAGTAGGCTTTTACATTATTATTTAATGTACACATGAGTGGGGTCAAGTTAAACATTTAATTTTATATACTTTGCAATGTGCTAAATAAATATTTGCATACAATTTTAATTGATTTAATCTTTGAAACTTTAATATTAATTTATGCAATTGTAATGCCTTGATTTTAGTAAAGTTAGTACACAGTCATAGCCATAAATGCAATGGTACTAATAATTGGCATAATTTCTTTCGGTGTTTCGGTTTTCGGCCTTGGTTTCCTCTTTTTCGGTTTTCGGTTTCGGCCAAGAATTTTCATTTCGGTGCATCCCTAGTCTTCACCTCCACCGATGGAGAAGAATCCGACGGACAGGGTCAGAAATCATGTTCATGGATGAGATAATATATTTAAGTTTTATTATCGTTACTGTGGTATGAAGCAGGGCTGGAGCGAATGCTAATGAGAGAGACCTGCGATACACACCGGCATTGAGTCCAGCGGTGCTTTTATTATGCTTATGCTGAAAACATTCACACTAAATACATTTAAGAGTGTTGAACGTTATATTATAATGCGTTCGCTCGGTGGCTGCTATGAGACACTTGGTGCACTTTGCAGTAATCTAGATCGATATTAGAATATCATATTAATAAAAACTGGATGGCTTGTGTTGCTAAATGACATGTTAATTTTTAAATATAATGTGTGATGGAGAAAGCTCTCTATGATTATGCCTTGTTAGCCACTTGACAGAATAGTGTTGTCTCTAAGGCATGGTACAAACATTGTAGGCTATTCTAGGTAAATCAAGAAAACAAGTGTTTCAAACAATAAGACTAACCGTGTTGAGCTATACATTGTTGGAAATGTTTGGAATAATGCAAGTTCACAAGTCAACAAAATATAACATTGTTCTAATGGTTTTTGGATATTTTAATCTAAAAATCTTAGATATTGTGCCTTTAAGCAGATCAACTTAAATTCAAATGAAGCAAATCAGCATATTAGAGTGATTTCTGAAGAATCATGTGAATATTAAAAAATATTAAATTACAAAAAAAATTCAATTGTAATACTATTTTACAATATTGTTATATAATATAATGATGTTTGTTATATATTGTTTTGCTGAATATTTTTATCAATTAAATGCAGCCTTGGTGAGCATAAGACACTTACCGACAAATCTTACCGACCCCAAACTTTAGAACTTGGTGTATACAAGTTATTTTAAGCTGTATTGTAAAATTAGAGCACTTTGATAAGAACAAATGCTACAGTTTAAACAATTTAAGCAGCAGCTAAATATATGACATAACACAGCTGCATCTCATGAGATGCAATGGGGAGGTATAAAGTATAAACGCAACTATGAACAGCCTCCCACCCAAACAAAACACCTACTAACCTGAATATCTGTGTCCTTGACTGGCTCAAGAGGCTCAAATGTAGTGGCTGCACTTAGACTTTCAAGACGCTGGGAGATATGGAAGATGTCAAGACCACGAGAGCCCAGGAGGATGGAGCTGAAGTAAAAAAAATGATGACACCATTTTAAAGAGCATGCTTTTTAAAAATTACTTTACATGAATTGAACTGAAAACTCACGCTTTCACATCAGCTGTGTCTTGAGAGGTTCTGGTGAGAGTGCGGGACCGTAGTCGCTCTCCTGCCTGCTGGATCTCCTGTAGGTTTCGCTCGACATGGGGCAGCTCGGACACGGCCTCGGTCTCTGCTGCGAGCTGTTCTGCCTGCTGCAGGAGTTCCCCAAAGCCCTCAGTATCCATATCCAGCACCTGTTCCACCTGACAGCAAAACAAGAGCAGTATTCCTGTTACACATGGTGATATGCACATCATTTGTAGTCAGTATATCAGTTACCAAAGTAACAGTAACACCCAGCAGATTATCAGATACTAGTTCTTGTCATCACTATAATACTGTAAGCTTTTTACATTGATAACCCAACAGTTTGAAAGAGACTCCAGGTTCATTTATCATGATTTTACAGAAGTAACTGTGGGATTTTTGTTGAAAATATATATAATTTTCATGATTACTTAGGTAAGTCAGTGACATGATATACATACATTCGCATTTATTCTTTTAGCATAACTGGGACGAATATTCGTGATAGATAGATAGATAGATAGATAACACAATATTAGTACTACATTGAATGAATGTCATGGTTGTTTAGCTTGTGTAATAACTATAATCAATACAAATGACTGTCACTTGCTAGCAAGCTAACTTTCACGTTACATGAGGTGCTGTCGGTAAACGTGTCCCAAACAGACACCTGTCAAATGCGACTACAATTAACAAGCTATTAAATAGTTAATTAGTTAACGCATATGTAACAACCCACCTCGCTGAATGTGTATTCTTATAGCGGCTATAATAGAATGATTTCACTTTAGCCGCTATGCTAAACACATCTCCCCTCGTGAACTCCCGGGTTCCTGTGAGAGCGAGCGCTGATTGGTTCAAACCGATTTTTCCCAAAAACACCCGCGACTAGAGCCTCGATAGAACTTTATTCAGATGTTTCTGTTTACAAATTACAATACGTAAATATCGGCGAGATCAATGCACAATTTATGTAAGATTACTTGGAAATCCATTTGACTGAAACATGACGGTGAAGATACAGAGGTGTCCGATATACTTGATATATCATCGTAAGCCTATATAATGTCTAAAAATCATGGTAGGCCTAGTAACATTGTACAATAATAGCATTTAAATATTTAATATAATGTTTGAATAATAATATAAACTTTATATAATATATAAATTAAATTATATATACATTTGTACAATATAATTAATAAAAATTAGGCTAGTACTAAATTACAGTAATATTAAATTCATATTAAGTCCTTAATTACACCATGAGGGTAAAACATGTTGGCATCTGCCTCATTTATCTACCTACCAAGTGACAAATAAATGTGTGCCAAAATGCAGAGTATGCTTGGATAAACAGCCTTTGGCATATAAAATAAATACAAAAATAGTAATTTCCCAACTTGGAAAACTTTTTTGTTTTGCTTGAACCCAACAATTGAAAACCATTTATTTTTCCCTCTTCACTATGGTGACTATTTTTCCAGATATGCTCTTTGAACAAACCTAACAGAGCAATTGACTCAAACAATGTCAGCTTTAAGTTATGCCTCCTGCAGTTATCAGCTTCCAAGAGAGATGTGCTCACACATGCCACATTTAAACACCAGAAATTTTGGTTTCACATTCTGATGACTAAGTAACATTGCACCTACAGGTCTACTAAATGAGTGTTAGTAGTCTTACTAAGAGTGTGAAGTAAACTGGAAGGGTTAAAATAAATTGACATGCACTTGGAAATTACTTATAATGTCTGTTGGAGGACCATCACAATAAAGATTTAACAGATATTACTCTAAAGTTGACAGGTAGTTGCAAAGGACCTATATAGAATGTGTAAAAGGGACCATCAAAATAAAGTTTAAACAAAATTAACATTGAGTGGGTCTTAATGATTGCACTGCCATCTTATGTATTCTAAAACTTGCATTACCAATAAAGCACTTGAATAGCAGGTCAAGAGCCATCCCTCATGTTGTTAAGGTGCATAATGTATATTAGAGTTCACAAAAACAAAGAGGTAAATAAAGCCACACACACACCAGTAACTGCTGACATTGATATATTGTAGACAAGGTACATGGCAGAAAGACTTACAAATATAGAACTGACATCTTGTGATAGTCTTATTTGTAGCAGTACAAATCAGTGCATTGGTTTCCCTCTTTAGCCTTTGTTAAATGATTCCACAACATTAAACAGTGAGATTTGGAGAACAACTGGGAGGTCATTTATTTCATAGAAAGACAACATTATGCGACACAAAACGATGACAAATACAGATGAACAGATTCACATTGTTGTAGCAAAACATCACGTTGACCTCCTCATTGACAGCAGCTGGTGCCACAGGAATTGCCCTTACAGACACAGCCAGAGGCACATTTGCTGCAACCAGATGGGCAGCAGGGACAGCAACCTGACAATAGAAGAGAAATAAGTTTAGCCACCTCAGAAAGAGAGAGGAAAGAGACAGAAAAGAAAAAATACGACATTCACTTACTCTTCTTGCAGGTTGTACACTGGCAGTTAGTGCACTTGCATGTGGCACCACAGTTGCAAGTTCCAGCTACAAAAAAAAATAATAAATAAACGTTGCTGATATAACTCCCATTAAACCAATTCAATAAAACTGCTATCAGATTGTGCTAGAAGCATCATTTTCATGCCATTTGAGGCTTTATTAAAGTCCACCTATATACACCCTTAAAACAATACAAATATTTTAAACTTAAGCCCTGGTAAAACAATCTGACAGGTAAAATGAGACGTCATGACATCTTCAAGTGTATAGTAACTTGATTCCAAAACTAAATTCAACATAATTGTAAATTCATTGTCGAAAACACTTACTCTTGGCGCAATCACAAGGATCCATTTTTCCTCAAAGTATCCTTAACGAGCCCGAAAGTCCTTTGGAAGTATCGCTTCACTCGGTCAGTGAATGAGTTGATGTAGAAGGTGCCAGAGAACTGATCGCGCGCTGCTTTTATACAGTTCTGATTGCACACACCGAGTGCAAAAGCCCGCCCGCTTCAGCCTGCACACGGGCATTCATCCTCAATCACACTGACTGGGTGCAAACTATCAAACAATCAGGAGTCATCATTTCCCACCCTGTCACACCAATGTATTGTTTTTACGATTATATAACTACCATTCCACTCCACTGGCTGAATGTTGATTGCCGTTTGTTGACGTGATTATATAATTAGATGCTTTTGTTGGTTATTTTGGTTTTGGGAGATGGAAAGACCTTCTTGTTTGATAGCATAAAGTAGTTTGTTAGAATCAAAGAGGTCTATAAAATACCATACTTTGTCATACTTGGCCAGTCTTTGAGCTTCTTTAATGGTTTTAGATTTCTGTGAGAAAGGAAAAGTAATACGACACCTTTAAATATTAAAATAAACACGTATACGAGTCTAAATAAGTTATATGCCCAACTTAAGGAGATATTGGCCCATAGTAGATGACATTAAAGACATAGATGATGCTCGCCTAGAGGCAATTTTAGATTTTATGAAAGCTTTATTCTCTCCCATAAATGTTTGTCAACAGTTTGTCCTCTCTGCACACGGCACTAAAGTGAAACAAACTGCGTGCGTGTGTGCGACAGCGTCATCACGTGCTCCCCTGTCTGCACTCGGCGGAGATGCGGGCGAAGCCTCAGTAAACACAAGAATTGATTTGCACTCGTTTACTCTCTCGCTGCTGCGCGGAGTATTTTTCCATTACCAATTATTCATTACAACTGAACTGATGTAACGAGTGCAGAGTGTCTTTGAATTTTGGGGAGATCAATAATTTAAAGCGTTAAAATGCCAAAAAACGCACGTTTAGAACACTACTCACTCAACAAGTGCACGTCCCCATACATCTATGGGTTGTATAGAACCCCCACCCCAAAAAATGCAAATATATTTTGAAATATATATTAAGAATATATTTAAATATTTGATTTTAGCCCCTTTTTTATATTTTTCACATATATTAAGCATGTAAATATATTTTTATTGGAAATATTTATATATATTTATTTCCTTTACATGTAAAAACGTTTAGATATTTGCAATATATTTACATATCTTCATTTCTAATATTTGTTCATATAGATTAGTTTTCTGTATATGTAAATCTATTTTGAAACATATTCAAATATTTAATTTAATTAATGTTCCTTCTTATATTACACGTGTGCCTCCATATATTTTCATTTTATATACATTTATAAATTAAACAATCAAAATGCCAAAATACATAAAGCAAAGCCTGCAAATGTTTTACCTGCTAGACAACGCTATATATTTAGATAAATAAACTAATCTAATAATCTAATAAACTAGATAAATATGATTGAGGTAGATCTAAATTCAGATGATCTCTCGTATCATTGTTATATAGCCTATCGGCCAGCCCCAAAGCTTGTTAAAGCACTTACAGGCATAACATTATGACATTAAGTCCTTATGCTTTATGTTAAACTTTTTTTTTTTTTAAATCTTACAGAGATAAAGTCCGTACACGGCTCCAAAAAGTAGAAATTTAGAGTCTGTCAATAAATGTCTACTTGTTGGACCCGTAGTGTGCCGAGTTTTTGTTGTTGATTTATTTATTTTTTTCTTCAAAATGATTTACAGATATTATTCAAGTAACGTTAGTTATTCTTGATGGCAAACTGCCAACTTTTATTACGGCCTTTCTTTTAAGTTCTTAAATCAGGACCCTGCGCGTGCTCACTGCACATCCTGCTGGAAACAATCCTCTCCAAGTTATGGACATCAGTTTGTCCTGTCAGTAATAGCAGAATACAACACCTGGCAGAGAACAATCTAGCGGCTGTGGTAAGACACTTCCATTTATTGTAACTCGTATGTTTATTGCAGTAAAGGGAATATAATTATGCACACATTATCATCTCCAAGCACAGTATGAAGGGTTTCTGCTAATTAGCTACGCAGAGTTAGCAGCACCCCTAGCCAGCGCATAGAGAATACACTGAGTTGCCTGGATCTGGCTAATATATCGATAGCATGTACTTTTCTTCGTTTTGAATGAAAATGGCGTCGCATAATTAATATGTTTAAATAGAAGTACAAAGTAAAACCTTGTTTTTTTTTTAAACATAGTGAGCAGACGTGTACACTAAAAGGATTAGCAGAATAGCATGCTAGCAGAAGTGGCTTGGTAATGCCGTGACAAGCTGCCCACTGTTGCTAGGCAACAGAAGCCCCATCGGGCGAGAAGCACAGTAAGCTGTTTATTCCATTACCCAGAGAGAATGGGTAGTTAGATGGGCTAAAGCCTGAATACAGTCTCTTGTTGTGGATCATTTCCCCTTTACCCAAAATAGCCTTTTCACTTCATTTATATGAACTTAGTTCTTATTATTTAAATGTTTTATTTATTTGACAGTGACAATACCAACATAACATTCTTGAGCTGTAGATTTTAAACATTTAAAAACAATATCAAAACCGGAAAATGTATACAAAACTGAGTAGACTATGATATATATATATATATATTTCACAATAATGCTTCATTGACTTGCGATCCATGTAGGAGATTCTTGTGGTTTTCTAGTACATGTGGTGAATGTTTACCAGAGTCATTGTTTTAACATCTGTTTATGGTATTTTCACAGGAAGTTTGCATTGGTTACATCTGATTTTGCTCTTGAGCTGTGCCACCATGTTAGTGCCCATCTTCACCCTTAAACTGAACCATAAGATTAACCCTCGAATGGTTGCTATTGGAAAGTACGATGGGATACATCCATGCCTCACTGCAGCCACGCAAGCTGGCAAGGTAAGTGAAAAGTATTATATTAAAAAGTAGAGATGCACCGATGTATCGGCCGTTTTTTTATCAATTTAAAACCATCGGCATATCAGCTATAGCATTGAAATGCTTATTAATAACTGAATGAAGGCTCTAAGCTGTATAATACCTGTTGCATAATTTTTCTCTAGATAAAATAATTAAATACAAAAAACAAACAAAAAAAAGCCACTTTTGGACACACATACTGAATTGAGTTCACTTCTAATTCACACAAAATTATATCAAAATGCCTGTCTTGGCGAGTATTCTTGTAAACATACTCGGTTATGTCTTAAATGAATGTAAACAGTTGAGAAATAAAACGCTTGTGTACCAGTACTTTGGATCCGTGCAGCTTTTAAAGTGACAGCAGCCTAATATTCCTGCTGTGCTGCTGTCTGTGTTTTAATCATACAACTAAAGACATTCAAAATCACTCACTACTTTTGACTAAAACACTTTTGTAACTTTAATAAGAACTAATCTATTTTTATAACAAAAGTTCAAATAAGAGAGAAAGTGACAGTATCTGAATCACAAATAGTTGTTAGTTATAATCGGATCGGCCAGAAAATTTTTTTTTGGGTGCATCCCTATTAAAAAGTATTATATATTAAAATTATATCATATTAGATTGAATTACAATATGTTCTATTATATTATATTTGTCATTGTAATAGTTATTCTTCCATTTGGCATCAATAGCACATTCAAAAATTGACAAAGCACATATTTTGTTCAAGAATATTCATGTAGAGAGCTTTGCTGCTCTTGCCATTGTTGTAGTTGCATTCTTGTTTTTTTTTCTCTGACAAGTGCCAATTTTTTTTTTTTCTCTGTCAGGATTTTTTCTAAGCTTGTTTGGCAGCATAGCCAGCTTTGTTTGTTGTATTTTATTACAATGGACTTCATGGTGCTGATAGCTTTGCCAATCTCTATTTAGCCTTTTTTGTTGTTGTACATTTACACAAGCAGCTCCTTGTGGTCCTAATGACAAGCGGGATTGATTTCATTGGCTATTTTAGTTACAAAGTCTGTGATATTTATTATACAGTAAAGGATCTGAACTGAACGCATACAAATTTTGTAATGTGGACACATGGTGTGCCTTGTTGAAAAACTTGTTATAAATTGTAAATGTAAAATTGACATTGTTAAAGCAAAGTGATTTTAGGACATTTTCAAATGTGTATAAAAAACTAAAAAAAAACTATATCTAATACATATTAATTCATTAGCATTTTTACACACGGTACAATCCAGTTTAACTTCTAAACCCATCCAGGTGTTTATCCATAACCCTCACACTCGAGGCCAGAGGCCAGAAGCCCACCGGCTGAGTCAGAGTACCCAGGACTCCGATATCTCACTCCTCAATATCAACCAGGCAGTCAGCTGTCTGACGGCTGGTACTCTGGGACCCAACACCACAGGACACACGCTGCTCGTAGGCTCTCAGACTAACCTGTTGGCCTATGATGTGCATGACAACACCGATGTCTTCTACAAGGAGGTAAGGTTTATATGGTGTGTCTCATATACATAAAGCTGCAGTGGATAAATAATCCAATAAAATGGATTTCTTAAGACATTGACACTAGGTGATTAAATGTTTCTTATCCAAGTAAAACAGAAATGTTTATCACATGCTTGTTATATAACAGGTGACTGATGGGGCCAATGCCATTGTTCTGGGAAAACTAGGAGATATCCAGTCCACCCTTGCCATCATTGGTGGAAACTGTGCTCTGCAAGGCTTTGACTATGAGGGAAATGACCAGTTCTGGACAGTAAGATCATTTTTGCGACCTATATTCAAAATATATTTGAGAAACAAAACTATGAAGGATATTTATAGGTATACCTATTTTTTTTTAAAGGTCACTGGGGATAATGTACGATCACTTGTGCTTTGTGACTTTACTGCAGATGGCAAGAATGAGGTGAGGTTTGTCATCATAATGACAAAAATACTTTTGTAAGTTATTATAAAATACTGCTTTCATAAATTGACCACACATCCCATCTTTCCAGCTGCTTGTTGGCTCAGACGACTTTGACATCAGGGTGTTCAGAGAGGATGAACTTGTGACTGAGATGGCTGAAAATGAGGTATGAATTATGACATTGTTGGTTGATAGTTGGATAATTTAATTTTATATACAGTTATTGCTTTCTGTTTTTTTCAGACAATCACATCGCTTTGTCACATGCACGGGAGCAGGTTTGGTTATGCTCTGGCCAATGGCACAGTAGGAGTGTATGACCGCACTGCACGCTACTGGAGGATCAAGGTAGTGCATTTTGGTCCATTCAAAATGATACCTGAATCAGCATTCTTTCCTAGAGGAAAATTATCATTAATGAACATAAATGAGTAAGAATAATTTTGATTTTTTTTTCTCACAGTCTAAAAATCACGCCATGAGTATCCATGCCTTTGATCTTAATGCTGATGGTGTTGTTGAGCTCATAACTGGGTGGTCCAATGGAAAGGTCAGTCTTTTAGAAATTACACTGAGTGGCTGTTTACACGACACCTTTTTCAACTAAAAACTGAAAACTTTTTACACATTTTGGGGCTATCCATTTACACTGCAACAGCGTTTTGGGGGCCTGAAAATGAAATGTTTTGAAAGCTGGTTTAAAAGTGCAAGTTTTTGAAAACGATACCGCGAATTTGTGAAAACAATGTTCAGTCTATAGGCGCGTAGTATTTCTTTACAAAGTGACAACTACTGGCCGGGCATGCATAATACAGCGTTTTTAGTCATTTTCGCAGATCCGTGTCAACAGAGATCATTTTGACAACGTTGTCATCTGTAAACGCAAAGGAAAAACTTTTTTAGTACAGCGTTGTCGTGTAAACGTACCCTCACATTTAACTTACCAAGGTTTTTGCTGTACATGTAAAAAGATAGGATTCCCTGTGATTCCATGTCTAGATTGATGCTCGCAGTGATCGCACTGGTGAGGTGATCTTCAAGGATAACTTCTCATCCTCTGTGGCTGGGGTTGTTGAGGGAGACTACCGCATGGATGGACAGATTCAGCTTATATGCACCTCTGTGGAGGGAGAGGGTGAGATGACTGACATTTATTGTAAATTCATGTTGCCCTTGAGTATTGGCTCATCATATATATGTGTCATCCTACAGTACGGGGCTATCTGCCTGCCAGTAAGGATATGAAGGGAAACCTAATGGATGCAAGTGTAGAACAAGACCTGATCAGGGAGCTGAGCCAACGTAAACAGAACTTGATGCTGGAATTACGAAACTACGAGGAAAATTCCAAGGTACATGCGGTTCTTTAGTTAAAATTTAGTGATTTATGTTGATTTTCAAAATGCAGTTTTTGGTGAGTGAAATTTGTGTGACATAGGCTCTTCCTGGAGTTTCGGAGGGGGAATTTAAGATGGGTGTAATTCCAGCTAACACGCAGCTCCAGACAGCCTTGTCTGTACGAAGAGCCACAGAGAGCCAAAGAGCACACATAGAGCTCAACATCTCCACTCCGAATGGTAGTTAAACCATCTTAACACAGTTGCAACACTTTGACCTGTACAGAGCACCACGCATAACATATGGGGGGAAAAAACAAGATATCGTAGCCACAATTTAACTAAATTAAACCGAAGGAATGAATTAGTACAATGTAGCCACAATTAGAATGAATTAGAACGAATTATTAAAACGTGGTCAGGGTTTAACTAAAACAAGGAAACAAATTAGCTTAACATGGTCATGATTTACTAAAACAAGGGAACAAATTAGTACAATCCATGCCCTTAATATAAGTTTTTTGGGCCTATCAACATGAAGTTTTAAATGATAATATTATGATATTCTTTTTGCTGCCCTCCTTCAGAAACAATCATTAGAGCCGTGCTGATATTTGCTGAGGGGATTTTTGAAGGTGAGAGTCACGTGGTTCACCCTAGCGCTCAAAATCTCTCTGGCTGTGTCCGTGTCCCCATCATTCCTCCAAAAGACATTCCAGTTGACCTTCACATCAAAGCCTTTGTGGGAGGAAAGACAAGGTACACAAATGTGGAATATCATCATGACGATTGTCAAACTTCATTATTTGGATTATGAGGATTCATTCAACTACTTATTTTAAGTTTAAAATGAAGGTATTATGAAAAAATATGGTGGAAGAATTTCTAAGAAATCTCATGACGATGACGATGCATTTTTCTGTTCTCCTTCCCCATTTACTCCAGTACACAGTTCCACGTATTTGAAATCACACGTCAGCTGCCTCGCTTCTCGATGTATGACCTTAGCGTTGACTCCTCAGCCACAGAACCCACAGGAAAGGTCACATTCAACATCAATGACAGACCTCAGAGGGTAAAAGGACACACTCACTCAAAATGGAACAGTGTGTGCATGACGTCACAAAAATTGTGCCATGTGTTGTTTATCATAGTGCTGAAGAAATATGAGGCATGCATCTATGTTTGCAGGTAGTCATGTGGCTAAACCAGAACTTTCTACTGCCTGAGGGCATTGACAGTCCAGACATCACCTTCACTGCACTGCGTGGAGGAGGTCTCCTGAGAATCAATATGCAGCATAGTGGAGAGGTGCTTTTATTGTGTGTTTGTCAGTATTTGTGAGCTACTTACTCAAAAAAATCTCTAACTTAGTTCTTCCTCATCAGATCACGTTGAGAACAGATGACATTGATCTGGCTGGAGATCTGGTCCAGTCACTTGCTTCTTTTCTGGCCATTGAAGACTTACAGGCTGAAGCTGACTTCCCTGTCTACTTCAAAGAGCTACGAACCACTCTCACTGAGGTTAGGAATAGCAACATCACCTTTAAGATGAACATTTTTTGAAGTCTTTTAGCTGCAAACATCCTTTTATGTTCGTGTTAGGTGGATGATTTTCACTCAGTGCATCAAAAGCTCACAGCGGCAATGGCAGATCATTCCAACTACGTAAGAAATATGCTGGTGCAGGCGGAAGATGCCAGACTCATGGGTGATTGGTGAGCATCTTAGTTTGATTGATCAGTCCTCTCGCTTTCTCAAAGACATGTACTCACAGAAATTATATTCTGTTTTTTAGGAGAAACATGAAGAAACGCTACATTGAGCTGTATGACCTCAACAGAGATTTGATTAATGAATATAAAATCAGGTCTAATAATCACAATGCCCTCCTCGCACGGCTGAAATCAGTTAACCAGGCCATCCAAAGGGCAGGGAGATTGAGAGGTGGGTGGATTTTACTAAGAGAACACAGTTAATGAGTATTCATAGTTTTCACTTGACGTCAAGGAACGCCCACCTGGAGGGCTAAACAAGATTTTCCTCCACTGCCCGGCAGTTATTTTTACCAGGTTTATACTGAGTACTAATGTACTAAAACAGTGAGTTTTCCCATACAAAACCTTTTTCAAGTAAAAACTTAACATGAAATATAGCGTGTTTGCATTCGTATTCTGTTTGCCTATATATAGTATGCATCATCAATAAGAAGTATACTGAATTTGATCTTTTAATAGGTATATTTTGCCACATTAAGCGTTTTAGAATGTCCCGCTATTTTTCGTGATTGAAATACTGTGCCTGTTGTTTTATATGGATTACAAGTGCCCCAAACTTGCAGTTTGTTCAAATATCTTTTTTTTTTGAGAGAGAGAGGTCATCTAAATATTTGTGGTTTGAAACGGATGGAAAATGGACAGGCATGTGCTGCAGTTCTATAGATGTTTTGCCTTCTAGGTGCCAGTCATATGACTGAAAACTATGAATAGCTTAAATGGTCTCTCAGCTCATTAGTTGTTGTTTTTTTGGCAATTAATTGTAATCACTGCAATTATGCTTTTCAGTGGGAAAACCCAAAACTCAGGTTATCACTGCCTGTCGAGATGCCATCAAGAACAACAACATCAATGCTCTTTTCAAGATCATGAGAGCAGGGACTACTTCCTCCTGAGGAACATCTGGTCCTAAATGACCTTAAGCAGAAGTCTGGAAGATCAGACCACATTCCTGGGGGAGAACAGGCTTGGAAAGTTCCCAGTAGCCTACTGGGAAATGAAAAGGCCTGCATGAGGGGATATGTTTTGAATCCTGCCTTCACTGGCAGCAGTTTTGTTTTAGAGGAGCAACTGGGCTGGTCTGTCAGTAACTGTAAAGTCTTAGCCAAAACGTGATAGCCAAAGAGACTGTATTTTGTGTACCAAGGCAATGTGTTTGTAAATCGACTGGTTTTATCTGTATTCAAACAGGATATTAAATTATTATATAAATGTATCTGTTTTCATTCTATCTGTGCTGTTAAACGGTTACATCTAGTTTTATTTTCCACTATGGGGCAGCAATGGGACTCTCCTGAATTCATAATTCTCTTGCGCGTTCTCGCTTCCCTGTCCTCGCTCCCGGCTCGCGAGGAGTTGCTGCGCTGGCATCTGGCGCGCGGTGCATCCCAACAAACTTCAAGCTGTCACGTGATCAATGAAATAACTTTTAAAAAATGTGCAAGAAGTCTTCCGCTTGTAACTGATGTACATTCTTACGACCATAACTGATGCGAACAGAGATGTCTGTAACGTAGCGCATTTCAGCGAGTTGGAAAAGGTTTTTTTTCTGAAACATGCACACGCAACAGTCTCGTGTAGCAGCTTTAATAGTGGAAGCAGATGTTTGGATCTGGTTGCAGTGCTGTCTTGTCATTGCTCTCCTGGTACGCCGTCATCTGGGTAAGTTTTGTAAATGTATGTTTGAAACAATGAAAGGCCGTTATAAAGAAGGCTGAACGCGAAAATGTAACGTTAATTAAAAAAGAAAGCAACTTGCAGACGCACTATAATAACGATCCTGAAGGGTAACAATAATTATAGCACGAGGCAGTGTTTGTACATTTTAAAAGATTGTAACTAAAATGTAATTGTATTTATTTAGTGTCATTTCTAAATTTTAAATGTTTAAATTACACAAGTTTGTTTTAGGCTTATAAAATATGTGCATGTGGTGACGCGTTTGTTTTTTGAATGAATCTTTTAAGCGAACGAATTGTTCGGGTGCACAGATTCAAATACGAGTCGCTGTTTTGGGTTTAACGAACTGAACCAGAACCAGTTCGTTAATAGTATAATAAAGCCAGTTGTAGACATAGACTGTGGGTTGTAGAGCAAACACAGTACAGGGTTGTCATATGAGTGGGGGAAAAATGCTTAGAAACACATTTTCGGGAGACTTGTAGGCACACAACTCGTGTTTGGTGTTTTTAACGAATCAATTGACTAAATGGTTCAATGACTCATAACTTATACTAACGATGTAGTTACAGAATAGACAATTGAGCTAATTATTTTAGTGAACATATTTGAGGAATGAAGTAGTATTTACATCTCTTAAAGGGTAACTAAACCCTAAACCAATTTTTTTTTGGTGTGAAATTTCATTATGTGGTGTTGACGAATTATATGTGGATATACTGATATATTGAATTTGCATTTTTTTTTATACTGACTGATGATTTGGAAAAGCAACTCTATTTAGGTATATTTCTGTGAATAACACATGAAAGAGACACTTAAGCTCTTTCCACAGTTTTAACCTTTTTTTTCTTCTTTTTTTTTTTTACACTTTGAAGTGCCAGAAAAGATTATTAAGTTCCAAAATTGGTCAGATGTGTTTCCTGTCATAATTTGTTTCTGTATCCTGTTTCGTAGAAGTATGCGGTCCTGGCCGTTTATGAAGCATAACTTTAGTCAAGTAATATCCTGTGTCTCCTGTTGTTTGATGACATCCAGGATGCTGTGGTAAGAAGTATTTGTGATGCCTCTCAAATACAGACATATCTTACACAATAGGAAATTGGTTTTACGGACATGTTTTTAAGTATAACTGCAGATTTAGTTATGTGTTTTTTAAGAGGTTAAACGTAGCATGAAATAAATTTTAGGAGGAAAAATACCTAAATGATGGTCTTCAAGCAGTTATCGTGCATTTATTTTAACTGACTTTTATTTGTACTTTTATTTAGCAGAACCTACTACGGCCGTGAGAAAATCCAAACACTTTAAGAACAATGTGAGACTTCTACCGAATTTCATGGGAGTATAACAGTAAAACCGGTCACACCATGAGAAGGGTCTATATAAAGGGAGATATACTTTGCTCCCTAATTCTGCTGGTGCTGCTATTTCTGCTGTTATATGCCCATCAAAGTATGACACCCGTATGGGGGACATTGCACATTCAACATGGATCCACCAGCTCAAGAACCCTCCTCAGTGGAGCACCAAAGGGACTGGAAACAAAGCCGTTCCCTTCAAAATCTCCAGACATACCTCCTTGCAAGCCTGAGGTTAAGATCAAGCCTAAAGCACAAAGACCATCAAAGGTCAAATCTCAGAAAGCAAAGTCTAAATTTCTCCAACCCTCAACGACAGCAAGTCTGCTACCAACACATGCTTCCTTTGACTTTTACGATTACCTTAGAAAAAAAGACCAACGGGACTTCAAGCTGCTAATCGATCAGCCCACAAAGTGTTCTGGACCAGAAGGAGCGCCCTACATGCTGATCGCCATAAAATCAGTAGCAACGGACTTCGACAAACGTCAGGTCGTTCGACGCACATGGGGACGAGAAGGTGTGTTCCAGAAAGACGTGAACGTCAGGAGAGTTTTTCTTCTCGGTGTACCCCAAAATCAAACAGCGCTTCCATTATGGGACAAACTTTTGGAATATGAGAGCCACACTTTTCACGACATCCTCCTGTGGGACTTTGAAGACACATTCTTCAACTTGACACTAAAAGAAATCCACTTCCTACAGTGGATCAATGCTAGCTGTCCCAAAGCAAAGTTTATTTTTAAGGGTGACGCAGATGTGTACGTGAACATCGACAATATCCTGGAGATGCTTGAGGGTCAAAAGATCAATAAGGATCTTTTTGTCGGCGACATCATTGTCCACGCAAAACCAATTCGCAGACGCAACAGTAAGTATTTCATCCCCGAGTTTATTTACGGCCAGGGGATCTACCCGTCCTATGCTGGCGGGGGTGGCTTTGTCATGTCGGGACATACCGCATTGAAGCTCCACCTCGCCTGCAAAGAGGTGGAACTCTTCCCCATTGATGATGTCTTTCTGGGCATGTGTCTGCTGAGGATCAACCTTCAGCCGACTCGCCACGAAGGCTTCCGCACCTTTGGAATTGTGAGACCGTCCGCTGCCCCCCACCTCCAGGTCTTTGACCCCTGCTTCTACAGAGAGCTGATGGTGGTGCACAGCTTGACCGTCCCACAGATCTGGCTCATGTGGAACCTTCTGCATGACCCTAACCTTCAGTGTCACAGCAGTCAGGATCCTACGGTTTTCCCCTTTCAATGGAGAGACAAGATGACTGCTAAGAACAAGGCAAAGGAGAAGCTTAGGAACAACGACTATGGGTTAAAAGTGTTTGTGGAGCATTAACTCCTAGAAAATGACTGTACTGTGAAAATAAAACATAAAACGGACAGGGAATATATGACCCTGGACCACAAAACCAGTCAAATGGGTTTTCAATGTACATTTCAATCAATGTAGATGTATACATATTCTGAAAGCTGAATAACTAAGCTTTCCATTGATGTATGGTTTGTTAGGATAGGACAATATTTGGCCGAGATACAACTATTTGAAAATCTGGAATCTGAGGGTGCAAAAAAATCGAAACTGAGAAAATCGCCTTTAGCAATTGTGCTGTATTCACTCACAAAAATACTGTCCTATATACAGTATTTACGGTAGGAAATTTACAAAATATCTTCATGGAACATGATCTTTACTTAATATACTAATGATTTTTGCCATAAAAGAAAAATCGATAATTTTGACCCATCCAATGTATTGTTGGCTATTGCCACAAATATACCCATGCTACTTGTGACTGGTTTTGTGATCCAGGATCACATATGAGGAAAAACTAATGCAATAATTTACCAGCATGTCAATCAAACCCCCACATGACGTGGAAGAAAAAATAGATACCATTAAGAATTACGTTTCCACAACTTAACATTTCATGGCCAGTGGCCACGTTTTATTATTTCGTTCCATTGTTTTAGTTAAATCGTGGCCACATTGTACTTATTTGTTTTAGTTAAGTCATGGACGTGATTTAAAGTCCCCCTGTAGTCAATAATTTTGTCCCTTAGGACTCATCTTCAATCATCAAAATGGCATAAGTTTTTTCCTGTGAAAATATTTATTCATGCCTTAAAATAGCTTGAATGTAACTCTACACACTTGCTTCATTTAGTACATGCGGATACATGAATATGCAAATGAGCCCCGCCTCCACTCACTCATACAGGCTCCTCTACAAGTCAATGAATCAGAATGGTAATGCGTTTTATGTATCGCTCTCTACAACATCGGACACATAACGGTAATTAATATGATTAGCCTTTTGCTTGACTACTTCTGAAAATCTTACTTAAACAACTTAGAGCGTCAGTGGAGAAACTAAAGATATAGTTCATCATAACATCGTAATATACATATACATAATTCACTCGCTATATTGCTAAATGTACAGAATTTTTCATATTAACAGAAAAATATACCGGGATAACCTCGCTTCTCTTGAGACTCCCCTGCTTCGCAGCAAAGTTAATGATATGCTAAAGCCTGCCCACACTTGACGTGATTGGTTACAAGGTAGTTTGTGACGTAAGAAAGAAACACCAGCAATTTCGAACTGCGTCTTTTTTTCACTGCAGTTTTAAGGAGAAAAAACTCAGCAATGGTGTTGACATGAATTTGCACATGGTTTGTCTTAAAGGGATAGTTCACTTTGAAATTTAATTTTGGTATGTTTTAGCTTACCTCAAGGGCATCCAAGATGTAGGTGTCTTTTTTTCCACAGTAGTTTCAATTTTGATATTTTTAGGTCAAACCGTTCTTGTCTGTCAGTCATATAATGCAGGTCGATGGTCACCACCTCAAAGAGCATGCACAGAGTCCAAATTAAAACTCAGTCCTACGTCCTTCGGATGAGACGTAAAACCGAGGTCCTGACTCTATGTGGTCATTAAAAATCCCAGGATGTCTTTCGAAAGAGTAGGGGTGTAACCCCGGCATCCTGGCCAAATTTGCCCCTTGGCCTCTGTCCATCATGGCCTCCTAATCATCCTCATATACTGATTGGCTTCATCACTGTCTCCTCTCCACCAGTAAGCTGGTGTGTGGTGGGCGTTCTGGCGCAATATGGCTGCCGTCGCATCATCCAAGTGGATGCTGCACATTGGTGGTGGTTGAGGAGATTCCCCCTTCTATGTAAAGCGCTTTGAGTGCTGAGAAAAGCGCTATATAAATGTAATGAATTATTATTATTATTATAATTATAATAATTATTATTATTATTATTATAATTATAAAACAATTCCCCGTCGTCCAAATTAAACAATTCCCCATCGTAAGTACACATTGATGGCCTAAGACACGAAACGAGCGGTTTGTGTGAGAAAACAAACAGTATTTATATCGTTGTTACCTCTTGTACACAACCACGTCCAAGTGATCTGAGAGCGCGGGCGGGTATAGATATATACAATAGAAGTCGCCTTGGCTACGGCAGTTCATTGGAACGAAACCGTAGCCAAGGCGACATCTAGTGTATATATCTATACCCGCCCGCGCTCTCAGATCACTTGGACGTGGTTGTGTACAAGAGGTAAAAGCGATATAAATACTGTTTGTTTTCTCACACAAACCGCTCGTTTCGTGTCTTAGGCCATCAATGTGTACTTACGATGGGGAATTGTTTAATTTGGACGACGGGGAATTGTTTTAATTTGGACTCTGTGCATGCTCTTTGAGGTGATGACCATAGACCTGCATTATCTGACTGACAGACAAGAACGGTTTGACCTAAAAATATCAAAATTGAAACTACTGCGGAAAAAAAGACACCTACATCTTGGATGCCCTTGAGGTAAGCTAAAACATACCAAAATTTAATTTCAAAGTGAACTATCCCTTTAAAGCATATTAAAAACACCACATAGACATATAAATAACATTAAAACAATTATTTTACATTAACTAAATTAAAATGAGGGAATGAATCAGTACAACATGGCCACAATTTACCTAAAATTATGAAATCAATTAATTTGTGACCATGATATGTGTTTTTTTCACTACGTCATATGGGGGCTCCATATATATGACTTCCTATCATGATTGTTTTTTGAACATGCTGCTCTTTTCCACACAAAGAAAACATCCAATGACCATCAACTGTCCTGCTCCAAAGGTACAACTCATACAGCTATACTCCAAAAGCTCTGAAGCCATATGATAGCTTTGTGTGAGATATTTAAGTCATTATTCACTGAAAATCTCCTGACGTGATCTGCATTGACACATATCTTTTTTTTTTCAAATATAAAATCTAAGAAAAAAGGTTCACAAAAGCTTCTGTAGAAGATTCTTATATCCAACTCAAACTATTCTCTATTTTTTTTTGGGAAATTACTGTAGAGTTTGTCTAAATGATAAAGATGTTGTACAGAAGTGCAAGGGAATCAGACACATTTTGTATGCACAAAATGAACACTAATGTTATGCATTGAAAAGTACTGAGTTATGTAATATAGAACAGACTATTACTGTATGCATATCTTTTATTAGACAAATGGCACCACTTTTTTTTCTTTGATTGATTAGTGTGCTGCATTGTTTTGGATGACCTGCTGTCTTTTAGATTTACATTAAACTCAATTGAATGATTCTGATGAACATGAAAATTAAGTGAATCAATTTTTTTTAACAAAAGACAAAAGATGCCTCCATTCTTTCCCCCCATATTTATTACATCCATTCTTTAAATATTTTTGTTGAACACACTGTAACAGTTTTAATGAACAAAATGCAAAATTAGCAGTTAAAAAAAAAAAAAAATTATAATGCTTTCAGTAGATTGAACAAGGAAACTAATATCCAAATGGTCACAGCATTGTTGCCCCACTCGGAGCTTTTGACAAACCAGACCATTCCAATTTATACTCCATCAACGCAACGATTATTGCTTTGAAAACATAACAAAAAGAAACAAACAACAACAAAAATTGCCTGATAAATGTTGATCTTCCGTGTACATGTTCCTTAAACCTACAGAAGTAAAAATATCTGTGATACAAAACACCACATTGCAATCAATTTAGATACACGCTTTTTTTTTTTTTTATCGAGGATAAATCCCACTTCCAGAAATGGGTTAAATGTACTGAATCCACAAAAAATAATCACTTTTTGGAGGATGGGGAAGAACATACAATATAGAGGAATACAATACATAGCATTAATATGCGCATTACACTGTATGGAGTTTGTCCATTTCTAATTAAAATCCTCAGGATGATCATTCATTCATTCATTCCGATGCAAAAATAGGATAAAGTCTGAAGAAGAAACGATACAGCCAAAACCCATTTGATGAAAAGCATTCACTTGCTCCTGGCATTTAAAAAAAACATCCACCTGAGTTTGGGCAGGCAATCAGCCCATCAGACCACATTCCCCCCCTCAGTTACAATCCCTAAATGACAATAGAAAAAGCGGTTGTGTTGTTCCTTATCGACAACGGAGATTCCAATTGTGCATCTAAACAGTTTGCTTAAAGATCTAACCATATTAAAGTGGAACTCCACATCCATTTCAAAAAGTACAAATTGTATTAAGACAGAAACACCACAACCACTTTGTGAACTTCGGGTCACGAAGGGCAATCTCCATTTTCTGTGACATGTTTGTACGCAGACTGCAATAATCAATTTAAATACACTGAACACATTAAACTAGCGCTTCATGAAAAGAGTTCAATACCCAACGAGTCGTTTTTTTCTTCCTCTAATATTCAGGTACGTTTTCCGAAACAAAAGGACTATGACTATTAATTTAGCTTTACATGCTCAGACATACACAAAGCAGTTCAAACTATTTCATTTACAGAGAAAAAAAGTCAAGACAGGCTCGGTGGGAGATGAGGCACAATGTTAAAAGCATCTTCCTTGTAAAAGACCAAGAGTTAAGGGTAAAACATATTAAAGACGCCACTGACGGTCTTCCAGCGGAGTTAATGAGAAGTTAATGTAACAGAAAGCTAAATGCCCGAATTAGCCTGAACCACACAGTGCAGAAGCCTGAAGGGAGGTTGGAATGACACCAGAGGTGTGGAGCTTGACAGCCATTGGTGGTTACGCTGCCAGGAAGCAAAGCAATGAACAGTAGTTAGAGGTGAACAAACCCATCTACTGAAGTTAAAATGCTCTAGTCATCTCCGAAAGTGGTCAAATGTAGGCTACGCCATCTAGGACAACACTCGAGGGAAGCTGCTATATTGTCCCTCAAGAGCTGGCAAAGGGAACCAGAAACTCTCAGAATGTAAGCAGTCTGGGGAGCTCCAAACATCAGCTGATCTGATACGGTACCGTTAGGGCAACAAAACGAGGAATATTCTGCACGTTATTTACAGATCTGTACAGACATGGAACCACCGTGCTTGAGAAAACATCACATCTACTTGCTATGGAAACAACAGCAACAAATCTGAAGAGAGAGAAAGCTTCAAATAAAAAAAGCATTAAAAATGTATGGAGTTGCTATGCTAAAAACAATTCAGGGACTTAATAGATCAAATCAAAAGGGAATGTTCTTACACTGTGGGTGTTAAAAATGTCAAAGAGCTAACTGTTGTTTCTTCTTTGGCTAATGATTTGGCAATCAGGTGACAAAACAGTTCTGCAGTTAAGACTTTAAGATACTGAACAAGGGAAAAGGACTTCACATCTTTCTACTTGGAACAAAATAAAAGGACGCAAACAGAACTGACGGCATGACATCCAGTGGGAAAAAGAAACAGCGATGGGTGGATGGCTTTTCTCTCCGGTCTGGGTTGCAACTAGCTTTGAAATCCAGATTGCACGTCGTCGTTCCCTCCCCCGCCGTTCTTTCTCTCTGAGACTCGCAATTAAAATGTTCCTTAGTGGACAGGAGACAATTATCAAGTAAATTAGGTGTATTTTAGTGCAAATGTTCAAAACTAATGAGCTCATGAACAACAAAACAATAACGGAATCAACACAAGCGGGTGTAGGGTATCGAAATGGGAGGTAATCTGTGCTGCTGACTTGGTATGAAATGGGTTTATGAATCGTTATGTGTGTATGTGAGCCTGCTCATGTGCCACAAGAACATTTTCACAGCACTGGATCCACACTGTGCAAGCTTGTGCTTGTAACCTTCCGTAAATGCATACAAAACACACTCGTTGAATTTACGCGGCAAAAGTTTGTCCTCATTTGACTTTGTTCTCATCCTCTGCGCATAGGAAAGCAAATGAAC
Organism: Leuciscus leuciscus; assembly: GCF_965113295.1. NCBI lineage: Eukaryota > Metazoa > Chordata > Actinopteri > Cypriniformes > Leuciscidae > Leuciscus > Leuciscus leuciscus. The sequence continues at coordinate 36,109,465 of NC_138734.1, forward strand.
TTGAATGCGTGTGCGTTTTGGTTAAAGTGTTTAGCGTGCAGAGGAGAAATCGGTTCAATGTTCGCCCTTTGGTGCGTCTGGTATGGAAATTTAGAAGGTTGGGCAAAAAAAAAAAAAAGATTTCACAAATACGCTTGTGTGGAAATGAATCACCGTGCATCCACAAGTACTATAACAATGATGACGTTGATGCATGTCTGGGTTAAAGCTTTGGGGGCAGAGCCAGGTTTGCATGGTTATCTGAGATTATTAGCAGGCTGAGGGCAGCCTCCATGCTATTATTGAGGAGACCGAATTGAGGGGGGAAGAGTTTAACTCCAGAGAAACTCCCAGCATGTCTTGCTTTAGCTTGTGTGATGGCAGCAGTGAGTGAAGGCACACTCTACTGGTCAGTTCAGAGGCTCTGCAGGGCTGGACGGGCACCGTGGGCATGGCGGATTCCTCAGTGGGCACTGGGCTCGGCACGGGCCAGGCTACTTGGACGAGGCGATCCGTAGAGAGTCACAGAAGCTATGTGGTTATTCTGCATGACCTGTAACAACAGCAACAGCATGGAGATGAGATCCAATCAGTGCTTAGCTGTGTATGAGCTATGGTAAATGGTTATCTGCCAACATTATGGACTATGAAAAAGAATATGATTAACCAAACAGTTGATGGACCTTATTGACTTCCATAATATGGAAAAAAAATTAAATACTATGGAAGTCAACATCAACTGATTGGTAACCGTCATTTTTCAACATATCTTCTTTTGTGTTCACTGTTCGGCAGGAGAAAGAAATTCATACAGGTTTAGAACAACTTGAGGGTGAGTAAATGACGACAGATTTTTCATTTTTGGGTGAACTATGCATTTAACGGCATCATCCAAAATGTTAATATCAGTACATCCTTAATATAAGAAAATTATACTTTCACTGGACTGTAAACATGAAAACCAAAACTGCCATTTATTTGTAAAATGAATATCTTTATTTATTTTTAAAAGCAACTTTTTATACAGGCTAACTAAGTAAAACAAACAGTAAACACAGATGGCCCAGTCACATACCTCAAATATCATTCTCTGCAGTCCAAAACAAAATGTGGAACCAAAAGGGTTGGTGTTGTTTGCAGAGGATGACCTGCAGAGCAGTGCACAATTAATCCATTAATCAGAGCATTATAAACAGGTTTTCATATGCATCTGTGCTGTAGCTTGCATTAAAAAGCATGTGAATGACCTCTGACTTGGTTTTAATTCAGGCAGTGTTGTTATTTTAAAATAAAACTAATAAAATATTTTTGTCAATTGAAGTAAAGCTGAAATAATAAAAGGTTACCCTTTATTGCTATATATACACTATAAGTACATTCTACTAACTATAAGTACCTTTGCAACTACATGCCAACTAACTCATGAGTATTAATAGGCTGTTTGGTTAGGGTTAGTAGAATAAGTAGACATGCAGTTGCCATGTCTGTTGGAGGACCATCAAAATAAGGTTTTTGCAGATATTAAGCAGACAGTTTACTAATACTCTAATGACTGCTAGTTAACATGTAGTTGCAGAGATACTTATGGTTAGTAGTAGGGATATCGGTATCGGCCGTTAAAGGTGCTCTAAGCGATGTCACACGTTTTTTAGGCTGACATTTTTTTTGTCACATACAGCAAACATCTCCTCACTATCCGCTAGCTGCCTGTCCCCTGAACATATTGTAAAAAAACGCGGTCTCTGTAGACAGCCCAGGCTCCACAAACAGCAACAAAAACAAACTGGGCCAACCTGCACCACGAAACATAACATAAACAGTGCTCCAGCCAATAACCGACAAAAATGATTTGGGGGTGGGGGTTGGGGGGTTAGTGCGTGTGCACATGAAGGGGGGTGTGGGGAGTGGAGGAGAGAGAAGCATGAAGAGGGAAGTCAGCTAGAGGAGAGATGTCCTAGACAATGACTAACGTTAGAATGATATTCTCTTAAATTTTGATATGGCCGACACACGACCAAAGAGACGACGTTCCGATGAACAAATAGCAAAGAAGAGGGAAAAGGAGAAGGAAAGCGCAAAGTCCCGAATTTACATCGGAAAAGCCTTCGAAAGGTGGCGAGAACTCCGCCGGCAGAAGGGCTTCCAATCCGACATTGAGGTGGCTCTGTTTTTGGTGGACAGGTGGGTAAATCCAGGCTGGCGTTCATGACTGTTTCTGTAAGCACGGAAGGGAGGGGGAGGGGACGGGATGAGGAGGAGGGAGGGTCGAGCTATGCCTCCGTTTTGTTTGACAATACTTCGAACGTCAACAAGAAGTGACGTCACTCAACATTGCTTAGAGCACCTTTAAAAGCAATTATTTTCACTATCGGCCAATTGTCAGGGCCAATTATATCCTGTCAATCAATAGGAGGCGGAAAAACGTGTCAGACTGATTACCAGACTGCATACTGTGTGCGAAGAAAATGTCTCCTGTGTTGAATTTAGGGCAATAACGCCTTTAAATAGCGACGTTAAAGCAGGCTCTATTAGACCTTATGAATCAAGCCAGGGTTGCCAGGTCTGAGATTTTTCCCTACACTCGCCTCGCATCCAACAAAGCTTTGTTACTTCTGATAAGAAACAAAGTCTCAGCTTTCAAATTCTGTCCATTTGATCATGAAATTCAAACAATAAATGGTGTTTTGATGCTCTTGAATGTGACATAACAGATCGCTGTAGTGCCCCAGTTCAAGTGGCAGCGCAAAGCTTTTCTTCCACTTTAATACAGGTTATAGCACATGAACATGCATAAACATCAAAAGGTATGTTGAGATACAGTACAACTTACTGAACTGCATCATGTCTCATGTAATGGCTCAATCAGTGTTTCAGCCATGGAAGATGTCAATAAAACAGTTTGTACTGTATATGTGGCCACAGGTTTCTCACCTGTGTAGCACAACTGGTTTTTCCATGGGGTGTCCTAGCAGCTCCTGAATCTGATCCCACTGAGTGCAAAGGTTGAAAACATAATTAGTACTCACTTACTTAATTTTTTTAAATTATTTATCACATACAGTACTACATAACATCCAATGCATGTGTATATTAAGTGTTACATAAAGAATGTGTAGGCTAAACACTGTCTATGAACTCACTTTGCTGTAAGTGGTCAGAATGCAGTCCTCACTCTGAGCATCCGCCCCATCTGAAACAGAATTTTAAAGAATTAGACAAACACAAAAGACCACAGAGACACAACAGAGAATTACGATCTAGTCCAGAGAGTCTGATATAGACTAACCTTTTTTAATGACAAGAGGAATCTTGAAATCACACCGATGATATCTGAGATGGGAGTGAGGGGCAATAAAGCGTGTAAATAAAGTGGTATGTGATACTGTAACCACACATTTCTAAACACTTAAATGAAAATCAATATTCAATCAATATGTCCAGACTGCAAACCTTCCAGACCTTTCAAACAGCAGCGACCAATGCAATGCAGCAAAGAAATGAGACTTACATGTTAAAATTGTAATGACCAGGGAAGTTGGTGTGAAGGACAAATTTTTTGACCAGGTGGGTTGAAGAGTCAAAGAGTATATCCTGAAAGATATATAAAAACATAATGCTCAAAGGTCAATGGCTTTATGCAAATTGAACAAACAAAAGCTACACTAACAGCATGTTATGATAAATAGTCATTTAAGTAATGGAGTTATTTAAAGCTAATACTCACCACTCCTAGAATATAATAATTAAAGAAGTAGTCATTACATTTGGACGGGACTTGCTTGTGAGGGGAGGGTGAATGGATCTTCATCTGAGACATAAAAAAAAAAGGAAAAGATATGTCAGGACAAACAGAGTAAATGTGAAGAGGGAATGTCCGGGTTTATTTCTGAGAATGTAGCTTTGCTCATCTTGAGATTAATGTGCAGTGTGTTGTGTATAAATTGGATCGGTCATTACCTTGTCCTCTGACTTGTAGAAGACCTTATGTGGGGAGCCAAGAGCACTCAAAACATCCTGACAAGAATCTCCAAAGTAGATGTTTCTCTCAACAGCCCGCACTTTCGTATCAGCCAACACTCCCGGGCCACATCCTGAGAAAGTGAAGTAACACATACAATGTGACAAAGCAGCGTTCCAAACAGCATATTTGTTTACCGATTCAATTTCCATTAACACTGGACCACTGGATATCACTTATAAACTGGATTACAGCACCAAGATTTTACTTTGGACACCCAACGCAGTAGCAAAATTGGTTATGAAAAAAATACAATAAATAAACATACACTGACATTTCAAATGCTTGGGGCCTGTAAGATTTTGTAATCCTATTCTCACCGAGACTGCATTTATTTGATGAAAAATACTGTAAAAATTTGAAATAATATTACATTTTAAAATATTCCTGTGATGGCAAAGTTGAATTTCCAGCAGCCTTCCAACCAGCAGTCTTCAGTGTTACATCACGTTCCTTCAGAAATTATTGTAATATGCTGATCTGGTGCTCAAGAAATATTTCTTATCATCAAAGTTGAAAATAAAATATTTTTGTGGAAACCGTGATAAAAAATTTTTTTTTACAAATCAGGATTCTTTGATGAACAGAAATTTCAAAAGAACATTATTAGAAAAATTTATATTTTATTACATTATAAATGCCTTACTGTGACTTTTGATCAATTTAATACATCTTTGCGAAAAAAAAAAAAAAGAACAGATCTTAAATGATGTTTATTAAAGACATTTTTGTTTACTTATGATAAACAATTTTAATCCTGAGCTCGTTTTAATATTAATATTATTTATTAACAGTAAAATAATTTTAAAAACTTAAGTATTTTGCTATCCTTACAATTCATGATTACATAGTTGCAGGTTTTTCTTTGCTGTCTGTGACCCTTCAGACCTATCAGACTTGGAACCCAAGTCTGATTGATCACAACCCTTCAGCTGAGAACCATTGGACTATTAATAGTAGTTAAAGTCACACAGTACTGATTACCAGGAAAATGACCAAATAATTGATTATAGAAGCTATATAAACATATTTGTTAAGATCAATACATTTATCCAGCTCTGGTTTATGCTAAAGTGAAATAAATAAACCTATGTTGTCTGTTTATGTTGGTGATGACTAACAATCAAACAATAATCAGCAAAAAAAATAATTTATCTCAAAAGCACACATTACTAATGAAATAACATGTCATGGCATGCCTTTAAACACAGAAGCATGGCAAAAACAGGAAACTGTGTTGCCCTCATCAAAACAATACATATTCGTTAAATGGCATATTATGATTAATTAAAATACATAGAAATTTGAATGGAATCAAGAGTGATCAAAGTATGATATTCGACAAGATGTTTTCTAGTGGTTACAAAGTATAGGATGAGGGCGATGACAAGAGCTGGTGATGAAAAGTTTCCTTTGAGGCATCTAAACAAATCTCAGTATTCTGCATTCTGGGAGTTCATGAGAATTTGAAACTCTTATAAAAAGGTGTGCATGCTTACAATGAATTTAGTCATGTGCATATTTAATAGAGCCATTGCAAAATGATTTCTGACATTAGTGAATGAGTTTGGGTTGCTTGTAATACCTGCGGTGAGGAGACGAAGTTTGAGACCCATGGGTCCCGCCCCATCCCTCATCACCTCCACACTCTCTGCATACACATTACCAAGGAAACAGGCCAGAGGCATCACCGGAGCCCTGCGAAGAAATATATCATTTACAATGATCGCTGCTTGTGGAAATGCAACCCATGAGGATCTTACCAAACGCTTAAACTGAACAATCAAAACTAGACACCCAAGGTAACAGACTAAATGCAGATTAATGCTCCCCTTGGGCCACATCAACATTACAAATGGACATAATAAGATGATGACTTTGAACTTTGAAGGTCTGTTAGTAAACACATCCATGCTCAATAGTCTTATATAATCATTCATTAGTGATGGCCTTTTTACACATTTTTATCCTCACAAAAAGGCCTCAATTATCAGAACAAATGCACAAATCTTACTTGGTTTCTTGAAGGTTGTTTCCAGAGTAAATGTACATCCGTTTGACAGTGGCCCCATGGGGAATCTGCAGGGAGGCCAAGCCATGGGCAAAGTTAGGCTGTCAAAGCAAAACAGCTAGTAGTAGAATGCAGTGTCTGTGCAGGTGTCTCCTCTGGTGAAAACATGCTCACATCATCATCACAGGATACATTCATACATCAGGCAGGGGTTATTTTATCATTAACTGAAACTAAAACTATTAAAACATTTTTTGTTCATTGAAATAAAGCCCATATATTACATTAAAAACTTTAACGCTTTTATTTTGGCTTTATTTCAATGCAGAAAAATGTTTTCATAGTTTTAGTTTCAGTTCATGATAAAATAACCCCTGCCCGTATGCATGAATTTATCCAAAATACGTTACTGTGAAGATGATGTGAGCATCTAAGCACTAAAACTGAACTAAAACTAAATTTACAAAAAAATAAACCTAATTACTAGTATTTCAAACTAATTAAATCTAATAAAAATGTCAAAAGCACATAAAAAATGACTAGAAATTTACAAAAAATAAAATGAAGACTTAAAACATAAAATTACCCAATTAAAAATATAAATACATTACACACAAACTATAATAGTATATAAATAATACTAACAAAACACTGACATTGGTATAGTTGGATTACATGCAATAATAGTGTTACTGTATTTATCTTATTTAAAGTACTTTATTAATAATAAAGTAATATTTCATTCATTTATTAGTATTATTTTACTTTATAAGTAATAAAGTAACGCTTAATTTTGTGTCTTATTATTTATTATTATTAGGGCTGTCAATAGATTTAATTGTTTTTTAATTGCAATTAATCACATACTTATCGTGAAATTAAGATCATTTATTTTGTCATCATTTGCTATATCCAGCAAAGTAAACTATCAGATTGAAGGATGATTCACACAAAACTGCATCCTGGCACCAGGATTGCTAATTATTATTATTTATTTATTTGTAGTTTACTTTGTTAGTAATACAGTAGTGCTTTATTTTTTGCAACCATTCTAAATATTTAACTTTAAATGTATTTTAAATCACATGTAAGAATACAGAAGTCACATGTTTTAAGGCAGTGGGCTATTTTCTACTTGTCTGTGCACAGAACAAATACTAAGCAGAAGGGAGAATAAACACTTAAAAAAATTGAAAATATCATGCTTATTCAGATATATACCAATACCATGTTTCTTGGGATATGTACCATGGTAATACAATAGGATTCTTTGAAGCTCCATCTAAATACCATGATGAATATGGTATCCTTCAGAACCATGGTTTTCCATCTAATGGTAATACAACAGAACTTTTTTATAAGAGCATGAACAAGGGAGGGAACATAGTTCTCAAATATCTCACCTCATATTTAGGAGCTTCGCTCCAGGAGTCCAGCTGAAAGGAGAAGGAAAGCCCTCGGAAGTTCAGGTGGAAGAGCTGCTCGGCAGCATTGTAGACTGGGAAGAAAGAACATGAATCCCCCAGCAATCACACACACATACACACACAACAATGAGAGGTCTGGACAAATAACTGACGCTGACAATAAATCTCACCTCCTGGATGAGTAGCGCCAAAGGACTGATCAATCTGCTCAATAGTAGGTGCTATTGCCTGAGAGTTAAAATGTACTCCACTGTAATGAACAGAGAAAATTGTAATTTTACATTTCACAGTGGTTAGTGGTAGATCTACAACATCTAGAAAAAGAGTAAAACACAAAATGTAATCCGCAACTATTGTGGCAAAACATAAGATCACTTACCAGTATTTCAGTTTCACTTTGCTCAAATCGTACACTTCAATGACCTGAAAAACGATTGAGATATATTTGGAACATAATGTAACGGGTGTAAGAAATAAACCATGCGTGTGCACACACACACACACACACAGATGCTGTCTCTCACTTTCAGTCTCTGATTGCAGGCGTCAAACAGCAGTTTAATTCCATCCTGAGTCAAGTTGAGAATGAGGTCGTGGCTGAGTGGCATCTGTTTGGGGAAGAGAAACAGGTCAGATAAGGATACAAAAAAAATCTGTATGATTAACTTCAGTGCACATAGACATTTATAGAAAATAATAGTAATAGCACATCCTTACTTGTTCGCTGTAGAGCACCTGGACATTTTTGATGATTCTGCAGTGTTTCTGTAATATGGAAATGGCCTGGGCCAATGGCATCCCTGGAAACAAATCCAGGCAAACAAATAGATTGTCAGGTTTCAAGTCAAAAATCTGTCCTCTTACTCTAAAAGAATAGTGGATTCCACACCAAAACTATGACAATAATGACACAAAGGAAAGGAACAATATTGTTGGAATCACTTTGAGAGCGATTTTCCCCCCAGCTGATAAACAATAAAATTGACAGCCAATCAAAATAGTTCCTATTTTAAAGTCGACATCAAAACGGAAGTTGTGATCTTTTCTTGCTTATTGTGACGTATATACCAGTGAAACGGCTTCTCGAAAGAGAAAAAAAAAGTAGTACAGGACTTGATTGGATCATTGGGGTTCGCTATAGAGCGAAACAGTCAGGATCCGGAAGCAAAAACTCCATACGAACAGTGGAATTCAGTGAAAAACTACATTACCCACCATTATGCTGTACAGAAAATTCCACCAATCAGCAAATAGAAACAAGCTTAACATGGAAAAAGAGCTCTTTAGCTCTGCCAATTCCCATTAAGCACTGCAAATTATGTAATTGAGTCTCCATAAGATCTCAAAATACTTAAATATTTGTGTGTGTAAATGTATGTATATATATATATATATATACACACACACACACATTTTTCTTTTATTAGCTAGTAGTTTTATATTTCTCCAATCTCCATAGTTTTTAATTTGATTAGGCTGTTCGCAATGCTTCATGGGATTGTAGTTCTTTCCCTCACTAAAGCCATTACGTACAAAGTCTTGTACCATGGGGTTTTTGTCCGATTATCAAATACTTTTTTTGTGCTTAAAAATCTAAATTTGATTCACCACGCCGCTCATTGGCTTAGTTCATGGCTTGTAATCCTTTAACAAATACTTATTTTTAAATCCCTATGGGAGAAATGAATGAAAAAAAACCCACTTCCAGAATGCGTGGGCGGGCACTAACGCACTCTATTGCTGTGATCTCATGTGAGTGACAGGTTGTCTCGCCCTCGCGCCAGAAAACACGTCATCAGAAAAGATGCAAGAGAGAGGGTTTTTTATTTTGGTTACAGATTACAAAGGCACATGAATTTTTAAAATTCACTGATGAGTTCAAAAAAATAATGATGAGTATCATGTTTGAATATCTTTGAATAGCATGTACCAGCCCCAGTGAAAAATCTAAAGGGACAAATAATTCATTCAGTGTAACAGAGACCTTTTTCAGGTCAAGAGAACCTCAGACGTGAACGTGTCAAAAGGCATGTGGTGCAATTGTGAAATCCAGATGGCAACTGACTATACAGTGAAATAAAACAGCTTATTTTCAAATAGTAATCATCCTGTCAATAACAATTACATTTATGTGCAACATGCAATGTTACTTCAGATTTTAAACTTATTCCACACTCACCTAATGCGAATTCCCATTGTTCATTTCCCAAAGATCGCTCAGGAACGACCTCCAGATCCAGCATTGGCGGGGAGAAATTGGGGATATCAACGAGGATCTCTGACTGTGCCAGATCTGAATCTTCCCAAAATCTTGAATAATCCACCGTTAAATCAACGAGTCCAACTTTAACGAAGTAGTACGTTTAAAAAGCTCCCACACACTTTAAACACAGTTTGAGTGACACACGACACCCTGACGTCAGATATGTCAAAACACAAGTGAAGCAATCCAGCTATCAACGCATTCCACTGTCACCATACTTATAAATAACACTATAAAACGAATAACAGATACACACGTATAAAAGGTCAATATGACTTAAGCTTAAATAAATTAGACAAGTAAACTGTATGTCAGTCACAGCGAGCTGATGATGTCAGGAAGGAAGAATTGGTTACAGGTTGCTGCTCTTTTATCAACTTTCTTAAGCATGAATTAATTCAAGGCGTTAATTATCTTATAACTCACATAAATGGAATTAAAGTATTTATAAAACTGATGTCTGTTGTAGAAAAAAACACTTTGATCTGACCTTTGACTTACTCCTGAATCGCATAAAACACGCAAGCTACTATTTATTACAGCGAACGAAGACCGTTTCGGGACCAAATAGTTACATTACATGCATTTAAGCTTTTTATGACCGGTCTATATGACTCGAGACACACACATCAGACTATCAGTGAGTCGTTCGAGCTTCGCCTAACGTTGTTTTCTTTCTTTCCGATGATTCAACAGCAAGCAAACAGATCATCACTTATGACCATCTGTTCATAATAACACGGGTTTCTCCGCGTTCGGCCGTTTCGGTTGTTGGAGGTGCCGCACTGTTACATGCAGCTTTATTTTCCGGTGTCTTTGACGTTTAAGATTGGCTTAAGATGATAAAGAAAGAGCCCCTCCGTGCCAAAAACAACTTCCATCCAAAACACCATGATCAGCTGATAATTCAACTTCCGGTGCGAACGACATAGCACTTCCTGGCGGCAATCTCCAAAATAAAAGTCAAATAGCGCAGTTGACGAATCACTAATCAGATTTTGGGAGTCACACCAATTAATTTGGTGGTTGAAGTAAAGAAAATAATTATGAGAGGTGTACTGTTTAAATTGTTGTATTACATATGTATTACTCTGTGTAATTATATATAGCCGCCGGCCTATGTAATTAAATTAATTCAAGAGAGCTAGTATTTATTAAACTTTACTTTTTAGCTCAACTGACATAGCAGGAAATAAACAAAAGACAACTTATTTTCCACTACAAGTATCTATAAATAAAAAATAATACCTTTACCGTGTTTGTACTCTTGAGAGATAAGGAGTTGGTGTTATGGGCAGGGGCAAATACGGATCTCTTTACTTTTTTCTTGTTCATCCCCCGTCTAAGGCTAGATCTGACAGCTAAATCCGTTAAACCGAGTCACTGGTCGCACGAAAAGCCACACCAATGAGGACAGTAATTTGAAAAGGTTATAGATTGAGAATACTGATTTAAAAAATAAAAAAAAAGCCACCAGATGGCGTCATTTATTGAGTGCTTGCATAATAGTAGGCCTACAAGTGACGATAACACAGAGGTAAACGCTGAGATTAAGCATACCGTCTGTGTTTTATTATTTAATCTCAAAAGCATGACTTAAAATATTCACATGAAATGTTCACCTGGTGTCTGACTATTTTGCTCTCATTGAGTTTACATTTGTCTGTGTGTTTCTTTTCTGTGAGTACTCAGTACAGTTTGTACGGTTTTATAAAACGTTTTGTGCCCTGGATGAATGCTTGTTATATAATAATAAATAAATAAA